>NC_045596.1:79171696-79771696 GCF_009762305.2 Zalophus californianus
CACCTAGTCATCAAGGGTTTTATGGGCCTTGAGCTCCTCTAATAGTAGGCATTACTTTTCAATCTCATGCCTGCTGGAGGTTTTCTGTGAATCTACAGGAACTGATGGTTTAATAGAAAGTGGATTAAAATGAGAACCCTTATCCTTTGGTACACTTGAAGAACAGTGGGCAACATATTTCCTTATTTTTCAAAAGGTATTGAAATGATTTTTGATGATCTGATTCTGAATAATGATGCCCCAAAACAGCAGTTTTCTAAATCTTCATGCTAACTTAAACTATAACCAGTGCTATAAACTGTAATTTTACATATTATGTTGTATATAAAAGTATATTATATACTATATTCTATAGTACATTATATATTCTATAATATAGGGTATATATAATATTCTATGATATATATCATATTCTGTGGCATACAAAAGAGTATTATATTCTCTGGTATATGAAAGTGTACCACATTTGCAAACAATGAGGACACATCTGAACCACAGGGTGAATTAGCATTTTAAGTCAACCCTTAATATGTAATTTAAATGAAAATACAGTATCATATTTAATTTTTCATGTTTTATAAAATTTTTTAAATAACTGATAGCTATGAGAGAGTACAGTATTGACTAAATTATTAAGCAGCAGAAGGAAGTTCAAATGGCTTATTAGTTTTCCCCATTTAAAGTAAATATTTACTCTTTACTCAATGCTTACTACAAGTGTTATTTTTCCCCTTAGTAGAGTTATGTTTTCTCAAAATAACATAGACAGCTTGTAAATCCCGAGTTTCGCAGGACGTACAAGGGAAAGCAACAAAATCCCAACGCCTCACTGCTCCAGGACCCACCCGCACAACTGTTTTTTTCTTTCTTCTTTCTTTTTTTCTTTCCTCCTTTCTTTCTTTCTTTCTTTCTTTCTTTCTTTCTTTCTTTCTTTCTTTCTTTCTTTCTTTCTTTCTTTCTTTCTTTCTTTCTTCTTTTTCTTTCTTTTTCTTTCTTTCTTTCTTTCTCTTTCTTTCTTTTTCTTTCTTTCTTTCTTTCTTTCTTTCTTTCTTTTCTTTCTTCTTTTTTTTTCTTTTTCTCTTTCTTTCTTTTTCTTTTTTTTTAACAGTTGTCTGTACCTGTTATTCAGCCATGTAGTTGAACAACTCTAGATCACATGTTTATGGCATTATAAATTAACTCAATAACTGTGGATATTATCTATTGACTTTTGCCATAATAAGTGAGGATTCCGCATTCCAAGTCCGTGGTAGCAGCGTCTCTGTTCATGCGCACCTCACGGTTTTCATTGTTGTTGACTATCATTTTTAATAGGATCATGAGAGAAAGAGGAAAAATCACCAACTCTCAGTCAATCTGACTGAAATGGAACATAAAATACAAGTGTCTTTTCATAAAGTCTTGTTCATTTCATTAAGCTGCTATTTAAGGCACCCACGCTAGTCAGTGAGTCACTCTTTTGTGTCCTAGAAGAGTCTTCAGTCAGTTGCGCTCGACTCTGGTACTCACTTTCACATCTTTGACATACCCAGTCATAAGGCCTTAATATTTTCCTCCTTTAAGCCTCTTAAGTTTCCCTTTTTAGGTTTATTGACCTCATCAATCCAGTTCAGTTGTGTATATATATATATATATATATATATACACACATATATATAATAAACATAGCAAATAAACACAATAAAATAAAGTAAACATAGTAAATAAATAAATATAAAAAAAGTAAAATAAACATAGTAAAACTATATGTATATATGTATATATAAACTAACTTTCTCCAAACATTTCTAATAATGCCTGGTACAAATAGATCTTAAGTAGATACTTCACAAGAGATTATTTACTGACTGACTTGAATTGAATAAACACTTGTTCAAACATGTGTGAGCCATATAGATAATGTTTACTGAGAAATCAGATTGATACTGCATCCATTATTCTAAAAATGGATATAACTCTTACAACATATAATTCTACACTTTTCCATGCCAGCAATATATGTCTCTATTGGGCTCATTTTGCTTATTGTGGCTGGATGTCCCCTTTACCTTAGAAAGTGGATGGGCTTTACTGTGCAGTGTTCTGTACTTATTGACAAGGCACTTCCCAGTATATTAGAACGCATTAGAATAATTTAGGAATAAAGAAAATCATAGCCGGAAAAGTCTTCAGAAAACGTTAGACTGTATTTAAATACCGCACACTCTTATAGGAAAAGACGTCTAAAATTATATCTTCCTTGGGACACCTGGGTGGCTCAGTTGGTTCAGCGTCTGCCTTTGGCTCAGGTCATGATTCCAGGGTCCTGGGATCGAGTCCACATCAGACTCCTTGCTCAAGGGGGAGCCTGCTTTTCCCTCTGCCTCCCGCTCCCCCTGCTTATGCGTTCTCTCTCTCTCTCTCTCTCTCTCTCTCTCATTCTCTGACAAACAAATAAATCTTTTTTAAAAAATCACATCTTCCTTTTCTTTAACATATATAATCAGTTATCAAAATGCTGTTACAAGTGCACCAACAAACATCACTTAGTGCATAAATGAAGATGGGAAGAAAGGACAAAGTAGTCAGTACAAGTGGACAGACGAGTTGTGAAACTACATTCTTATTTCTGTTATATTTGCATACAAATTGATCTGGAAATCCATCAGCTGACTCCATTAATGAGGTCAAGAACAACATGCAGACTTAATCAAACTCTGCTACAGCTTTTGTTGGTTAACTGTCTCTGGGGATGAAAATTCCAAAATATGACATCTTGCTTTCTATTGCATTTCCCTCCTTTCTAGAATAATTTCTACCATAAGATCGTAATTAAATCTCATTTAGAAGTTCCCTCACTTTTCATTTCTACTCCAAAACTATTGATGTGTGTCATACTTGTCACTTTAATTGAACTTTGAGACATAGGTGACATGTGGTAGAATTTGGAATGACAGTACAACACAATTGCATTATTTCAGAAGTTTGAGCAAAAACCTGACCCTTTGAATTGAAATTCTAACTAAGGAAATAGACAGGAGATATGAATACATTAAAATTTCCCCTCACTTCTCTTTCTTTATAGTTTCTATGCATCCATGTCACAGACATCCTTTATTTGAAGACACCATGTCAAATCATACTGTAATATGACAATTAATAAAAAATCATATTCTGCAATTTTCTTATTAGGTAAAGTTTTAAAATATTACATTATGTAGTTCAAATAGTATTTCAGTGCTTTAGCACATATTTACATAGTGTGCAATGTAGTTGAGTGAACGGAAAGCTTTAGTAAAGTGCCCCATGCTGTGTATATCAGCTTTTCCTTTCTGACCCTGATGCTTCTCTATAAACCCAGTCAGGGTTTTTTTTTCACCATAAACTTTGACAATGAAACTCGCTCCATCCTCTAACAAGGTTTCTTTCGATGGATATTAAGGTGAACATGTGGTAAAATGTAATCACCTGCTTTTAGCAGTCCTATTGTTTTTTAAGCAACACGATATGGTTGAAGAAGACATGGAACACTAACTGAAAGCATCCTTGGTCAGTTTTACAGTATTTCTGATATTTCTCCCCACTTGGCTGCTACTTTAAGATACTTTGTAAGTATACCGTTTATATACTGAAATTTAAACTAGCAAAAGGATGTTATCTGAATCTGGTTATCCATGAAACCTAAGTACAGTTGACCCTTGGACAAAGTGGGGGTGAGGGGCATGACGCCGGCATAGTGGAAAGTCTGAGTATAATTTTGACTCCCTAAAAACTTTACTAATAGCCTATTGTTGACTGGAAGTCTTACCAATAACGTAAGCAGTTGATTAATCCATAATTTGTATATTATATGTATTATATACTCTATTCTCAATATAAAGTAAGTTAGAGAGGAGAAAATGTTAAGAAAATCATAAGGGGAAAAATACATTTACAGTGCTGTACTGTATTTACAGAAAAAAAATCTGCATATAAGTGGATCCGTGCCATTCATACCCGTGTTGTTCAAGGGTCACCTGTACCTTGAGTGCTTATAACCATTAAAGTTATTTTTTAAAGTTTATTCAACTTATATACATTCAAATTATGTTTCAAAATTTGCATCAGTAGCCAATGACACAACTTTACCTCTTCATTAGTTTCCTGTCTCTCCCAAACTTCTTCTGGCTGAGTGACTAAAGGAAAATGTGTCACATTATTGATAGTCATGATTCTATTAGAAATACGTAAAATTTATTTGCAAGAGACTAGCATAACAACAGTGATGACAATATTAATGCACTTTACAAACATCATTTGTTCCATTCAGTGCTCTCTAAAGTCTTTCTTTAAACTTCTCGAGGCTAGAACCGTATCGAGAATTTTTTGAGTCTATTTCACACATCATTACTAGAAAATAAAGTATTTGTTGATGTGATAATAGTTCAGTTGGGGGCTACAAGCAATCATGTGTTACTAATATATAAACAAATATCAGGAAAGAAATAGGCGCCTGTGTACGACTATCCTGTACGACAGTACATCCCAATGAATGGATCTGAATTGGTGTCCATTAAATCTCAATCTGTGACAGATATTGTCACCCCATATTATGACAACCTGGAATCCTCTGGAGTGTACCATATTATGCCACCCCCAAACATGACTATAGGAGTTCAGGATATGGCATTCCAAATTATGCTGCTTTGGTTATATTATTTTGAGCTGCGGGCCCTTGAAAAACAGCAGATAGCAGAAAGAGAGTCTTTCTCTGAACTTCCCTTATCTGTTTAAAGATAGATCCTCCAAAAGGAGCTCGATTGTCATAGATCTCCTCCTTGGGAGTTTTATCAACCAAGAAAGATTGACTCTTATCACAGGGTAGGAAATTAGAAGTTGATGCCATACCCAGACAGACTTGGTCACAAACTATCATACTTCTTATCTATTCTTCTAAGGGCCCATTGATCTTTCCTGAAAATCATTCATTTTCCCCTTAGAGGCCTATATCTTCCTTCCCCTTCCCCCATGAAGATGATATTTAACTCTAAATTCTAATACACCTCAGGGGGTTACTCATTTTCCCCTGGGTATCTCCCAAGTATAAATCAGGTATACATGTTAGTAAACAGTTCGTTTTTCTCTTGTTAATCTGTCTTTTATTACAGAGATCTCAGCTAAGAATTCAGAAGAGGAGAGGGAAATTATTTTTCATCCTTCTACCTCCTTCCATTTGAATGTAACTATTGTGAGTAAAAAACAAACCACAATCTGGTTGTACATTCAAAGATTAATAAATCACAGCCTTGGCTGCAACACTAAATGAGGAGCTATATAAATTGTACTCAATACTACTGTCTATGGGAATGGTGCCTACTGGGGTTGTGCAGTGCATAATTGGCATAACACAAGCGGTAGCCCATGACATCATCTTTTTGGGGGAGCATTTTACAGCAGCCCTTCCAGACCATTCTCTGCCTTGTGATATTGCCCCAGGAGGCTGACGTTAATGAATGCCATTTGTAGGGTCCCATGTTTCTTAGCTTTTAAAAAAGGGCACTAGTAGGAGGTTGGAGATCTTGGTAGAGAAAGGCCAGGGTGCTCATTTTTCTAGTTTTCTTGCTGTTGGGATCTATTTTATCAGCCATTCTGTTGTTCTTTCTCTTGCCACGGCTAGATTCATGCAGTCTCATTCTCTGGATTCTGGTAACACTTCTTTACCTTGACCCTTGAAGCCTAGGAGCATTAATATTCCTGCTATTAAAAGTCTTTGGGTGCTTTAATGTCTCTTATTGGTTCCATTAAGCCTCTTAGCATCACAGTCAGTAGTCTTTTTTTTCTAATATTCCTCACCTAACCTTTTTGAGTGTGCTATCTATTCCCTGGTCTGACCCAAATTGTTATACATTATTTTAAACACAATTATCTTGAAAAAATATTTTCTAAAGAGATATTTCTTTAGGAAAGCATATGACAAGTAGCTTCTTTGTTAAATATTTTATCACAACAATGGCTACTTCTTTTCTTTTGAGAGAGAGAGACGTGCTCACAGCACATGGATGTGCAAGTGAGGGGAAGAACAGAGGAAGAGGAGAGAGATAGAATCTTAAGCAGGCTCCACACCCCTCACAAAGCATGGCGTGGGGCTCAATCTCATGACCCTGAGATCATGACCTGAGCTGAAATCAACAGTCAGACGCTTAACCAACTGAGCCACCCAGGCGCCCACCAATGGCTACTTCTGTGGAAAATGTGATTGCCGGATAAACAATGGATCTGGGTTAACAAGCTCCCCTAGGGGTTCTCCACATCTCTTTTCATGTTCCTGGTAGAGCCATCTATTCAGTCACACTGCTCTTTCTTACCGAGTTAGGATATAACCTTATAATTTTTATCAGCAAAGTAAGTACTCCAGGCCATCTCTACCAATGGATAGTCTGAGGTCTGCATTTTCTGAGACTACCTTCACCCCACCAATACAAGTCTTTTTGCTTTTAAACCCAGTATGCACCCTCTTCAAAGGGATTGTTGGAGCCTGTTTTCACAGGTCACAGCACAAAGTATAACCAGCCCTAGCCTTTAATCTTCCTGTACGCTATCCTCTTTCATAATGCATTATGCTTCCTGCATTTTACCCAAACCATTTTCTTCACTTCTCTCTCAAACTCGTCCATAGAGCCATCTGAATCTTCTTCTTCTTCACAAACACATCCCTTGTATCTTGAATCTCATGTTTGTTTGTTCTATCTTTTCACTTAGATGGGGATCTTCCTTGAGAATGCTCTTTTTTTTTTATTCTTAGAACTATCTCAAATGTTTGCTATGTATATATGTATGCATATATTATGTATATCATGTATATATTCTTATCCTCATCATCATGTTTGCTATGTGTAGATTCTTAGCCTCATCATCATATATATTCTTAGCCTCAAGCATTGAGGACGTATCCCCCTTATATCTACAGACTCTCTCCCAGACCTCCCATATTATTCCTTTTGTTAAACTTGACTAATTTCCTATGGAACTACATCCATTCCATGTAGTTCAGTGGATCTCTTTTCTCCCATGCTGATTGTCGTCCGAATTTGGGCCACTTTCCCTGATTCACTGGAGAGTTTCGCCCTTTGACTACAGTCTTATCTTCTGCCACAAACACCAACATCTTGGGTCACTTTAGCATCCACAAAAAAGACTCACCCTATACCAAGCATGTCAAAGAAGCAATATAGGTTAGGGGCAAAGATGTGGACTGTGTAGGCTGCCTGCCTGTTTTCTGAAGCAGACAGCTCCAAACCCAAAGCAAGTTACTAAACTCTTAGCATCTTAATTTTCTCATCTGTGAAATAGGGATGATACAATAACTCATTTTAGGATTGTTGAGAGAAAAAATATTAGATAAAATATTACCTGGGTCATAATAGCCCCCAGTAAATACAAAATATATTAATTCCTTTCTCAGTATTCAGTCTCCACAGTGGCACTCACAGCCTCCTCTTGAACCCCAAGTTGCTGACCTATAAATTTCACCTACTCAAGAATCAGTATCTTATTAGAACCTCATTCCTTCCAGATTGCTTCTGAAATGCTGCCCCTGGAGCTTCACTCACCTTTATGGAGATTTCCAGTCACCGACTCCATTGTTTCAGCATAATTCTCAAGAGACAAACTTTCTCTTCAATTCTGACTACATGTGGATTAGATTCCTAAGAGCACCATTTCAAGAACACTCTGGTCATTTTCCCAAATTACATGAACTCTCCATATTTTTCATAACACCTACCTGGTCAAAAATGAGAGCTCTGGAGGCTCCTGGGTGGCTCAGTCAGTTAAGCATCCAACTCCTGATTTCAGCTCAGGTCATGATCTCAGGGTTGTGAGATCGAGCCCTGTATCAGGCTCCATGCTGGGCGTAGAGCCTACTTAAGATTCTCTCTATCCTTCTCCCTCTGCCCCTCCTCCCCCTAAAAAAAAAAAGAAATGATAGCCCTGAATGATATAAAATACCTACTCTAATGATATCAAATGATATCTAATGATACTCCAGATTATATCAAATACCCAGTCCCAAGCAGCTGAGGATTATTGGGTATAACTACAAAATAAGCAGATTGGTTCAACCATTAACCAGTGGTCAACGACTTCCATTAGGCTCTACAAGTGACATTGCTCCTTAATTTATTAAAAAAAGAAAAAGAAAAAGAAAAGAAAAGAAAATTTATCACAGAGGATCCCTTCAATACCACCAAAATTACCAGCATCCTTTTCTTTCTTCTTCTCCTTCCCTGCTGCTCTAAGAGAGGAATCACTCGAGCCGCCTGGGTGGTTCAGTTGGTTAAGCGACTGCCTTCGGCTCAGGTCATGATCCTGGAGTCCCGGGATCGAGTCCCACATCCGGCTTCCTGCTCAGCAGGGAGTCTGCTTCTCCCTCTGACCCTCTTTCTTCTCGTGCTCTCTATCTCTCATTCTCTCTCTCTCTCTCAAATAAATAAATAAAATCTTAAAAAAAAAGAGAGAGAGAGGAATCACTCACGGTACCCTGGGGGAATTTCTGCAGGTGCCGTGGACGCACCACCCATTCCTTCTCAGGGCCCTCATATCTCTACTCTTGCTTTGCAAACCTCCTCTCCCTGGAGTCTTTCTATCATCCATAAACATAAACATGTTTAGACAAATTTCTCTCGTGGACGCCGCTATCTCTTCCAGTTATGGTCCTCTATCTCTCCTTTCACTCACAAACAAACTGCTTGAAAAAAATCGTTAAATATCGGCTAGGGATTTTTTTGCACATTCTCTCCTATAGTGCCTGTGTACGTTCTTTGACAGGGTTTCATGTTAATATTCATTATTCTTCTGCCTTAAAGACGTTTTAAAATCTTTAGGATACCTTCTTTGATCTTCTTGCTACTGGTCCCTCATCTCCATGGCCATGTTTGGAAACTGGTAACATTTTCCACACCTTATTTACTTGATTCCCCATCAGCAGTCCACACTGTCGGATACTCCTTTCTTTCTGGAACAGTCTTCTCTTGGCACAGATGATGTGACACTGTCCTGCTTTAATCCCATCTCTAGCTAATCCTCCTCAGATAACTGTATGCTTCCACTCTTCTCCTGGGCCACTCATTTTAGGAATTCCTGAAGGCTGTCATACCTTAAACTTCACTCACCATGTATTCCCTCATGAGACCACCTCATCTATATCTGGGCCTTCAGTTATGACTTCTATGCAGATGGTCACAAATGTGCCCGAGGGGCAGACTTTGCATTTTTCCAACAATCTCAAATTTTAAAAATTAAAAAGAAAGTTATTTCATAATATGTTGTGATAAAATTTTAAAAAGCTCAAAACAGGATGCTACTTTTAAATAGAAACAGACTTCGATAGAGACAAGCAATGGTGGCACACTCCAAAATGATACATTAATAAGGAATGAATGAGGAGACATGTCCCTTTGAAAATGAGAACAAAAAGCAGTGGAGTGGACTCATGCATAAGTGTTTGTTCCAAAAAATATTTAAGGATTATAAAGCTGGGTACTTATTTTTGTTCTCTAAAGCGATGATACGTGCACTTGCTTAGTCATCTCACTTAACTTCTTCATATATAATTCACCATTCCCTGTCAGCTTTATTTTCACTAAAAATACAGAATCACCAAGAATACAGACAAGAGTGATGGATATTTACTGAATTGCTTTGCTTCAGCAAAATGAAAAGAGTGTTAGTGGGATGGACAAAAGGTATACTACAATGTTTGTTCAAGACCAGGTTTCAGGCAGACCAGTAAAAGTTGGATTACCCCCTTTCCACTACATAGTATATTCTTTTGAGTACAGAAGTAAGACATTCTATAAATTTGGCAATTTTGTTAAATAAGTGATTTTTGAAGATGATACAACTATAATTTACATTTGTGTATAGGACTGTGTTTAAAAAAAGAGCCATGTAAGCACAGTAATTTCTAAGCTATAAAGAATATTCTTTCATTTGTAGCTGCCATCTAATTGAAAAGTTGAGTTACACTTGCTATTCTTCATTTCATAACTTCTTGATGTTTATATCTGAAAGGATCTTATTTCTTTGCTCAGGACACTATTGGCCTACAACCCAAATCTGCAACAAATATCTTTTGAAAAACTTGTGACTAGCTTAATTGGTTTCCCAAAAAGAAACCCCCTGTTGTCTTCTGTTCTGTTTATACAAGCAGCTCAGCTCTGCTTCAATATTGCTAACCTGCTATTCAGTTCACACTCTTGCTGCTTAAAGATAATTTCCATGAACATGCTGCTTTCCTCATTGTCCCATTGCTCTGCTTCATCTTTCCAGGGTCAGCTTATAGTCATTACTCTAAAAAACCTTCCTTGAACTTCTAGAATTGGGTAGGAATCTCTCTGTGTTTCTCTGTGTGGCTCTGTTTTTTTATAAAGGCATAATTTACATATAATATTATATTCACTTTAGGCATAATTGACATATAACATATTCATTTCAGGTATATTAATTTCAATATTTCAGGTAAATATTGAATAATGATTCAATATTTGTATACATTGCAAAATGATCACCACAGTAAGTCCAATTAACATCCATCACCATACATAGAGAAATTTTTTCATTTCTTTTTTGTGTGTGTGATAAGGACTTTTAAGATAATTATCTTAGCAACTTTCAAATATGCAATAGTATTATTAACTACAGTCACCATGCTGTACATTACATACTCTCTCTTTTATGCATGTTCCCTTTCCCTACACACACACACACACACACACACACACACACACACACACACACACACTAACATACTCTTGAGCCCCATCAGACCTGGGTTATTTGTCAGCACGTCTGGGAAGCATTAGAGTCTTCACTAGCAACCCCCACAGTTCTGCTATCACACGAAACCACATTGCCATTGAAAGGCAAATTGCCCATCACCCTACTATAACTGCGGTTTCTATGAAGTCAAAGTTGTTAACTCCCTTGCACTTGAATCATCAGTGCCCACTTAATAATTTATATATTTATTTGAGTACGTATTTGAATCTCAAGGGAAGAAAGTTAAAGAAAAATGGTGAAAGAGAGAATGATTTCTTTTTAAACAGAAATAGCCAAAATTTTTTTTTTTAAATGATTTTTTTATTTATTTATTTCACAGAGAGAGACACAGCGAGAGAGGGAACACAAGCAGGAGGAGTGGGAGAGAGAGAAGCAGGCTTCCCGCAGAGCAGGGAGCCCGATGTGGGGCTCGATCCCAAGACCCTGGGATCATGACCTGAGCCGAAGGCAGACGCTTAACGACTGAGCCACCCAGGCGCCCCCAGAAATAGCCAAAATTTTAATTGTTTGGTGGAAAGGACCCTTTTTATCTTGTAAAAGATAAAGCACAGCTTTACTCACATTAATAACCTAGCTAATAATTCACACAATGCAATGGGCATAAAGACTGGACTAAAACTCCAAAGACCTACAACCTAGACTGCACTGCAGTTTTAAGACTAATTTGTTGATTGTGTGACCCTGACTGATTCTCTTTAATTCTTCTAGACCTGAATTTTCCAAACTGAAGATTGAGTAGGGCTGGACTAGACTACTGGTTTTTACTGGTGCTCTATTACTTTCCTCAGGATGGTAACAAATTACCAAAAAGGTGGTAGCCTAAAAGAACAGAAATTTATTCTCTTGAAATTCTATAGTTCTGAAGGCCAGAATTCCTAAATAATTAAGACTAGGCCAGAATCAAGGTGTTGGCAAGTCTATGTTCCCTTTGGAGGCTCTAGGGGAGACTCCGTCCCTTGTCTCTTCCAGCTTCTGGTGGCTGACTGTATGCCTCTACTTGGGGCTGCCTCACTCCAAGCTTTAAGACCAGCATCTCCAAACTTCTCTCTGCTCCATCTTCATGTCACCTTTTCTGTGAGTCAAACCTCCTTATGTCTCTCCCTTGTAAGGATACAAGTGATACACTTAGGGCTCACCAGCCTACTCTGCGATAACCTCCCCATCTCAAGAGCCTTAATCACATCAGCAAAACCTTTTTTCCAAATAAGGTAACATTTATAGGTACCAGGTTTTGGATCTGTTATCATTGCAGGTGGGGGCATTTTCCAGCCTATCAACAGTAGGATTATTTCCTACTGCAGCTACTACTATTACTACTACTAATACATTGGAAATCTCTCTCTAAATGAAGTACAAAAAGGAAATCTTATATAATCAACACATAAGGCAGAGTTGCCTGTTTGAGGCAAAGATGGTCATGGTCAACCTTTCCTCTATCTTTTTTCAACCTGGTCCTCTTTCTCCATAGTTGATCTTGAATCCCTATGGGTCCTCAAGAGCAGTTTGCAAATCTCTAGATTGAATAAATCTAAGTACTTCATAAAGACTAAAATGATGTCATGTTCCACTTAAAATAGCATAGAATTATTAATTTGTAAGGAAGCAATTAAAATATCCTGGAAATTAGAAATACTACTTTGTTCAAGTTTTCAAAGAAACTGTATTATTCCAACATAAAGAAATCAGTTTGATAAGAATATAATTTTACCTTAAACATCTATAACTTGGTACTTTACAATAATACTGCACAAAATTGCGGAAAGAATGAATATAAAACTAATATAAATTATATGATTCAGAGCCTTAATATTGTAGTATTCAGGTTCTCACTTATTTTTATTTTATTATGTTATGTTAATCACCATACATTACATCATTAGTTTTTTTTTTAAAGATTTTATTTATTTATTTGAGAGAGAGAGAATGAGAGATAGAGAGCACATGAGAGGGGAGAGGGTCAGAGGGAGAAGCAGACTCCCTGCTGAACAGGGAGCCCGATGTGGGACTCGATCCCGGGACTCCAGGATCATGACCTGAGCCGAAGGCAGTCGCTTAACCAACTGAGCCACCCAGGTGCCCCACATCATTAGTTTTTGATGTAGTGTTCCATGATTCATTGTTTGCGTATAACGCCCAGGGCTCCATTCAAGTTCTCACTTATTTTTTTAAAGATTTTATTTATTTATTTGAGAGAGAGTAAGAGAGAGAGCATGGGCAGGGGGAGGGGCATAGGGAGAAAGACAAGCAAACTCCCTGTTAAGCAGGGAGCCCAGCTCCGGGCTTGATCCCAGGATCCTGAGATCATGACCTGAGCCGAAGTCAGATGCTTAACTGACTGAGCCACCCAGGAGCTCTGTCAAGGTCTCACTTATTAGTAGGAAAAATATATATTAAGTGCTATAAATATTTTGCTTATTATATGATTTGCAAACTTCCATCAGTTTTTTATTGAGACTTAAATTTATTTATGGAGACTTATTTTATGTGATGTGTAATTTTTTATGTGATAAATCTATAATGTTTCATCTATGATTTCTGTATTTGATATTAAACCTGGGTAGGCCCTCATCTTCCAACACGTGTTCTGCCTAACAAGTAATAGACAAGCAAAAAGCAAAAAATAATGGCTGAATGAATGATTTCATCTCAAAATAATCCATATTGTCTTCCAGTATAAATAGTTTTAATTTTATTTTTTTAAGATTTCATTTATTTATTTATTTGAGAGCGAGAGAGTGTGAGCATGAGAGAGAGAGAGAGAGAGATCACAAGCAGGGGGGAAGGACAGAGTGAGAAGCGGGCTCCCCGCCCAATGCAGGACTCCATCCCAGGACGCTGAAATCATGACCTGAGTCAAAGGCAGAAGCCCAGCCAATTGAGCCACCCAGGCACCCTATATTGTTTAATTTTAAGACATTTGAATGTTTAATGAATTTGAAATTTATTTATTTTTAAAGATTTATTTATTTGAGAAAGAGAAAGTATGTGTGCACACACACATGAGGTTGGGGAAGGAAAGCGCAGAGGAAGAGGGAATGAAGCACATGCCCCCCTGAGCAGGGATCCCCATGTGGGGCTTGATCTCAAGATCCCAAGATCATGACCTAAGCCAAAATCAAGAGTCAGATGCTTAACCAACTGAGCCATCCCGACACCCCAAATTTAGAAATTTATTTAGATGACATGTGTGGTAGGGACTCAAGTCTTTTTCCAAGTTGATAAAAAATATTTCCAATATCATTTTCTAATTAACCAGTGGAATTTCCATTAATATAACATGCTTCTTGTGCAATATTCTATGTTTATACAGAATAGCATCTACTTATAAATGCTTGGGATTTTCTGTACTACTTTTACCTGTCTGTCTACCTTAAAGAAAGTATACTATATACTCTTGTGTTAATAGTTCATTATATGGGTGAATATCTTACTAACAATCACAGAATTAAAATAATAATATTTGCAATATTTTATCATGGAGACACAACAAAGTCTTACCCATGTAGACTTGTAATTTTTTTCAGAATCTTCCTTTTCATGATTTTCTCAGTGATATAGAATCATATTTGAAATAAAAGTTTTGTGTTGTGATTCACTGCTTCCTTCAACTTGTAAAGTTGTTTTTGTGAATTTTAAGCCTTCTTTTTGACTTCAGGAGTTTTTAACCAAAAGAATATATAAGTTGTTAAATGTAAAGTAAGTTATCATGTTACCAATAATTATCTATCCAAATGCAAAGGAAATGCATCATAATTAAATTGATGAAAATTTTATGCTACTTATATATGCTACTTATATAAACTAGAAAATTTCTTGCAGAGTATAAGGATCCAGCCCACTGAAATAATGATGCTTGGCCAATATTTGTTAAATACATTAAATAATATTTTAAAATGTATTTATTGTATAATCACAACCTTTTTGTTAGTATATGGTCTTATCAACTTTCTATCTATATTTACACTTGGATGATGCCTGGCCCTTATCAAAAGCTCAATAAATGTCAAATACATGTATTTTCCACAAAGATTACATTAATAGGTTAAATAGAAACATATAGTCAAGATGAAGTTTGACAAGGAAACGTCCCAGGAAATTATTATGATCTATGGGCGTTTCCCTAATAAAAGAGATATTTAAAGTGGACCACAGCTGGGGCGCCTGGGTGGCTGAGTATGGTTAAGCATCTGCCTTTAGTTCAGGTTATGATCCCAGGGTCCTGGGATGGAGCCAGGCATCAGGCTCCTTGCTCAGCGGGGAGCCTGCTTCTCCCTCTCCCTCTGCCTGCAGCTCTGCTTACTTGAGCTTTCTCTCTCTGTGTCAAATAAATAAATAAAATATTTAAAAATAAATAAATAAATAAATAAAGTGGACCACAGCAAAAAGAAAAAAAAAGTCTTCTGACAAAAGTGCATTTTATGCTCACTGTCCACTGTAGTTGAAATAAACTGATGGAGCCTATTAAATTATTACAGTGGCAGGTTTAGAGATTGTACTCAAGAAGAAGTGACAACTTTATTTTTTTAAATATAAAAAATTCAAAAGATTTTTTTCTTAATATAACTCAAAAGGAGAGCTTTTTAAAATAGAGATGTTAAATATTTTTATATTAAAATTTGAATTATAATAAATAGATAAAAACTATAAATATCTGTTCATACTTGTCTGGTATACTTTGGCAAATTGAGGTAGCATAAGAGAATAATAAGATCTTCCTGAAAACACTGTAACTTTTGTATAAGTTGAAGAGTTAAACTATTAGATCAACATATAATAATTGAGACTGGAAAGAAGAAAATTCTTGCCTATCCAAGGAAAGAGTAATCGTTGACCATACCTGAATTGGTTTTAACAAACTATCAAAGACAGAGTATTTGCCATAAGATATAGGAATGGTCAACAATCAAATCAGGAAGATCATTGTTAGCAGTGATTCTCTGGCATTTTCTATGAAAGATGGGTCCAGACATACTCTGTCCTTGTGACAGACAGAAATTTATGGTAGAATAGATATACCAGGTAGTATAGGCTGACATCATTAGACATTAGTATCATATAATTTCCCTTAGTTCAAATTCCATGCTTACAAAGCCATTGTTTGAAAATCATTTGACTTCTCTTATAAATTCTTCTTCAAGAAGATAATGTACTGAACTTGCTAATATATTCTTTGTCCGTTTTGCAGGATATCTAATAAATTGTCAATATGATTTACACATTCATTTTTACTTATTATTATCTTTGTTATCTATCTATCTACCTATTTATTTATTTGATAATGGCAGTTCCTCCACAAGTAAGCTATGTTCTGGAACATTGAAACAATAATTTCTTGGTCTAAAAGAACAAGGCAAGACCCTGGCTTGTATTAAATTCATAAATGTAACTCTATAAACTTTTGCCTGGTGACATTATCCTATTTTTCCCCCAAAAGCACCATTAGCATATTTAAGTTAATTGTTTAGAAATGTAGTATTTCGCACAGTATGTGTAATATTTTCTCTCTCAAGACTCTGCTTCAACATGATTAAGATTAATAATTCATAATTATTGATACGGTTGGAAAATCTTGACAAATTTTCAGATTTAACAAGAACAACAAAATGTACAAGAAGTTTCCAAGAAAAACTATCCAAACTTATAGGACCCAAATGACACACAAATTGAAATGTCTGATACTTAAAAAAGGTATACTTGTAACTACCCTTAATAAATGGTACCTGAAAAAGACCTATTATTGGTTAAATGTGTTATATATTATACAGATAGTTATATTAAACAAGCTTTTATAAGTAAAACCTAATTTATTTTAAAATGTCTGCCCCTATGCAGATTGTTAAATGACATAACAGTTAACAAAAATGAAATATGGCAGTTTTAAAACATAGGTGAGCATTCTTTGACACTTCTTTCATTGAAAAGTGGGATCCAGGTCCTTTTCTCGTGAATCTCAGTGGGATGGTGACCATAAAGTACAACAGAAATAACACTATGTGATTCTCAAGGCTAGGTCAGAGGAACTCTTGAAGCTTCCACCTTGGTATCTTGGAGGGCTTGCTCACTAGAAATTCTTTCCAGGTACACTCCTTACAGAACCCAACCACCACGTTGCAAGCCATATCAAAAGGCCATATGCAGGTGCTCTCATTGACAGATCCAGCTATACCAAACTTTAAGTCATCCCATCCCAGATACCAGCCATGTGATTGAAGAAACCTTCAGATAATTCTAGACTCTAGCCTTTTGAGTCAATCCCTGATGTTTAGACTTCCCAAGTGAGGCCTCAGATGCAGGAGAGCAGATGCAAGTCATATTTGCCATGTCCTATACAGAGTCTTTACTTTGAGAATCCTTGAGTATAATAAATGTTTGTTGCTTTCAGTATTAAGTTATGTTAGGGTTCTTCAGAGAAGCAGAACGAATAGCATATAGCTATAGGATAAAATTTATTAAGGAACTGGGTCATGCAATTATGGAGATTGTAAGCCAGTTGTGTAAATTAGTTAGAATCCAAAGACTTGAAAAGCAGGGAAGCCAACGGTGCAGATTCCAATTCAGGTCCAATGGCCAGGAACATAGGGGATAGGAAAAAATTCGATGTCCCAGATCAAGCAATCAGTCAGAAAGGGCTGAATTCTTTCTTTCTCCAAGTTTTAGTTCTATTCAGGCCCTCAACATATTAAATGATGCCCACTCACAGTGGGGAGGGCAAATTGCTTTACTAAATCTTCCAATTCAAATGTTAATTTCATCCAGAAACACCCTCACAGACACATAGAGAAATAATGTTTAGCCAAATATCTGGGCATTTTACGATCCAGGCAACAACCTGACATAAAATTGACCATCACATATGTATATAGGATTGTTTCTTATGCAGCTGTACAGAACCAAAACAGATAATAATAGCAACAACAACAAATAGCAAGCATTTCTTTTGAATTTCCTATGTGTTAGATATTGTTCTAACCCGTATTGGTAAAACACTTTGTGGAATCCTCACAATATATCTATGAAGTACATACAATTCTCATTCTTATTTCAGGTTGAGAATATTTAGACTCAGGAAATTAGTTATTTTGACCAAAGTTACTAAAATAATATACTTCAAAAATTTATTTTCAGTGTTTGTTGTTCAAACTAAAGGCCAACTAAATGTGTTATAATCTCATCTTTTAAATAATATTGGTTAATAATAAAATTCTATATATAAGATTTTCTTTGCATTTGTAAGCATATTCTAATGCCATATGCTGTGATTGAAACACATATTTTTTCCATAATCAAGTTTGCCTAAAGGCTTCTGCCTATTTAAAGGAGCTGATAGTACATCACTGTTACATTGCTCAAATTGCCAAAATAACAGTTAGGGTTTTTAATCTTTAATTATTTATTCATCAAAATAAGTGTTCCTTTGGCATGTTAATATTCTTCAATAAAGTAGCTAAGTAACAAGTCATTTGACTTCACATTCCAAAAATGCAACTGACCAGGTAAATTGCATACTTCCTAAATACTAACATTTATGAAAACTATATACAGTGCATTTGCACATTCAAACCTGAGATTAGAATGAAATAAATAAATCACTGGGTGCAGAAAATGCAAAAGGAATTAAAAATAAAAACAAGGGTGAATGGTGTGGAAGGATAAAGGCAGTTGTCACATTAACCTATTGGCTTATTCATGTGGAGTCAGAAGGTAAGGCCTTAACCTGTGAAATGCAGAGTTGAAATTGAGAAGTCTGAAAAAAATATGGAGAAATTTAAAGAACCATTAAATTACTAAATGTATAAACTGAGAAAAGCTCATCTGTCCAATCGTATAAATAGGTGAAAAAAGGAAACTTGTATGTCTGTCATAGAATCCAAGTGGATAAAAAAAAGTCTTCAAATTCATAATCATACCTTGTACCTTACAAACTTTTTGTTTGAAGTGATCAGTAGTTCCTAAACCTCCAAACTAGGAAAGACCATAAAAATTGCACTACTGATAGCCCAGAAGTGCTTGGTAAAATAAAATACAAAATTCCTCACATCACAGGATAACTACTAATATAGCCCACTGAAGAAGAGCATCACAATGGGAGCTAATAAGAGAAACCAACACTAGGAGTGACAGTCAGAAGGATTAGTAATCTTCAAAGAGTTGCATAATAAAATAATATGTTAAAGAATGCAAAAGAAATATGCTAAAACAGGTAGAGGCATATAACAATGAACTGATATCACTATAAGATAAAATAAGAAAATATGAAAAACATGCCAGATATTGTTTACAAATTATCAAAACTCTTAGAAGCAAAGAATAGTTAGTCATTGAAATAAAATGTGCACAATATTTAGAAAATGAACAAACTGCAAGGTAAAATCGAGGAAAAGACCTGAAATGCACAGAGTTCCAAATTATGACAGAGCAATTAAAAAACATGGTGAATAAAAAGTGAGAAGCTAAAAAGTAGGAACGCTATAGAAATTCAAAAGTAGATGCCATTGAAATTGGAGAATGGTAATATTTGAAGAAATACTGTCTTAAAATTTTCCAGAATTTTTAGCTTTTTTTTTTTTTAAGATTTTATTTATTTGACAGAGAGAGCACAAGCAGAGGGAGAGAAAGGGAGAAGCAGGCTCCCTGCTGAGCAAGGAGCCCAATGTGGGACTCGATCCCAGGACCCTAGGATCATGACCCGGGCCAAAGGCAGCTGCTTAACCAACTGAGCCACCCAGGTGTCCCAAAATTTTCCAGAATTTTTGAATGACGTGAATCTTTGTGTTTTTCTATAGCTCAGGAGTTGGGAACTGAGGTGGATATAATCAGAAAAGAGATAAACTCAAAGTCATATGGAGAAGAAAGATGACGAAATTCTTTGGTTTTGTATGCTGGTATAAAAGTAGTGATAAAAGGTATAAACAAACTATTCACAATGGCCCTAAAGCAGATAATGGTGGAAGTAAAAGCCAGAGTGTACTACCTTGGATAGGAAGACTTCAAGGACTCCGGTGGACTCCTGATGGTAAAAGTAGTAAGGCTAGTTGCAGGCTAGTTGCACTGAGCTTTTTGACTTCTACCCCCAAAGGGCAGAAGCTTGTAAAGGGTCCTCTTACCCAGAACAGATGATGACCAGGACTCCTTGTTTACCCTTCATAGATTTATATAAACCTATAGTAATTAAACATTTATTATTTTTTAGAGAGGGGGAGAGAGAGAGAGAGAGGAGGGGCAAACATAGAGGGAGAGAGAGAATCTTAAGCAGCCTCCAAGCCCAGCACAGCAAGCCTGACGTGTTTAACCTCACAACACTGAGATCATGACCTGAGCTGAAATCAAGAGTCCAGCGCTTAACCTACCGAGGCACCCAGGTAATCCCCCCTTTTATTCAACATTTATTTTTTAAATAAATCTACAATAATTAAGAAAGTATGGCATGGGCATGAAGTTGGAAAAATAAAAAACAATTAAAGAAGTCTCAGAAAGAGGCCAGTGTGGACATGCAACCACTACATATGATAAAGTAGTGTAAATCAGTGAGGAAAGACTTGCTGGACTAAATACATATAAAAAGGAAAATAATTAAGATCCCTACGCCATGAGGTATGCCAAAATATATTCAAGCTACAAATGTAAAGAAAAAAAAAAGAAAGAAAGAAAATGTTTTTCAAGAAAGCCAGAAGAGAATCGTAAGATTCATAGGATTTTACCCATTATTTAAAATATACAAACTCATTATGGATCAAAAAATGAGAAAAAAGAAACTCTTAGAAAATTATAAATTAACTTATGTTGCTTCACTAGATGTAAGCAAAATAGAAAAATATATTTGTGCTTAAATAGGTGTGGTTAATTATTTTTCAAACTAAAAAAAGCAAAACAAAAGAGAGAGAAAATATCTTTATTTTTACATCAGGTAGGGAAATATTTCTTAGGCAGGACCTACATAGGACAAAGAAATCAGAGGAAGAATGCCTACAAATCAGTAAGAAAGAAAAGATGAGCATTGGGAAAATGGCAAAGAATAGAGAAAGAATAAACTTATTTTTACCAGAAATGGAGGAAATGCAAGTTAAGGAATTTATATACCACTTAATATCCATCATATTGACCAAAATTAATGTCTGATAACATTTACTATTATGTGGTGAGAGTATGAGGAAATGAAACTTTTTATAGCTTTGTTGATGAGAGTTAAATTGCTATAATTTTGAAATTAATTTGGAAATATCAAGAAAAGTTGATTATGCACATATCCTTTGACCTAGAAAATAAACTTTAATGTATCTTTCTGTGAACAGGAGACAAAAAAATGCTAATTATTGCAGTTTCTTTTTAAAAAGGAAACTATGAAAATAATTTAACTCTCCCTTGGTACAAAAAAATGGATAAAATGATTTATTCATATGAGTAAAACTACTAAGTGGTAAAAATAGATGAATGATACATATATCCCTATGAAGATTTTATAATTAGGAGGCCAAATGAGTAAGAATACATACAAGTATGAAACTATATAATGCTTTAAAATATACATTTTTAAATATTAGTATTATAATGACACACAAATATATAAGTTCTAATCTATAAATCTGAGTGGAAAATGTCAACCTCAGGGTCCTTTTACCTCTGGGAAAGGTAAAGGTAAGAGGAGTGAGTGCAAGGGGGCTTCTATCTGTATCATTTTAGTTTTCTTTTCAAGCTGTTTTTTGGAAGCCAGTATCTATTTAATCTTGATGGTGAGTACATGTTGTCTTATGATTGTTAATTTCTATATATATATATATATATATGATATTCTTCATTATTTTACATAAAGCAAGTTTTTAGAGGAAAAATATTAAAAGATTTGGTTAAGAGCAAAACTGCAATTCAAGAATAGTTTGCAATCGTGACTTTACTATAGTATACATTAGGTAAGGCATATATTAACATAAAATTAGTGATTTTCCCAGGCAAGGGTCAGCAATGGTTCATCCTAAGACTACATAGGATATTACTGGAAACCTTAAATAGCTTAATGCTAGGGAGATGACATATGAGGTAATTTCTACTTTGTGTAGAGAAACACACACACACATAAATTTAACAACATACTCCACTACAGGATTATTTTACAGGGTGATACAATATTTGGTAGAAAGTGTTGCATTGACAAAAAGTGCCAAAGTGATTGTAATAAAAGATTAAAGTGCTGATGTGTTTTAAGTGGCTTTAATATGTAGCTATTTTTCCTCCTGAGCAATCCCACGCTTTGAATACGTCTGCGGATGCTTTGGGGTGAAGTTCAGAGCATAAAGCTTACTTTTGCAAGGGCTGCACTGCCAACGCCCAGATAGCTTCTCTCCTGTGTTCTCTGGAAGGGGCGAAGGATATGTAAAGGAAGGCTAAGTAAAGCGACTAGAGTCCCCTCCCTTCTCCAACACCATAGCTATTGGGAGGACATGTATCCATTCTCCTTCCCTACTCTGAATCTGCTTCTCACTTTACCTGCTCAGAATCCAGGACTGCCTCATGATGCCACCTTTTCCCAGTACGTACATTAGCCTAATGCAGGAATCCAGCTCCCCCCCTCTCTCCTGGGCTCCATACTGCCTCATGTGGAACACAAGTAGGGGGGTATCTTCTCTCCTTTTTTATCCCTATTAGGTTAGTCAGCACCTGCTCTGAGAACAGGCCATATTTTCTCTTTTCTTACTGACAGGCTTGACTTCCAAGATTTAGAATCAAGGAAGAAGCATAAGACTGTTCCAGAGTACAAGTCGGAGTCACACAATCCAGGTTAGTTTATGCCAGTAAGCTTGTATTGCTGTTGATTTGGGCAGACCCAAATAATCACAAAGTATACTTTGATTCCCATTCAGCTCTGCACAGGACTCCCTCAGGGACCCTTCAGGGGAAAAGGGATGATTGACAGGAAAATATTTCACATCCGTGGCAGGGAAATATTTTAACACTATTAAAATATTGTCAATATTTTCTGCAGACCCCATATGAGTAAACTCCTAGTCCCTGTGCAGGAAAATGGGAGTACTATAGATTTTAATCTAGGCACCAAAAAGCCTGAAATGAAAATTCCCTAGAAAGGAAAGTCTCTAGAAAAGCTTACATATTAACCAGTTTACACACCCCGAGTTATCTTTAATAATTGGCAAAACAGTGTTCTTATCTGTGTGTTTAAATTTTTTGGTTGATTGTTTTTTTATTTTACCCCCCAGGAAGCCCAATTAACTAGAGTAAGAATTATTTTCAAATGGGAATATTTATTTTTTGTATAGTTATGCTTCTTTTTAATTAGACTAACATGATCTGCTAATTAAATTCCCTTGGAAAACAAGGCTTGCCCTGTTAGGAAATGTATTTCCACAAATGGTTTTACCATCCCTACCATTTAGAAAAATATTAAGAAGTTTTTCCAAAACTCATCAGCAATACTGGGAAGTATTAGGTTTTCTATATATGCCAATTCTTTGGAGAATTTATAAAAGAGTAAATGGTTTGCATTTGTTTCTTTCTTCCCTGTGCAGCACATAACAAATCCAAAACTGCTGAATAGCAAAGAGACATTTTCTTGTAGATATAAAGAGTTGTACAAATGTTTTCTGTCTCAGGCTGGAGCAGGAAAAGAGATGGCGTGTTCACTATGACAGGACAAAGCACGCTGGGAGGGCCAGATCATGGAATCTGCCCCCAGGGTTAGGTCACACATAGGACACAGCTGATGCAGCAGGTGCCAGGAGGAAGTCTAGCCATGCAGGTCAAACCTGGTATGGAAGGAATAGGCCATAGAGAATAATACAATTCCATACAAAATTGTGCATCAGAAAGCTCCAACATGGGAGGCATTTTTCTAATAGGCAAGTCAGGAAGAGCAATAAGGAATCAAAAAACAAATGATACTTATGAATATCAAACCAGTAATCAGGAAATCAACAACAGGAAAGTCTTCAAGGGTGGGAGGAAATAGAAGTAATTCAGAAAGGTGTGTGGGGTGCCAGAGTGGAAGAGCATATACACACATTGATCCATTTAATCCTCAGTAATCTGAAATAGTTTCCATTTTATGAATAAGGAAACTGTGAACCATTAGGTTCATTATAACTGGTACCTGGTATTCATACCTGGTCTGACCCTAATTCCTTAACCCATTGAACGTGGTAATCATGTTATATTTAATTAACATAGGAATCAATAAATCACCCCCTGGCTGAGCAGTTTGGGATGAATAAATATAAATTGTTTCAAATAACACAAGTTGTAAAATGTTAAGGGGTCTCACTGTTATTTATCCTTATTAATTTATATTTTTATAACTACAGAGGTAATATTAAACATTTGTCATAAGGTCATTGGGGGGAGATAAGGCATTACACAGTGTCTAGGCAGTATCTGAGGTCTACACAGCACTTCTCGGTATTCAGGAAGATGCCGTCCCTATGTGATTAAGGTCCCAATTAAGATTGTTGATAGATGTTCCTTACAAAAAAAGTAAGTTTTGGGGAAGATGGTAGAGACGGTGTTATAATTTAACCGAAACTCTTTTCATATTCCACTTTCCTGTATATGTGGAAAACCATACATACAGTATGTAGAATTTACCAAATTTATCTCACCATAGACCATCTGTTTGTACTGAATCAGCCTGAGTAATTTTTTTACTTTGATAACCAGTGCTCTTTGGGGGATGTAGGGGGTGAAGGAGAGATCGGTGGAGGGAGGTTTGTTTGGGGAGGAAACTCACAAGAAGAAAATAGAATAAGAATCCCAGAATAACTGGGATGCCTTAATGAACCAAACACTTAGTCCCTGAGGAAAAAATTAAAGTTGAGTTTTTAATACTCAGTTGAATAGATCTGAGTCAGACAAGCAGCAAGGCTAACTTAATGTTGAGCTCCAAAGTATTACGTTAGTGTTGCTTAAATCTCTTCTGCCTAAAATCTGGGGTGTTTTACTTTCTAGACAGATGATGAGTAAACAAGTGGGTGCAAATGTGTACATGGGGTGCAAAAGGATCCAGCTCTGAGAAGAAAAATACAGGATATTAAAACCAGCTGGGATTGCAGAAAAATTTAAGGTGAATATATCCCCTTTGATCTCTAAATCCCTATTCTGGATTAAAATAATACAAAATAGTTAAATTGCATAAAAATGATAGCTTGATAGATTCGGTTGATAAATTGGATTCTTTAAAAGCATGAAGCACATATGCTATGCAGGTGAAAATCATCTTGTGAGGAAAATGCACATCAGTAAATAAAACAATCAATCTGCTAATAGTGTATGTTCCTTTGGGTACCAAATTTGAAAACATTTGGTAATTTTCTGTCAAGATGGGTACACAAATCCAGTCTCTATGTTATCCTCAAACAGTTAGACCATGGAAAAATAAATCATTTTGAATAAAATAAGGCTTTTGTTTCTTTTTCTTTCCCAATCCCAGAAACTCTATGATATTATTCCTATTATAAATATCACAAGGTTATTCTCCTCACTTGCACATTCACTGAAGCAATAAATCAGTGACTAATTGCACTTCACAGTCTCCATGTTAAGTGTGGTGTGTGATGATTTACATTATTTAGAACTATAAAAGTGAGATTAAATCGTTGCCATCAATGATTGCAGTAAAGGGCATAGAAGGAAATTGTAGCATTTTAATGAAAAGGGTAGCTTCTGCTTGGAGGCACTATCACTACTCTACGGCTCTCTTGGTGTTCCTAATGTTTTACCCTTTAGGGTCAGAGCAATTACTGCAATTCTCTATGGAACCAATATTTTGCCATGTTTTATCATCTCAATATAGATGCATTTAAAATGGTGCAATGTCATCATCATTGCCACTATGGAAGATAAGCCTTCAGGTAAAACTTAGCATTATCCCACAAGATAAATTTTTTATAACATTTTCAGTTTGAAATTTGTCATGTGTACTTTGCAATGTCACCATAAGTTTCTGAAAGGCAGCACATGTTTTTAAAAATTAGAAAATAATGGCTCGGTTCCTTTCCACCAAGCAATATGTTCCAAACTAACTTGATTGAACTGATAAAACATGATTATCCTCAAATAAGATGATATGCTTTCTATATCTTATAAACCTGCCATTACAGTAAATGCAGCGAGTCCTAGTATATACCTCTAACCTTTATATTGCCTTAGATAAAGCCATATCTCACCAACTTTATTTCTATAGTTTAGCATTCTGTAAACTGCTACTGAAGGAAGAAAAATAATGAAAATTGGTAGTTAGAAGAAATGTTTAAATTATAGAGTTTCTCAGAATTCATATTTGTAATCTTTAATTATGGAAATTACAAGACATTAAGGAGTATTTTCTTGGCTTGAAGGGCAAAAGGCAATCTTGTGACATTATAGCAAATAATAAAAACAAAAGCCAAAAAAGTATTACAGAGTTAAAGAGAATCCCACATAAGCCACAGCTCTTTCCACCTTAGGTACCCATCATGGAGCCATTTGCCTAAAGCACTGATGACAAACCTGGGAAAAATCTCACTGTAGGGGAAAATGTCTTCAAGATGCATTTATTTCACAGGAAATGCATTAATACCATAGAAGAATTTTTGAGCAATCAATGCCTGTCTCTTAAATTGCCTTAATCCTTCCATTTTTCCTTTCCAGATCATCTTTAAATTTAGAGATAAATACAAGGTCAAACATGAGACACAGTGTGCATGGGCAGAACTGCTTGAGTATATGCAATGGAGGGCAGTACAGAGAGAAAGGGAAAGGGTGCAAGCTGATCTGCCCTTGGGAAGTCTATTGGATGACACAGGAGCATGAACCAGACACAGTGCCCTCGACAAGAAATCTTGTCAGCACCCCAGGATATCCCCATGTCCCATCCAGTCATTATCCACTTGTACTTGGCAATAACAATCACGACTCTGACCTCTAACATATGGCTTTTCATCTGTATGACCACCCTTAATTCTAGGTTAATAATCCCATATCTGAAACTATTTAAGAGAGACAGGCATCTCTCACAGAAGAAGCTAAGAAATGTCTCCTGCCTTGCCTTTCCATTTCCCAGTTGAAAATAGATAATTATATTTTCACCTTTCAAACTGATTTAAAGTCTGGAAAAAAATACGGACAACTGACGGTAAATCAGGCTAAACAATTATGAGAAATCCTTAGTAGTTTATCTTTGGGGTTACCTCCACATGAGTGATCTAGAAATTCAAAGGTGATTGATAGAACAAAGAAAGCTACATAATTAGAATAATAGATAAATGTAAGGAGAAAAATAAAGTAAGGGCAATATAAAGGATAAAATAGAAATTATTTTAACCTCATATTTTTAATTTCTTAGTCCCTCTTTCTTTTTTGAATGCATATCAAATTGCTTTAACTAGTCAGAAGGCTTTAACACTCCTTGAGGATTAAAATAAAGCATTCTGCTAATTTTTTTTTCAATTTTATTTTACAACCTCTTATTGGAATCCTTAGCCTTTATAGTACTCTGCAAAAATCTTCTCATAAGCTTAAAAACAAGGAGTAAAACCCACTAGTATCATTATAGGCACAATATAAAATCTACATGGCAATGCTTTTTGCCATGAATTGTAAAGGCAAATATTTTAGAAAGTATATCATGTAAAGACTTTGTGATTTCATTATAAAGGAACAACTAAAATAACAGGAGTCATCAGATTAGAATTACCTCATTTTCCCACCAACAAATCTAATAACCCACTCATATGCGTTTCCATAAAATTTGCCTGTCTTCCTATCACAGTATATTGTGCAATGAATCCCACTGCAATCTCTCTCATCTGTATCATAAAATTTTCCCACACTACTGGATTGTTTTCCTTTAGTTCACAGACACGTCTTGCAATATTTCTCAACTTCAAACCAAACCAGAGCAACACACAAACCATAACCTTCCCTTGATCCCATACTGCCGAGCTGCAGCTCCCTTAATTTATCCATCTTTGTAGCAAACACCACCGGATGTACTATATATTTGCTGCTTCCTTGTCCTCATCTTCCACTCTGTCCTCATCAATTCCACTCCCCACAACTCCTCTGAAAGAATTATTTCATGGTCGCTGAAACTTCATCTTGCCACACCCACTGGTAAATTCTCAGTGGGCTCCCACCTTTCTCTCTCAGCAGCACTGACACCATTGATCATTCTCCCCTTGAGCCACTCTCTTCCCTTGACTCTTAGGAAGTCATATCCATACTGGTTTTCCTTCTAAGCCAATGATCGCTTCTTTTCAATTTCCTTTTCTGATTGTTCCTTTTTCCCTGACCTTTAGATTTTTCAAGTGTCCCTTGACTAAGTCCTCAGAACTCTTCTGTCTCCACACTCACTTTCTAGGTATTCTCATCCCATCCCTTGGCTTTAAATATCATCTCTGGGAGCACCTGGGTGGCCCAGTCGGTTAAGCGTCTGCCTTCAGCTCAGGTCATGATCCCAGGGTCCTGGGATCGAGTCCCGCATCGGGCTCCCTGCTCAGCGGGGAGCCTGCTTCTCCCTCTCCCTCTGCCTGCTGCTCCCCATGCTTGTGCTCTCTCTGTCAAATAAATAAATAAAATATTAAAAAAATAACTAAATATCATCTCTGTGCTGATGCATTCCAAATGTGTATCTTTCAAATGTGTGTCTCCAGCCTTAATCTTTTTTCTGAGTCTCAGACTGATATATCCTACTATCTAATGAGCATTTCCACCACAGATGTCCAAAACAGAAATCTTGGTTACCCTCCTATGATCACCTTTACCCTTGATCAAATATGTTCTTACTCCTCAGTAATGTCAATTTCAACCCTCCAGTTGCTCAGGTTGATAACTAACTAGTAATTATGCCAGGGAACTTTTTTCAAAAGTAACTGTACCTACTATGGGTTGAATTTTGTCTCCTCCTCTAAATGAATTTATGTGTTGAAGTCCTAACCCCCTGTAACTTGGAATATGACCATATTTATTGATGAGGTCTTTACAAAGGTAATTAAAATAAAATGGAGGTAATTAGAGTGGACCCTAACCTAAGTATGACTGATGTCCTTAAAAGAACAGGAAATATGAACACAGGTAGTTCCAGAAGGAAGGTGATGAGAAGAAATAGGGAGAAAATTGTCTTGTATAAGCCAAAGAGAAGGGCCAGGAAGAGAACCTGACCTCATAGCCCTCAGAAGGAAGCAACCTTGCCAGCACCTTGATCTTCTAGCCTCCAGAACTGTGAGAAAATAAATTTCTGTTGTTTGAGCCACCCAGTCTGTGGTTCTTCGAAAAGGCACCGTAGCACGGTAATACAATAGCCACCCCATCAATGTGTCCTATCAGCTCTACCTTCAAAATATATCCCAACTCTGACCATATTCAGTGCTAAATGCATGCTCTACTCTACCTCTCCCCTGAGGACAGTGAGAACCTGCTAATTAGTCTTTACTCACACTCTTGGTTTCACAGCTTAATGACTAGAGTCATATTTTCAGAATACAAATCTCGCATTGCTTTCCTGCTCACACTGTCCACTGGCTTCTTAGCAAAGCAAAATAAATGCAAACACTACCATAACCTACAATGTCTTAAAAGATATTGCCTCCAACCAGCTTCCTGCTCTCATCTCATCTACTACTACCTGAGGCTTTGCTTTCACTTGCCTTCTTCCTGCCGCTCCTGGAATATACTAAGCTTTTTCTCACTCCAGGTCATTTTCAGATTCTTTTCCCTCTCCCTTTCTCATGATCTTCCTAAGGCTTTCCCTCTTGGTACATTTCTGTCTGGATGAAATGACACCTGCTTACAGAGCTTTTCCCTAACCACCCTAACATATGTACTATCCATCTACTTACTGTCATTATATTGCAATCCATTGGTTTATGTTGCCTTATATTTTTCCCCCAGTAGAAGGAAAGATCCTTGAGGGCAAAGGCTTTGTTCGTACCCCAGCACCCCCAGAATTTAGAATATGTCTGGCAATGTTTGCTGAATGAGTCAATGTATGTAATGAGTCAATATACAGAGTCACTACCCTGTACCATAAAGATGTCCCACATAATACTGGTGTCCCTGAGACAATTACTAATCTTCTTTTTTTTTAAGATTTTATTTATTTGATAGAGAGAGACACAGTGAGAGAGGGAACACAAGCAGGGGGAGTGGGAGAGGGAGAAGCAGGCTCCCTGCTGAGCAAGGAGCCCGATGCGGGGCTCGATCCCAGGACCCTGAGATCATGACCTGAGCCGAAGGCAGACGCTTAACGAATGAGCCACCCAGGCGCCCCGACAATTACTAATCTTCAGTACTAAAACATATCCTATCCTGAATATCTACAATGTTGAGTTCACACAAAGAGTTGAAACATAACCTTCTCAAGGACCCAGCTGTGTTTTGCTTTGCTTTCATTTGTCCCTTACAATCTTTACATTAAAGGAAAATTAAAGAGAACAAAAACTTATTACCCATTTGTCTCCATTAGGTTTCTGAGTTATCAAGTCAATATTTCTTAAACTTCCTATGTGTAAACATTTTTTTTGAAAAAGAAATGGGATATTTTGAAAACTTATCTGAAGGTTTTCATTTCTGGCATATCTGGATAGGTCTCAGAGTGCAAGGTGACTGAGAAATCTGCTACTTCTTCACTCAATACACATTCTACCTCCCACTATGCCAAGCTTTAGTGAGAATCCCTTTGATTGGAAGTTTCTTTTCATTCTAGTAAGATGAATGTTTAAGGATACATCAAAGTATACTTGATCAGTTGAATATATTCTTTACAAAATAGTTAATACAACATCTTTATCCTAATGTGTAAGACAAGATTCCAAAACAAGCATGTGGTTTTAAAATAGTTCTCTCCACTGTTAATTTTTAAAGAGTGAACCAAGGTCATCTTTACGTTGGGTGACAAAGGTTTAGATTTCCTTAATACACATCAAATAAATCTAGAGAATGATTAGGTACCTCCTAGGGTCTTCTGAGGAAAGTAGATATCATTACACATTTTAAAGGGTTTAACAGTAATGTAGAATCATTACAACTCAGAATCTTTTGTGGTTGGTAAGTATTATGTTTTGGTTTTAAGAAATTCAATTATTGAACTATTAGATTAAAAACTTATAGAACACCAAATATAAGCCATGCTCAATGATAGGCACTGGGTATATCCAAGCTATGTCCTTTGCTTTTGAAAAACTCATAAATTGCTTGGTAAAATAGCCATGTAACAAAAAAATTACAATCTAATGATAAAATGATAATAAATTCATATTAATTTTCCTGGATTATTTATTCCACAGATTACAGCGCACTTAGGGTACATGTGAACTCTTGGAGTAAGCACTTAGAGATGGCCAGGAAGTGACATATGTGTTGTGTTTTGAATAATGAACAGGAATGTGCAAGAAAAGAATGAAGGAAAGGATATCATTAGCAGAAGAATTGCCTTTGCATAAGGTAATAGAACCGAAATATAAGTCTGAGTTGCCATCTTCAATATTTGAGAATTTACGTATTGCTGAAACAAAAGATTTTAGAGAGGATAGGGATGATTATGTTTGGTTAGATGAAGGAAGTACATTTAGGCCAAATCGTGTGCCAGTTGGATGCCTTCTATACCATATGGCAGTGTTTGATTTTATAATGAAAACAATGGTAAACCAACAGAAATCTTTTATTTTTTATTTTTTTAAAGATTTTATTTATTTATTTGACAGAGAGAGACAGAGCGAGAGCAGGAACACAAGCAGGGGGAGTGGGAGAGGGAGAAGCAGGTTTCCCTCTGAGCAGGGAGCCCGATGTGGGACTCGATCCCAGGACCCTGGGATCGTGACCTGAGCCGAAGGCAGATGCTTAACAACTGAGCCACCCAGGCGCCCCAACAGAAATCTTTTAGTTAAAAAAAGTGATTAAATATTTTTATAAAGTTGAATCTGGTAACTACAGTGAGATGATAGATAGTTATATAGATAGATGATGATGATCATAGATAGATGATAGATAGATAGATGATAGATAGATAGATAGATGATAGATAAAAATGCTATTGACGAGAGCATTTACCAGGTTGTTGCAGTTGAAAGACATGATGGGACAGAACCAAAAAGGATAATAAGCATGGATCTAAAGAAATGGCTAAGTTTGGGATATTTTTCTGATATATTTAAGTGAATTTGGAGTCTGATTGGAGGAGAAAGCTCAAGAGAAGAGTTAACAATTATAAGATTTTTAGCATGGAAGTATGGATGGATAGAGTTAAGCTTAACCACAAAACCTTAGAAAATCCAGTTGAGTAAATTTACCTTTGAGAAGGAAGGCAATTCATTCTTTGGGGGATATGCTGGGCTTGAGATACTTGGGAGACCTGTAGATGTCCATCCTTTGCCATCACTTACATTCCTATTGACAATGACATGTAATTATAGCAAAATACTAGAGACCTCAGCTAACATAATTATGCTTGAAAAAGATTAGAATAATACTAGCCATAGGGAGCTTTTAATTTAAACATTGCATAAATGATATGCATTATTATTATTAAGGACAACCTCAAAAAACTCAAATTTCTAGGTTAGCATGGCATCCATTAATGTAGCATTTGGACTCCTTGGTCTTTTATAACTTTTTGGTTCAAGAATTTCATATCACTGGCTTTATATAATGAGGCTATACAACTTGGTTATTGGGAATATTGACTCTTGATTCAGACAAAATTGGGCTTAAATCTATGCCTAGCTATGCAACTTTGGACAAGTTACATAATGGTATAATAATTACGACTAGCCCATGTAAAGATTAGGATTAAATGAGATACTTTAAATAAGAAATTTTATTTAAATAAAAACACTGACACACAGTGAGTTCTGAGTCATTGTTTATGCTGTTATAACAGCCCAGAGCAGGTAAAATTATTGTTATTTGTCATTTCCCCAAACTTTTTCTGTCTCATAAGCATTTCTGTTGTTGTTGGGGGACCACAATTACTTTGAAAATTACATATTAAGAAATTTCTTCAGGTAAAATACAATCTCCAAAGAAGAAAGATAAGTAGAACCTTTTGAAACGAATATTTTATTATCTTCTCCAAACATCCCTTGAAATTAGCCTTCTTCTACTCACAATGATTCTGATAAGCCTGCTAATCCTGGGTCAGCCCTCCACCTCTTATATAAGACCCAATTCAGAATCTTTTCTCCAGATACACATTAGAGATGAAGTGATTAGAATAGGAGTGTTGGTGCATTGTCCTAAAGAGATGCCCCTAAAATGCCCATGGCTGTCATGCTCCAGCTGCCCTGATTTCTGGCATCTTGAGAACTTATTAAATAACGGTGATTTTTTTATTTTTCTGAGCTACACAATTCTTAAAACAAATCTTTTACTTTCTTTTTCCCCCTTTTACTGTTTAAATTAGTTGAAGTTGGAGTTTGTTGATGTTAACTGAATAAGCTAAATAACACAAAAACTGGAGTTATACAAAACATAAAGAGAGGAGTTATACAAAAAAAGAGCCTGGGGTGTGTCTGCGGCTCAGTTGGTTGAGCATCTGGGATTGAGCCCCACAGGGGGCTCCACACTCAGCACAGAGTCTGCTTGGGATTCTCTCTCTCCCCTCACTGCCCCTCCCCCTGTTCCTGTGCTCACTCTCTCTCTCTCTCTCAAGTAAATAAATAAATAAAATCTTTGAAAAAAAATCCTCATGAAATAGGGAGTATTTGGTGTTAGTCGTCAAACTCAGATTGGACAAATGCAGTTGAAGCCTTTATTCAAATTCTAGATGAGATGCAATTATTCCATGCCTCTCTGTGCCAATTCCATCAATCACCTTATTCCATGTGGCCTCATAGTAAGCTTTTGGTAAAGTTTTGAGAGACCAAGCAGCTGCTATGATAGATCAATACAAAAGAGATGGGAAATGCTTTCTTACCAAAGAAATGAAGGTTCCTTTCAAAGCATTGAATAGTTAAGTTAAAAAAAAATAAAGCTAACTCAAACTTGAAATTTTTATCTCTCAGGACCTTATGTAACAATAATGAAAAAGCAGCCTACTGTTTGTATCTGTCAAAAATAATATAAAGAGACTGATTGTGGAAGTCGCTGGATTTTACTGGCAGTTGGCTGCTAGGAGAAAATTTTAAGGCTAATCATACTGTTAGGAGCTAAGAGCATTAAAGAATCCCAATTTCCTACATCCCTTGAGAATTATTTCTACTGTACCTTATCTGACTGAATATAATGTGCTTCCCTTATAGAAAAAAAAAACCCTCCCCCATACCATTAATACTTACAAGATACCATAGTTTCAAAGGTAACACAAATTCAAGTTAAGGAAACCTAGAATTGGTAAAGTGGAGTCATAAAAGTTAGAGTTTCATCCAGAAGGATTTGCAGATGGTTTGAAGAACAGATTCTGGTTTATCACTGAGCCTTGAAGGTGACAGTGCACCTATCCTTAGTCCAGCAGGTGAACCTAAGATGACAACACGAATCCAGCCTTCTCTCAGCCACCTGGATGTAGAGCTGGGAATGCATAGACCCTCTGGGGCACCAGGCAGACTTGTTGGCACATGTAAGTGACACATGGGCAGCATCTGAAGGAACACACACGCTGCACTGGTGAGTGACTATTTCTCTAGTGCTCGCATACACGCCATTTCCTCACCACCAGGTATTGAAATAAGGCTGGTGCCTCACGTGCGTTACCTAAGGAATGGCAAACTTCTTGCCCAGACTACAGATGGCTCTGAAAATACGCAGACAGGAGCAATGAGAAGGCAACTGGAATATAACAACCTCATTAATAGGAATTCCCTAAGGACAAAAGGACAATTCTTTGATTAGGAAAAAACTTCAATCATTATGTTTTCTTTTCCACTTTGCTTAAAAGGAGTTATGGCCCGAGGTCAGGATCTACAATAATTCATGAGTTATGACTAATGGACTAGAAAATCAGGTTCTCAGAAGGCTTTAGACTGGCGGATTAGACAAGAAGTTGTCTTTCCTCTTCATTTCCACTACACATGATTTGGGGCAATATTTTTGTTTCAATACTGAGTCCTCCATAAATCCATAATAATCCTTAATGATCCTGGATTTGGAGAAATAAAAGCCTCACGACATTGGCCTTTGCTGGCTTTAGCTAGACATTTTCCAGGGCTGTTTCTCTTTGACAAGTCAGTGAGTTTGTTTGCAATTTTAAGTGGGTCAGTTTTGTGGACAAGGGCATTTTTGGAAAACAATACATATGGAATTAGTTTGTGTGTGTGTAAGATGTATCAAGAAAATAACACAAATAACAAAAATAAATTGTGTGTGTGTTGATTATTAGTCCAGGCTCAATTTTCTTGATATACCTTCTCCTGTTTAATTTGATTCTGGTAAAGCTACCAACCACAGAATATAGGCTCCTGTATAAAGGATGCATACACCAGGCAAGGCTGATTCCTTTCTCAGAACTTTTATTAGAGCAGAGATACTCAGGAATGGAAAGTCTTTAGTCATGATTAAAACAATGTATTTCTCTAAAAAGAATGTGAATTTTTTTTTCTATTGCTCTAATTCCTGGAGTTACGTGGTTCCTGTTTTTTTAAGGCCTATCTTTAGAGGTTTTTTTTTTAACTCTCTTTTTTATTAGTTATAAAAATTACCCTTTTCTTGCTCTAATTTAGTAGAAAGAGTTAAGTCTAGACAGACTTTATTAGGGTTCTTGTAAAAGCAGCTTGGACATTTTATCATGAATATAAATAAAACTACGCATATTTCTATGCACATAAGGTAAATATTTTATTATAATGTGGCTATGAGTAAAGAAAATGTTTAATAACTTAATTGAGTTATAAATCACAAAATATTCAACTGTACTTAAATATTGAGCACACATTAAATTCAACAGCGTGGTGTCAGAGCAGGCACATCCATCCAGTTTAACTTGTCCCTTTGTAACGATGAGGCATTAAAGTCATCACAAGAATAGCTATACATTCTGTATCTAGCGTCAATGATAGAAAAAATTCAGGTTGATAATTAACTTAATCCCCAATGTTCACCTAAAAGTAGTTAAAACATCTACCTCCATTCAATACAAATGAGAGGATGATGGTAGAGTTTTTTGGAATACAATTTGAAGAAATCTACTCAAAATGTCCATTATCAGTTCCATCAAGATAGAGCACAGTCCAATTTTTCCATCTGTCCCTGGATACACAAAACTAATTTACCTAGAAGTTTGAAGCTTCTGAGATTTAGAATAAACTGAGGGGACAAAATGACTCACCTTATCCCCAAAACATATATCTATAAATGGAGCTTTGTTCTGTAAAAATCATAGCCCCTGGCTTAACCTAGCACATAAGCCAATGTGTAAAGCATCTCCTGACAATCTCTTACTGGACTGGATAGAAAAGGACCTGCCATCAATGATGTTACCCGAAACAGCCAACACACTTGGCTGTTACCATGGTGATAAGGGGAAACTGAATTGGGAAGAACTGTGAATTGTCAACATATGGTGAGCATTCAGCCCTTTCTATTCACCCTGAGAAATTCCTTATTTTAATAAGAAAAATTAAAATATATTAAAACCGACTCTATAAAGAATTTCATTAAAATTAAAATAAATTCATTCTACATAAAAAAAAAAAATGTACTGGGCACCTAGGTGGCTCAGTCGTTAAGCGTCTGCCTTCGGCTCAGGTCATGATCCCAGGGTCCTGGGATCGAGCCCCGCATCGGGCTCCTTGCCCAGCAGGGAACCTGCTTCTCCCTCTCCCACTCCCCCTGCTTGTGTTCCCTCTCTCGCTGTGTCTCTCTCTGTCAAATAAATAAATAAAATCTTTTTAAAAAATGTGCTTGGAACTGCCACATTTGAAAATTCTCTTCATTGAAATTATTTCTGGAAAGTCAGAAATTATAGATTACAATATGTAAAGTGATTTGTTTGACAGAGTACAAAATTGATAATCATACAGTAAAGTCCTCACATTAATTAAATATTCACATTTTTACAGTTGCCCTAGAGAAAATGAATAATATAGGTAAAATTTTAATAGTAATAGAATAAGATATATATATATTTTAGTCAAAACTATGACCTCTGAAAATAGTAAAAATAATAATAATAACAATCTTTTATCTATGTAGGGATGGCAGTGATGAATAACTAGAAAATTCTAGAGAGACTTCCATGTAAGAAAGTCTGTTTCATAGTATTATAATCATGTTTCTCCATAACTTTAGTTCTTTCATAAACGTATTAAAGTTATGTAAAACCCCAAACACTTTTGGAATCTGTTCTTTAACTGATGACATAGCAGAGAGGGTTTCATAACTTCAACATAACAACATTTCTAGTTTTCTTTACAACCAACTCTCTATATAACATTCTCTCTGCACACACGTCTTAATAAATGCACCCTATTATATACAAAGTTTGCAACTTACCTTACTTCACATCCTTGAAACCCTTGACCAGGGTCCAAGATGTAAGTTTCTTCCATAAGTAATTCTGTCATGTTCTACCAATATACTCGTAATTTCCTTTTTATTTTATTATTTTATTTTATTTTTTATTTTATTTTATTTTATTTATTTGACAGAGAGAGAGAGAGAGTGAGAGTGTATGAGCCGGGGAGGGTGCGGCAGAGGCAGAGGGAGATGCAGACTCCCCACTGAGCAGGGAGCCTACTGTGGGACTCAATCCCAGGACCCTGGGATCATGACTTGAGACACTTAACTTACTGAGCCACCCAGGCACTCTTTACTCATAATTTCTCTCCTCCTATTCTTGCTCCCAAATATTTCCACTGTGTTTTCTGAAACTTCCATTCCATGATTAAACTCCAATACAGTCTCACCCTCCCCCTCTAAACTTGTGGTCTTGTAGATATAGATTTCCCTCCAGAACATTCAAGAGGAAGTTATTCTTTTACACTGTACTACTATACAAGTATCAACTGAGATTGGTATATTCTTGGTTTCTCAATGGCTTTTTCAAGAAATTATTGCTAATTTCTCATGTAAAAACCATCTAGTGTTTTTGAGGCTTATTCCAGTTGGCTACACAACCAGGTACCCTTTCTCACGCTTTCACTGATGGTTCTTGTCGTTTTCTTCTTTCTCATGGATAATTTCCTTAGCTAGCTTTTCTTGTCTTACTCTCCATTCAAGTTCTTACTGTCATCATGGGTGAATAAATGCCTATATAAAAACCTCACACAACACACTGCATTCCCAGTTCCTTGACCTGATGTTCCTATCATATTTGTTCCACCTAAGGTACCCATTCCTGTGGCCAGAGCCTAAACTTGGTCAGTGTTCATTGTTCAATATGTATGTAATATATAATATATATGTTATATATACTTTGTATATATGTATGTAATATGTAATGAATGTGTTATATGTTATTCACTGTGTGTGTGTGTAATATGTAATGTATGTTATATATATACACACACGTGTGTGTATGTGTGTGTGTTTTTTTTTAATGTTATTTTTCTTCTTTCTCCAATACTCCCCAGTCAGACCAGCAATGCATTACCTGAGTAAGGAGGGGAATTATGAACAGTGCTGTCCTATCAATGCCTGAAATTCGTGAGATAGCTTCCACATGGAAGATTCAATGCCTCTGTGTGGGCAGATACATTGCGCGAATAAGGGACAATGGGTTGGTTTGCCCGCAACCTCAGCATGTCACCCTACTGCACCATCTACTTTACTTTCCAATCTCAAAGAGAGGCAGTTATAGTATGGGTGTCACCTCTATCTCCCAGATGATTGGTACCCTTTCTTGATCTTCCTACTGTACTTTGCACTAAGCAGTCAGTTAAATTGATAATAACAGTGGAGGACTATTTCCCCCAGACTCAGCTAAACATCTGAGGCAGGTTGCATCCTTGCTTTTGTTCATCCAGGGCAGGCAGTGCCCTAGTAGTACTGTAGTATCTTGGACAGATCTATCTGATCCTATGAGGAAGGTAGGAGGGATAAATTAAATTTTTATCTTTCTTGGATAAGATCAACCAGATTTCTTGGCTCAAGCTACATGTCTGATAGGTCCCCTTCCATTCAGCAGGGTTTTCAAATAATTATTTCAGTCTCAAATCCTTCTGATAGCACCTCAAAAGTATTTTTCACATATGTCTACTTCTCTTTATTCTCATCACTATGAATATAATATAGACCACTGCTTTTATTAAGATTATCACAACAGGGGTGCCTGGGTGGCTCGGTCAGTTAAGCCTCCAACTCTTGGTTTCAGCTCAGGTCATTTTCTCAGGGTTGTGAGATTGAGACTCGTGTCTGTCTGTAATAAAAATAATTACTACAAAAGACCTTTAAGTTACTTACCGACCTCTAGACTGTTCCATGTGATTTCTGGGCCTTAGCATTTGTGCTTTACCTGCCTTCCTGAAGCACCCACTCCTCGTGACCAAATCCCCATACTATTACTCTCAAATGTGGCTACAACCTGCCTTGGACTTCTGCCCTCTCTAGCCTCCCCTCTAGACTGTCCCTCTCATGTTTTCAACCAATCTTATCTGTGCACTAATACAACAGGTAGTTACTACAACAGGTAGTTAATGTAAGTTAACTTACATTAAGTTATGTATGTTTAAGTATACATAAGCATACTTATGCTCGCATCAAGCATTTTGTTTGATGATTCTTTCTTAATTGCCTGGATCCTTCTCATGGCTCTTACATTTCCATGAAGGCAGGGGCACCCATGTTCTATTCCTTGTGATGTCACAACAGCTAATAGTACCTGGCACAATATGTGTTTGTTTAAAGAATTAAAAAGTAAATGATTGAATAATAAAAGCTATGAATCATAACATTGGATACTTCTATATAATTTCCTTACAGTTTTCAACTGTCTGATGAGCAGCTATAGCCCTCACTTCAACCATTACTAGGATATAGAAAAGCTAAAATCCACATAAAAAGGAAAAATATCTGGATCTGAATTGGAAGATGATAAGATCCTTCTATTGAACCTATTGTCATAATGGAAATAATAAGTGAAAGGCCAATGAGGGAAATGGATTCCATTGTCAGGAAAGTAGGTGTTATTTGAAATTCACTGTGCATGGGCTTAATAAGGAATTATAAACTAATATTTTGCAGCATTAGATCTCCTAAGATAATATAACTAAATTATTATTTAAATTTTGCTACTTTAGGTGATCAGGATTTAAAGGATTTCTAGAACGACTTACTGTCTAAATGTTATACTTCAATAGTTAATAATGATTCAATTGCTGTTGTTAACGAACCATCGTGAAATGTTGTTTAAACAACCTGCTGCTTAACCAATAAAGAATATTGTTCTGGGGCGCCTGGGTGGCTCAGTTGGTTGGGTGACTGCCTTCGGCTCGGGTCATGATCCTGGAGTCACTGGATCGAGTCCCGCATTGGGCTCCCTGCTCGGCAGGGAGTCGGCTTCGCCCTCTGAACCCCCCCTCATGTGCTCTCTCTCTCATTCTCTCTCTCTCAAATAAATAAATAAAATCTTTAAAAAAAAAAAAAAAAGAATATTGTTCTCTTGTGCCCCCTGTCCCTCCTTTGGGATCATGCTCTTCAGCTACAACTTGCTCCTAAATTCTGAGCATCTCCATGTCTAATGGCTCTTAACCTGCACCTTATAAATACACATACATTCTGTCCCATGTAAATTAAAAGTTTTGCTTTAGGGGCACCTGGGTGGCTCAGTCGGTTAAGCATCTGCCTTCCACTCAGGTCATGATCCCAGGGTCCTAGGATCGAGCCCTGCATCGGGCTCCTTGCTCAGTGGGGAGCCTGGTTCTCCCTCTGCCTGCAGCTCCCCCTGCTTGTGCTCTCTCTCCCTCTCTCTGACAAGTAAATAAATAAAATCTTAAAAAAAAAAAAAAAAAGAAAAACTTTGCTTTACCTTTCACTTCCAACCCACAGTTACTGGCCTATCTCTCCTCTGTTGCTTACTGAGCCTCTTAAAAGACAAAAACAAAAACAAAAAACAAAAAACAAAACTCCACATTTCACATATACTATTGGGTTACTATAAAAATCAAAACCACTGAATTGATTTATTTTTTCTTTTTTTAATTGACTCTTCTGCTTTGTCATATATTTATCAGATTTCTCTAAATTTTCGTTGACATTTCTAATAAGTATTTTTCCACATGCCTTGTGAGATCTTTCTCCAGCTCTTATTTAAATACTGGGGTTTCCAGAGTCCTATCTTTGGTTCCCTGACCTTTCTACAATTCTCCAATTTCTCATGGCTTTAACTAGCATCCATATGCAGTAGACAGCAAAATCATTATCTTTTTTGCTGACTTTTCACTGACTTTTCACTCCTTTCAGACTTATACATTTACTCGAATTTATAGACACGTGAATTTGCTATATTCCTGACAAGCTTACTGAATGAGCTGAGCTCTATAGGGAAAAATCAGAAAGCAACTCTATTTTTTCCCCTTTTCTTTTTTTTAATTTTATTTTATTATGTTATGTTAATCACCATACATTAGATCATTAGTTTTTGATGTAGTGTTCCATGATTCATTGTTTGCGTATAACACCCAGTGCTCCATTCAATACGTGCCCTCTTTAATACCCATCACCAGGCTAACCCATCCCCTCTCCCCCTCCCCTCTAGAACCCTCAGTTTGTTTCTCAGAGTCCATAGTCTCTCATGGTCCATCTCCCCCTCCGATTTCCCCCCTGCTTCATTTTTCCCTTCCTACTATCTTCTTCTTTTTTTTTTTGTAACATATAATGTATTATTTGTTTCAGAGGTTCAGGTCTATGATTCAACAGTCTTACACAATTCACAGCGCTCACCATAGCACTTACCCTCCCCAATGTCTATCACCCAGCCACCCCAACCCTCCCACCCCCCAGCCCTCCAGCAACCCTCAGTTTATTTCCTGAGATTAAGAATTCCTCATATCAGTGAGGTCATATGATACATGTCTTTCTCTGATTGACTTATTTCGTTCAGCATAATACCCTCTAGTTCCATCCACGTCATTGTAAATGGCAAGATGTCGATCTTTTTGATGGCTGCATAGTATTCCTGTGTGTGTGTGTGTGTGTGTGTGTGTGTGTGTGTGTGTGTGTGTGTGTGTGTATACCACATCTTCTTTGTCCATTCATCTGTTGATGGACACACGCTTTCTAATCTCATTCTTTCTTCTTCTTTCAAGCATGGCCCATTAAATATTTGGTTCCTTTCTGGTGCAAGAGAAATCCTCAATTTCAGTTATTTAAGTCATATCCTATCCCAAAGTCCTATTGATCTGTTTGGGAGCTGTTTTCCTTCCAGGCCTGCAATGGACAAGAATGGCACTTCCCTCTTCCTTTCTCTAACCCAATTTTCCCAAAAGTGACATCTTGAAAAGCTATAATATGTTATCATAACCAGGATACTGACATATACACAATTTACTAATCCTATTCAGATTTCCCAAGTATCACTTCTACTGCGTGTGCATGTGCTATGTGTGTGTATGTAGGTGTGTTCAGTTCTGTGACATTTATCATGTTTAGGTTTATGTATTTGCCACACAGTCAAGACACAGAAGAGTTCCATCAACACAAGCATACCTTTTGTTGCTTTTTTATAATCACATCCAGAGAGCCCACCCTAATCCCTAATGCCTGGCAACTACTAATCTGTTCTAAAATATTGTCATTTCAAACATTTTATATAAATAAATCACATAATATATAACCTTTTGGGATCAGCTTTTTTTAACTCAATATAATTTCCTTGAGATTCACCCAAGATATTGTATATGTCAATAGTTTGCTCCATTTTAGTGCTGAGAAGTATCCATGGCATGATTGTATCACTTTGTTTAGTCATTCATCAAGTGCAGATCCTATTTAAGACCTGTGTCTAATCCAGTGGCTGGCCTGCGGAAGTGCAACATTTCCTAATAGGAATTCTACTCTGTACCTCAATCTTATATTTCCAAAAGAATAGAAAGTTAATTATTGAAGTGTTGAAAACTAAAGTACTCAATGTAAATTGTTTCACTGAAGTTAGATTATGGAAAAATCCTTAATTAATATGGGAAATAGAAGAGGAATATATGCAATTGTAGGTAAGGTACGATTCTAATTATGTTTTAAGTAATTGTCTATATACCAAAAAAAAAAAAAAAATCAGTAGCCCCAAAGCTAGCAGTATTTAGAATTGGGGGTTGTGCTTTTCATTTCTTTTCTCTTTTTCATATATTTTCTCTTTTCTATACTACACTTAAATATTTTTTCATATCTTTTCTCTTTTCTAAACTACACTTAAATATTTTTGCACTAAAAATTAGAAATGATGCTTAGGAAATCTTTTTCTTTAGCTTAACTAAAAGATTAGTTGATAACATTTTATTTTGCTATTAGTAATAGCAGTTGAATCCGGAGGCATGCTTATTAGTTATGTAATATTAGGCAAGTTATGTACCTTCCCTGGGCCTCGTTGTATCTATGAAATGTACCCATCTCATAGCATTGAAAGGATGAAATGAACTGATATAAGTAAAGCTTAGAACAGTGCCTGGCAGGGTAGAAGGCAACCACTGAGAGTTAGGTATACCAGTTAGCTTTAAAAAAAAAAAATTATTTTAAAACTAGATTTACGGAAAAGTCACTAAGATAGTAATAAGAGTTGCAATATAACACTTTCTAAGTTTTCTTACTGTTAACATCTTTTATTACCATGGTTCATTTTTAACATCTAAGAAAACAACATTTGCACATTCCTATTCACATTCCATTAATGTCAGTTTTCTGTTCCAGGATTCTATCCAGAAAACTACCTTACATTTAATCATATCTTCTTAGGCTCCCGTGGTCTGGGACATTTTCTTAATATTTCCTTATTTTTTATGCCCGTAACAATTTCATAGAATGTTCCTTGACCTCTTTTAAATGTTTTTCTGATGATTAGACTAGGGACATGGTTTTTTGGGAAAGAATACCACACGGGTGTTTGCCCTTCTCATCAAATGATATCAAGGGTACATGTTATTAACTTGACATTTTATTTCTAGTGAGTTCACCTTGATGTCTTGGTTAAGGCAGTCTTTGCCGGGTTCTTCACTATAAAATTATTCTTTCTCCCTTTTCCATCTTCCAATCTGAGAATCCTGTCACTAAGTGCAGCCCATAATCAAGGAAGGAGAGTAATAAACTCTACCTCCTAAAGAGAAGAGTATTTACATAAATTGTTTGGAATTCTTCTGTACAATAGATTCATCTATTCTTTCTCATTTATTTATTTATTTAGCCACTTATTTTTATCAATATGGAGTCAGGGATATTTATCTTATACTTTAGGTTATAACTAAAACTGAGTTATTTATTTTGTTTCTCAATTGTTCCAACTTGGGCAGCTCACTCAGGGTGGCTCTGCTGTCCCTTTGACAGCCCTGATTCTATTTCTTTTCTTTTAAGTACTTTCTTAATTTCTTATAAGATGCCCCTCATATTATATTTTCTTTGCTCTACCCCTAGAATCAGTCATTTCTCCAAATGGCCATTTCTACATTGAATTTCCTTGATATCCTTGTAAAAAATCAGTTAATTGTGTTTGTACTTCTCAAATGTGTCCCACTGATCTATCTATAGATGTGTTAGTCAGTGCCCCACTGTCGTGGTTACTGTGACTTCACAGTAAGTCTTGAAATAAAGTTGAATGAGTCCCCCAACTTCGTTCTTTCTCAGAATTGCTTTGTCTATTCTAGCACATTTCCCTTTCAATATAAGTTTTAGAATTAGGGGTTGTGCTTTTAGAATTAGCTTGTCAGTTGTTGATATGTACAGCTGAGTTTTAGTTTTTCATTTCTGTTTGTTTAATTTTTAAATTTAGTAGTAGTAGTGGTGGTGGCATACAAAACCTTTCAACATTTAGTGGCTTAAGACTATTATTTATTTAGCTAAAAATTCAGCTAGATGTTTCCTCTGCTGGCCTAGCTTGTCTCCCTCATGTCTGCAAAAAGCTGCAGTTCAGCAGGGCAGCTTTGCCCCTGTTAACTGGGTAGCTGGTAGCTGGAGGAACCAACAGAGAGTTTAGCAGGACTAACAAATTTGCCATGTTCTCTCCTTTTCCAGCAGGTTGGTCTGGACTTATTCATGTGGTAGCAAGAAAGACTTCATGGCATGTACCCAGAAAGTTGCTCATTGCCACTTCCTTTGCATTCCATTGCTGAAAGCATGTCATAAGGCCTGCTCAGATTCAAGGGGTAGGCAAATGAATTCCACCTCAAGATGGGAGAAACTAGAAATTATAATGCAATCTACCACAGTCATTATTAACTAAGGTCATCAACAATATAATTTTTTGGAATTATCAGAAGATAAGGCCAATCACTGAGAAAATGAAGATAGGAACAAATCCATATTTTTTTTACGATGAGAATCAATTGGGATTAAAAAACAAAAACAAAAACAAAAAACAGCACTTTTTCTTAAAGAAGAATGATGAAAATTGTGGCTAAGACATTTTCTTAGGGGAGCAAGATGTCAGAGGAGTAGGAGACCTGGATTTCGTCTGGTCTCAGGAATTCAGCTGAATAGGGATCAAAACATTCTGAACACCTACGAACTCAACAGGAGACTGAAGAAGAGAGTAGCAACAACTCTCTGAACAGAGAAGCGACCACTTACTAGAAGGTAGGACATGCGGAGAAGTGAATCCGGGGTGATATTCGGAAGGTTGGACGGCGGGGGAGGGGGCCTCCGTCGGCCACTTCTGGCAAGTGATAGAGCCGCGGAGACCAAAATCGGAACTTTTAGAAGTCAGCTCCGCTGAGGGACGTCGCTCCAGTAGCTAAGCGGGGGGTGGAACCCTCGCAGGACAGTGTGGTCTCAGGACCCTCGGGGTCACAGAAAGACCAGGGGTGCCTGAGTGCAGCAGAGCACCCAGGTATTGGAGCAGGGAAGCCAGCTGCAGAGACGGAGCCGAGGCGCGGGCTCTCAGCTCCGGGTTGCCATAAACTGTGATCGGTAAAACAGTCGGGCCACTGCTCCTCCAGCAGGGACCCAACAAGCGGCAGATCCGGGGAGACTCCCCTCCCTCCCCTGGGAGGAGCAGAACAGGAGCACACTGCAGGGATCTGCTGGGTTTGGAGATTCCACACGGGGTCGGGTGCCAGAGATAGAAATGCTCGTTCACAGGCCGGGTGAGCACGGAGTGCGGCGGGAGACTGGGGAGACGGGAGTTGCGGCTTTTCTCTGGGGGCGCACTGAGGAGCGGGGCCCCGAGTTCTCAGCTCCTCCGAGTGGAGACTGGGAGGCCACCATTTTCACCCTGGTCCTCAAAAGCTGTACCAGAGCTTGCAGGGAACAAAAGCTCCTGAAAGCAAACCCGAGCAGCTTGCTTAGCCTAGACCGACAAGGATGGGGCAATTCCACCTCCCACAAAGATATTTGGGAACCATGGCAACAGGCGCCTCCCCCAGAACATCAGCACGAACAGCCAGCAAGCCAAGAACAAGTTTACCGATCAAGGAGAATGGGAGAACTCCAGCACTAGGGGAATACTGCACATAAAATTCATGGCATTTTTTACCATGATTCATTAGTTTTTCAAAGTTAATTTTTTAAACGGTTTTTTTTAATTTTTCTTTTTCCCTTTTTCAACCAACATCTTATCAATCCCTTTTTTTTAATAAAAGAACATTTTTTATTTTCATTTTTAGAGTCATATTTTATCCCTTCATAGTAGTTACCCTTATTTTTGGCATATATATATAAGTTGTTCTCTCTTTAAAATTTTGAGATACAGTTTCTTGTAACAGATCAAAATATACCCTAAATCACTAGTGTATGGTTTTGTTCTTGTCTCCTGCCTGATCACATTCTCTCCCTTTTTTTTTTCTTTTTCTATTTTTCTTCTTTTTTTAAATCTTCTTCTTTCTTTTTACAAATAACTTCTTATCGTATCAATTCCTTTTATAAAATCTTTTATAATTTTCATCTTTACAGTCATCTTCCATCCTTTCATTCTATCAACCCTTCTTTTGTACATATATAAGTCTTTCTTACTTTAAAATTTTAGCAGGCACTTTTTTCTAACAGACCAAAATACGCCCAAAATCTGCTGTGTGGCACTGATTTATGCACTAGCCTGATCATATTTGATCACATTCGGTTTTTTTCGTATTGTTCTGTTTTTGTATTTATCTTTTTCTTTCTGTTTTTTTTTCTTTCTTTTCTCTTTCTTTCTTTTTTTCCTCTTTCTTTCCCTTTCTTTTCCCCTGTTTCAGGTCTTTTCTGATTTGTATAGAGTATATTTGCTGGGGACGTTGTTAACCTGTTAGCATTTTGTTCTCTCATTTATCTGTTCTCCTCTGGACAAAATGACAAGACGAAAAAAATCACCTCAGCAAAAAGAACAAGAGGTAGTACTGTCAGCCAGGGACCTACTCAATATGGATATTACTACAATGTCACCTAGAGTTCAGAATCATGACTTTAAAGATACTAGCTGGGCTTGAAAAAAGCGTGGAAGTTATTAGAGAAACACTTTCTGGAGAAATAAAAGAACTAAAATCTAACTAAGTCGAAATCAAAAAGGCTATTAATGAGGTACAATAAAAAATGGGGGCACTAACTGCTAGGATAAATGAGGCAGAAGAGAGAATCAGCGATATAGAAGACCAAATGATGGAAAATAAAGAGGCTGAGAAAAAGAGAGAGAAACAACTACAGGATCACGAGGGCAGAATTTGAGAGATAAGCGATATGATAAGACGAAACAACATTAGAATAATTGGGATCCCAGAAGAAGAAGAAAGAGAGAGAGGGGCAGAAGTTAGAATGGAGCAAATTATAGCAGAGAACTTCCCTAATGTGGGGAAGGAAACAGGCATCAAAATCCAGGAGTCACAGAGAACGCCTCTCAAAATCAATAAAAATAGGTCAACACCCCGACCTCTAATAGTAAAACTTACGAGTCTCAGAGACAAAGAGAAAATCCTGAAAGCAGCTCGGGAGAAGAGATATGTAACCTACAATGGTAGAAACATTAGATTGGCAACAGACCTCTCCACAGAGACCTGGCAGGCCAGAAAGGACTGGCATGATATCATCAGAGCACTAAACGAGAAAAATATGCACCCAAGAATACTATATCCAGCTAGGCTGTCATTGAAAATTGAAGGAGAGATAAAAAGCTTCCAGGACAAACAAAAACTAAAAGAATTTGCAAACACGAAACCAGCCCTCCAAGAAATATTGAAAGGGGTCCTCTAAGCAAAGAGAGAGCCTAAAAGCAGCATAGATCAGAAAGGAACAGAGACAATATACAGTAACAGTCACCTTACAGGCAATACAATGGTGCTAAATTCATACCTTTCAATAGTTACCCTGAATGTACATGGGCTCAATGCCCCAATCAAAAGACACAGGTTATCAGTTTGGATTAAAAAACAAGACCCATCAATATGCTCTCTGCAAGAGACTCATTTTAGACCCAAAGACACCCCCAGATTGAAAGTGAGGGGGTGGAAAACCATTTACCATGCTAATGGACACCAAAAGAAAGCTGGGGTGGCAATCCTTATATCAGACAAATTAGATTTTAAAACAAAGACTGTAATAAGAGATGAGGAAGGACACTATATCTTACTTAAAGGGTCTATCCAACAAGAATATCTAACAATTGTAAATATCTATGCCCCTAACATGGGAGCAGTCAATTATATAAGGCAATTAATAACAACAGCGAAGAAACACATTGACAACAATACAATAATAGTGGGGGACTTTAACACCCCCCTGACTGAAATGGACAGATCATCTAAGCAAAAGGTCAACAAGGAAAGAAAGACTTTAAATGACACACTGGAACAAATGGACTTCACAGACATTCAGAACATTCCATCCCAAAGCAATGGAACACACATACTTCTCTAGTGCCCATGGAACATTCTCCAGAATCGATCACATCCTGGGTCACAAATCAGGTCTCAACCGGTACCAAAAGGTTGGGATTATTCCCTGCATATTTTCAGACCACAATGCTTTGAAACTAGAACTCAGTCACAACATGAAAGTCGGAAGGAACTCAAATACATGGAGGCAAAGAGCATCCTACTAAAGAATGAATGGGTCAACCAGGAAATTAAAGAAGAATTAAAAAAATTCATGGAAACCAATGAAAATGAAAACACAACTGTTCAAAATCTTTGGGATACAGCAAAGGCAGTCCTGAGAGGAAAGTAGATAGCAATACAAGCCTTTCTCAAGAAACAAGAAAGGTCTCAAATACACAACCTAACCCTACACCTAAAGGAATAGGAGAAAGAACAGCAAATAAAGCCTAAACCCAGCAGAAGAGACATAATGAAGATCAGAGCAGAAATCAATGAAATAGAAACCAAAAGAACAGTAGAACAGATCAATGAAACTAGGAACTGGTTCTTTGAAAGAATTAACAAGATTGATAAACCCCTGGCCAAACTTATCAAAAAGAAAAGAGAAATGACCCAAATCAACAAAATCATGAATGAAAGAGGAGAGATCACAACCAACACCAAAGAAATACAAACAATTATAAGAACATATTATGAGCAACTCTATGCCAGCAAATTGGATAACCTGGAAGAAATGGGTGCATTCCTAGAGATGTATCAACTACCAAAATTGAACCAGGAAGAAATAGAAAACCTGACAGACCTATAACCACTAAGGAAATTGAAGCAGTCATCAAAAATCTCCCAACAAACAAAAGCCCAAGGCCAGATGGCTTCCCAGGGGAATTCTATCAGACATTTAAAGAAGAATTGCTACCTATTCTCCTGAAACTGTTCCAAAAAATAGAAACGGAAGGAAAACTTCCAAACCCATTTTATGAGGCCACCATTACCTTGATCCCAAAACCAGACAAAGACCCCATCAAAAAGGAGAATTACAGACCAATATCCTTGATGAACATGGATGCAAAAATTCTCACCAAAATACTAGCCAATAGGATCCAACAGTACATTAAAAGGATTATTCACCACGACCAAGTGGGATTTATCCCTGGGCTGCAAGGCTGGTTCAACATCCACAAATCAATCAACGTGATACAATACATTATCAAAAGAAAGAACAAGAATCATATGATCCTCTCAATAGATGCAGAAAAAGCATTTGACAAAGTACAGCATCCTTTCTTGATCAAAACTCTTCAGAGTATAGGGATAGAGGGTGCCTACCTCAACATCATAAAAGCCATCTATGAAAAACCTACAGCGAATATCATTCGCTGTAGGAGCTTTTCCCCTAAGGTCAGGAATGTGGCAGGGATGTCCACTATCACCACTGCTATTCAACATAGTATTAGACGTCCTAGCCACAGCAATCAGACAACAAAAAGAAATCAAAGGCATCCATATCGGCAAAGAGGAAGTCAAACTCTCACTCTTTGCAGATGATATGATACTGTATGTGGAAAACCCAAAAGACTCCACCCCAAAACTGCTAGAACTCATACAGGAATTCAGTAAAGTGGCAGGATATAAAATCAATGCACAGAAATCAGCGGCATTCCTATACACCAACAACAAGGCAGAAGAGAAACAAATCGAGGAGTCGATCCCATTTACAATTGCACCCAAAACCATAAGATACCTAGGAATAAATTTAACCAAAGAGGCAAAGGATCTGTACTCAGAAAACTATAAAATACTCATGAAAGAAATTGAAGAAGACACAAAGAAATGGAAAAACGTTCCATGCTCATGGATTGGAAGAACAAACATTGTGAAGATTTCAATGCTACCTAAAGCAATCTACACTCAATGCAATCCCCATCAAAATACCATCCACTTTTTTCAAAGAAATGGAACAAATAATCCTAACATTTGTATGGAACCAGAAGAGACCCCGAATAGCCAGAGGAATATTGAAAAAGAAAAGCAAAGCTGGCGTCATCACAATTCCAGACTTCCAGCTCTATTACCAAGCTGTCATCATTAAGACAGTATGGTACTGGCACAAAAACAGACACATAGATCAATGGAACAGAATCGAGAGCCCAGAAATGGACCCTCAACTCTATGGTCAACTCATCTTTGACAAAGCAGGAAAGAATGTCCCATGGAAAAAAGACAGTCTCTTCAACAAATGGTGTTGGGAAAATGGGACAGCCACGTGCAGAAGAATGAAACTGGACCATATCCTTACACCACACACAAAAATACACTTCAAATGGTTGAAAGACCTAAACGTGAGACAGGAGTCCATCAAAATCCTAAAGGAGAACACAGGCAGCAACCTCTTCAACCTCAGCCGCAGCAACTTCTTCCTAGAAACATCGCCAAAGGCAAGGGAAGCAAGGGCAAAAATGAACTATTGGGATTTCATCAAGATAAAAAGCTTTTGCACAGCAAAAGAAACAGTGTACAAAACTAAAAGACAACCGATAGAATGGGAGAAAATATTTGCAAATGACATATCAGATAAAGGGCTAGTATCCAAAATCTATAAAGAACTTATCAAACTCAACTCTCAAAGAACAAATCATCCAATCAAGAAATGGGCAGAAGACATGAACAGACCTGTTTCCAAAGAAGACATCCAAATGGCCAACAGACACATGAAAAAGTGCCCAACATCATTTGGCATCAGGGAAATCCAAATCAAAACCTCAATGAGATACCACCTCACACCAGTCAGAATGGCTAAAATTAACAAGTCAGGAAACAACAGATGTTGGCAGGGATGCGGAGAAAGGGGAACCCTCCTACACTGTTGGTGGGAATGCAAGCTGGTGCAACCCCTCTGGAAAACAGTATGGAGGTTCCTCAAACAGTTGGAAATAGAGCTACCCTATGATCCAGCAATTGTAACACTGGGTATTTACGACAAAGATACAAATGTAGGGATCCAAAGGGGTACGTGCACCCCAATGTTTATAGCAGCAATGTCCACAATAGCCAAACTGTGGAAAGAGCCAAGATGCCCATCGACAGACGAATGGATAAAGAAGATGTGGTATATATACACAATGGAATATTATGCAGCCATCAAAAGGAATGAGATCTTGCCATTTGCAACGACGTGGATGGAACTGGAGGGCTTATACTGAGTGAAATAAGTCAATCAGAGAAAGACATGTATCATATGAGCTCACTGATATGAGGAATTCTTAATCTCAGGAAAGAAACTGAGTGTTACTGGAGTGGTGGGGGCGGGAGGGAGGGGGTGGCTGGGTGATAGACATTGGGGAGGGTATGCGCTATGTTGAGCGCTGTGAATTGTGCAAGACTGTTGAATCACAGATCTGTACTTCTGAAACAAATAATGCAACATATGTTAAGAAAAAAGAAAAAGAAGATAGCAGGAGAGGAAGAATGAAGGGGAGTAAGTCGGAGGGGGAGACGAACCATGAGAGAGGATGGACTCTGAAAAACAAAGTGAGGGTTCTAGAGGGGAGGGGGGTGGGGGGATGGGTTAGCCTGGTGTTGGGTATTAAAGAGGGCACATTCTGCGTGGAGCACTGGGTGTTATGCACAAACAATGAATCATGGAACACTACATCAAGAACTAATGATGTAATGTATGGTGATTAACATAACAATAAAAAATTTTTAAAAATCCATATAGAAAAAAAAGACATTTTCTTAGTCTATTTGGGTTGTTATAACAAAATATCATAGACTGGGTGGCTTAGAAACAGCAGAAATTTGTTGTTTTCACGTCTGAATGCTAAGAAGTCCAAGATCAAAGTGCCTAAGATTTGGTATCTGGTAAATACCCACTCTCCAGTTCACAGACTGCTTTCTGGCTGCCACATCACATGGTAAAGGAATGAGCTAGCTCTCTGGGGCCTCTTTTATATGGATACAACAGCTAATCATGAAGACTCCTCTCTCATGACCTAATCATTTCTGAAAGGCCTCACTTCCTAATATCATCACCTTGACAGGATTTCAACATATGAATTTTGGAGGCACTCAGACCATAGCAGTCATAGATTAATAATAGTTTAATCAAGGAGATATTTTATTTGTCCAATCCTTAATTTAAAAATTCATCTATAAATATAAATGCAACTATTGATATAGATAGAAATTTAGCTCTAAATTGTTCCATGGATGATAGGTTCAAACTCTATAACTAAATATCTGCCACTACAGGGTTCGGACTTCTGTACACCAACTCCCAGTGTGGTGCACTTCCCACAAAAGTGTGTTCCCTTTCCCTTCTTACACTAGAGAGCCTTTGGGGAAGGTTCCCTTTAGGAAGCAACCATATATCTACCTATTTGGTGTGCTGATAAATATATTTTTTCTGGCTCTTTGAACCAGGGGACAGAACATAAATTTGCAACTTTTTAATTATTAATGGTAAAGAAGAAATTTATCAAAATATGCAAGATGGTTTTTCAAAAGGCAATAGTGTTGTATACCGCTTTACAATTTTAAAAAATGTTATTCATAAGTTTTAGCTAATTTCACTTTCTCAGGCTTGGAAAAAAGAGAAGGAAGCTTATCATTCCCATATTGCAGGTCAGAAAAATGAGGTTCAGGAAAACAGATATGAGCAAAGATCTATAGCTAGTCATTGAAAGTGTCTGGACTTGAGCTAATCAAGATTTTTTTTTTTCGTTTTGCTAAATGGTGGGGGAAAAAAAAACAGTAAAATCAGTGATATTTCAAATGGTATTCTTATTATTTCATCAAGCATTGTTTTTCCTTATGTGGGGGAAGGTATAATGATTCAGGAAATCCTTGCACTATACACCAGGTTATTATAAAGGCAGATTCTAATCTCTTATTCCTAAGAGGTCTATTTATCTGAGTCTCTGGTGATCTAGATTTTTTTAAAAAAACAGCTCTTACTTCAGTATATTTCAGTTGATAATAGGGCCTGGAAAGTTAGAGATATCCAGGATTATACACATGTGTGCGTTTATATGTGTATGTCTGAGTGTATGTTCACTTCAGTCCTGAGTGTGCAAGTGCAAATGTGTGTATGTTCAGTTACATGTGTTTTTATTTGTGTCATGTCTCTGTGTGCTTGATATTGGGGAGAACTGCTGTTTGGTAACCATTCTTTATTTGTATGAATAAAATTACATAAAATAAGATCTCACAAATGTACCCTTATTCTTGAATTTTCACTGAGGTAATTTTTAGAAATTATATCCACTCAATAATGCACTTCTTATTCCTTTGTATTTTGAAAAATCAATAATTTTACATCAACTTTATCTTTTATGGATGTAGTACATTTCTTCAAGCATCTAAAACATGGGCACCTATGTTATATGAAGATCGACGTTTTACTGTAATACTTAAAATGGACTGTGAATTCAGATTGATTTTTCTCACATTAGTTGTTTTAAATGGCTTTTATAAAGCAGACATATAATGGCATGGCTGTCCCCTGCCAAAATATCCAAGAGGAAAATATTTTAAAAGAACCGGTATGAGGCATTTGGAAAGAAAGCCTATATTCATCCTCCTCTAAGTGGCTTTGGGACATTCCTGCTTAAAAATGCTAATGTGTTTTATGAGTTTTGATTTATAGATATTTTTAACATCATGCCTTTAAGGTGTCAGCTCCTGGCAAATGAATTGTGCTCTCCTCCCCTTTTTAAAAGCAGGAAGGCTGCTGGGTATACCTTAAGGGGACCGACAACAAAATGAGTAGGTTTCAGGTTTGTTAATAAGGTTTAATCTGAAATAAAAAAGAAAGCAATATAATATTGTTTTAAATTTGAATAACAGGTTGGCTAAGAGCAATAGAAGGACACATCAATTCACACAGAAGAGGAAGCAGTTAAAATCACATTTTTATATAGTCCAAATCACAGACTAGCTATGGGACTGCAAAGAGCAACAAGGACAGCACATCACTCCACAGAGCATCTGAGGCAGGTTGTTGTCTCTCCCCATGTAGTTGCTTCCCCATCCTCACAATCACTGTCACTTCAAGAGTCAGGAAAAAGTAATTTTAAAACCAGAATGTAAACACAGTGTTAAAAGGTATCTAAATCAACAAACAGAAAAATACATTTTTTTTCTTTTTGTCTATACATTCCTTACAAAAATAAATTTTGATTTGGGGTTACAAAGACAGCCTCAGTAAATGTGAAAAACAGTGATTTTAGAAACCATGTTTTCAGATTTCAATGTAATAAATCTAGAAGTCAACAACAAAAATTGCTTGACATTAAATAAACAGAAATTTAAAATGGAAATCATCTGTAAATTAAAAACAGATTTTTAAGGGACAACATATCATATCAAAGCTTCTATAAACAGTGGCTTGTATTTGCTTAAATACTTTCCTTTTTTTAGAAATAAAAGAAAACAAAAGTGCACTATTTAGTTTATGCAAGAGAAAAGAACAAAATAAACTAAAAGCTGAGTTGGAAACAAATCATGCCAAAGCTTAGATTAAGTTAAAGTGGAAAATAAATTAATATAAAATCCTAAATAGAGCCAACTTCTCTTTCCTTAAAAAGATCAAGTCTCATTAAGAAACAAGAAAGATTAAAAACACAGTAATATGTTCCAGAAATGGTGCCAGGGTGCCTAAAGTTCTATTTAGAAGAAAATAAATATAAACTTCCAATTTATAACATATAACAAACTTTAAATTTATTAATGATCTAAATGTAAATTAAAAACAACTACTAACATATTAGAAAAACATATGAGAATGTTTATATAATCTGGAGGCAGAGGAAATCTATTTAAGCAATTTAGGTAGGTTCAAATCATGAGTAAAAGTTTTCACAAAATAAATTACATAATATGAAAACATACTATTTGGCAAAGGATAGCATAGACAGAGATAATAAACTAATTCTCACCCAAACTTTACCCTATTCTCAATCTTAATACCACTCACATTTATAATAAAATGCAAAATCCAATGCAGGTCCTATAAAGCCCTACCAAGTCTGGCCCATGGCCATCCATTAATATTCTTAATACATAAACACTGCTACTAATTGCTTAATAATTAAGAGATAAAAGCAGTCATTTATTTTTGTATGAAGAAGTTCATTTATCAATAGAATAAACTGTAAAGTTATCAAGAGTTAAATTACAGCTATAAAAACTGAAAAATTGTTAAGGATTTTTTAAAATATTGTCAATCCTGTGATTTAGTGCTAAAAGGCATGGTACCACACACACACACACACACACACACACACACACACACACACACACACACACGCACACATGCACACACCAGCAAAGAAGCATGAAGGAACTTCTTAAGGTAACAGGTATGTTTATTACTTTGATTGTGTTGTTAGTTTCCTGGGTGCATGCAAATGCCCCAAGCCATCAAATTGCATGTATTAAATATGAGTAGGTTTTTGTATATCAATTATACCCCAATAAAATGGTTTAGAAAGGCCAAAAAGAAAAAGAAAAGAAAATTACTTGGGGACATTTTTCATCTTGAATGCTGGTACTTTCAAAGTAAAATTATGTTTTTCTTCTTCTAAAATCGATATTTTAAAGTATTTTTTTATTTTGAAATAATTGTTAATTCACATGCAGGTATAAGAAATAATACAGAGAGATCCTGTACATTCTTTATCCAGTTTTCCTAATGGTTATTATATTTTCAGCACCAAAATTTCCATTTGTGTCTTCTTTATATCTTCTATTTCTTTATTGAGACTTTCTACTTTTTCATTTGTTTTCCATTCAGTCTTTGCTGATGTTGGTTAGGGTTGGGTAGATGGTATATCTAGCACAGTTCCAGCAAGAAAGATATGTTCATGTTCATAAAAGGTGATTAAAAAGAGTTTAATCATGGATATTTTACAGTTATGGGACACCAAGAAAGAAGGTGAAGCATCCCATGGACTGGCAACAGCTGGTGACTTCTGCTTTTTCTAGATTTGAACATGGCAAGACCTGTAGCTACAGTAGGTGCTGCCCAACTGCAGCTTGGCCCACAGTAATGGAACCAGACATTGAGAATTACAAGCTAACAAAAGAAACTGGGGATTTAAATGAAATGGTAGTTCTGTCTTCACACCCACCAATCCAATCTCCCACTGGAATTTTCTACTGGACAAATGTAACTGTTAGGTGTAAGAATAAGGAGTCTCACCAAGTCACATACTAGTGCACAGAGTAGGGTAAAGAAGGGTGGAAAGTGAAACTCTAGGGCCAAGTATAAATATTCAACCCAAAGAGAATTCCAGATGGAAAAGAGGAGACCAAGGTAAGCATGTGTGAACAAAATGAGAGGTTGACCTGTCTAGACAAGAAATCAAAGGAAGTAGCAATTGGATATAAAATGAGATCGTAGAGGGCTGTTAAGGTGGGATCAGCAGTCTCAACTAAAGCAAATGATAGAACTTAACAATTCACAGCTATGAAACGATTAAAACACATATAGGTAGTTAAAGAGATAACATGCAAAGCTAAAACTATTCATTCCTCAGTTATATTTTTAATAAACAAAATATTTTTCACAATGAGGCAACAGAATAAAAGATAATTTTAATTCACGTAGCAAAATATGATAATTTCATTGAAAACGTGTTTAGTTAAAATAGAACAACAGTGGAAGGGTTGGAAAGATTGGGAATTTTGTAGAGAAAAATCTATTGTGTGGAAGATAAAATTCAGATTGAAATGCTGAATATGTGCCATTTTATTTCAAGGATTTGTGTGAGTGTGGCATTTTTCTCATTTACATAAACAAGCTGTATTGAAAATAGAAAAATCTCAACCAGAAATCTGCCTTTTGATAAGAGACAATGACCACCTAATCACTACCCTTTTTCTTTCTAATACAATTAGGGTCATCAGAACCACATCTTTCTAACAGGGAAGGAAACACCCAATAACATTTTACCAGGTGCTGCATAATCACGTCTCAAATGACTTTCTGCAGATGAAAAGAAAATAGTATTTGCTTGCGTAACTGAACATATCTGTCTGAATTATTCTCCTACAGATGTTATCCTGGGAATAGAAACAAAATTGTTCATTCACTAGCAGCCTTCAAGAAGCACTATGATCTGGGGCAGCAAAGAGCCAGAAATAAAAGACAGAGAGGCATTCTCAATTCTGGAAGAAAACACTGGTGTGGAAAATACACACAATGGCTGTTCGGTCTTAAGACTCCATGAGTTATTATCTAACTATTCTGGATTTTCTAATTCCTGTGTCTTGGAGGACTGCAAGTAGGTATATATACTGATTTTTAGGCATAGATAATAGCGTAGATAATACTGTCAGATGCCAGGTTTCCTTAATAGTGTTTGTATTAAGCTCTCTACGCTTTTTAGGCTGGCACTCACTATTTGTGGCCAAGAATACCTACTAAATTATAAATCTTTGAAAACAGTGACTGCTACTTATTTACTTTGTATTCACAATTTGAGCCTTCTACATATGCAATATCATAAATGCTTTTGACATTAAATATCCTTTAGGTTCAAGCTATATTTACAACTCAAAGCAGCTTAAAGGTAGGGATTTATCATAAAATCACAGTATCTAAATATTTTACTAATGATAGTGAGCATGCAGTCTCAGTGAAGTGTAGAAAGCAGAATACACTGCACACATGCTACTGTGCTTTCTCCAGCTCCAGACCATAACAGATAATGAAACTTGAGTCTGAAACTTTTCTATTGAGTCCAAACCCTGGATCATAATCTTTTACAACGTAATCCTGTGGGCAGGCACTCCCAATAAATCAGAGTTGGTAAGCAACATGCAATCTATTTGTTGTCCTGATTTCAAAGATATGTAGCCTACAATGAAAATACACACACACACACACACACACACACACCTATACACTCTACTCTTAGTAACTATAACTAAACTTTATACTGCACTGTATCTAAAACTATACTATCACTAAACTACTCAATTATTATACACAAACTAAATACCTAAAGTAGGTATGAGAGTTTATTTTATATATCAACTTGACTAGACCAGGAAATGCCTAGATAACTGGTTAATCATTATTTCTGGGTGTGTTTGTAAAGGTGTATCCAGCTAAGCATTTGCATCAGTGGACTGAGTAAAGTAGATTGTTCACCCCATTGTGGGTGAGCTTCATCCAGTCTGTTGATGGGCTAAATAGAACAGAAAGGTCAGGGAAGGAGGCATTCATCCTTTTTTTTTTTTTTCCCCATTGTACTCATTGCTTAAGCTGGGACATCTCATCTCATCTTCTCCTGCCCTTGGACTAAGATTCATTGGCTGCACTGTTTCTCAAGGCTCAGGACTCAAACTGAATTACACCACTGGCTCTCCTGGGTCTCTGTTTGCAGACAGCACATCATGGGACTTCTCAGCCTCTATAATCACATGAGCCAATTCCTCATAAAAAATCTCCTTTTAATGCTATTGGTTCTGTTTCTTCAGAGAGCCCAGACTACTATACCAGGCAAAAGGAATCCACATACAATATTCTACTATCAGCATATTGTGCCTTTGTATTCTGATTCAGCTGCAACTGTTCATTTATTATAGGCTCTGTTGGCTTTTGCTTTATTTCTGTTTATAATTTCTCTTTGCTAAAACCTTCTGGCTTGGGGAAACATACTTATCCTTGCAACACATACTTACAGAGTACTTAGTATGGGTTAGGCTTTATGCTAGGTAATGGCGTTGTCCAAAAGGCAAACAAGCTCTGGAAAATGAGATTCAGATTCCAGATTGCAGTTGGTCAGCTTGAAATCTGCTACCATCCTTTACCATGTTGATATGTTTATGAGTATTAACAAGCAATGGTAACTCTAGTTGCTATATTCTTATTTATTACTGTTTTATATTAATTTGCAGAAAATTTGGTCAATGGAATGAATGGATGGAATGAATAATTTGGGAGTAAACATGTTGAGTTGCAAGACAGTATGTCCAATATTTTAACTGATTTGTCATTCATTGACTTACTTCCCTCCAAATTATAGTATTTAAATGGGTGTGATGACTTAGACTTCATATTGGCACTGATTTAATTGGAGTCCAATTGAAGCAAGAATCTCAAGATGTGACAGGATGAGGTCAGGGAGGTACTCATCATGGTGCTCATTGACCTAGGCTGTTTGGAGACACACCCTGGCCAACAGCAAGAAATGAATATGAAATAGATTCTGGTCTTAGAAAGAACTGGTGATCACTTTAAACAATGACAGGATTCTCCCTGAGCAGCCTGAGATTCAAGTGTAGGCCCTGGAGTCAATGGGTAATGAGTGCACTGAAGAAGAACTGAAAGAAGTCACTTCTATGAAGTAGATAAACATAACTGTGATTTTGCATGTCCAGAGTGCCCACCCAGGCTCTGTAGCAGGTAAAACAACAGGTTGATTTCCAGTCCCAACTCATTTGGGGCTCTTCCTTCTGATGTGATTGACTCAGGTACTATGTCTAAATCAGGAGGTGTAAGATCTGAGCTTCCACTGTAGAAAACAGAGAATGAGGTTTTCAGAATTTGTGACTAGAAAAATAAGAAGATGAGATATATTCTAAATACATTTTCAACTTTTTTCTGCTCTTTAGCACTCTTCATTTGTTCTCAATTACTTTCTAGAACAAGATTAAAGCAATATTCCCTCCTACACTATGCATATTTACACATATATTTTGTTTCACTTTGTGATTTCATTTCAATACATTGTTCAGTTTGTATCTAGTCTATTTTCCTGCAAGTTATTTTCATTTCTCAGCATGACCAGGAATAACCTATAATATACTCAACAAAATATCGTATTTCCTTATTTCAATACCCTTCAAAATATACATTTTATTGACCTTATTTTCAGTCATTTTAGACTCTAATAAGATATAAAAATAATTAGTCCAATATTAATGTATATTCATAACTTTTTCTCCAAGCTGTGAGATCTGTTGAACTTCAATGCATGAACTTTGAAGGAAGCTGCAATCAATGTCTGTCTCATTCTGTGTTCTTAACAGATCTTTATAAGTTTTATGAGAATTACAATGATTAGCTGTGTGGCTAGTGTATATTTTATTAAACATCATCTATGTCTTCCCAAAGTAGATCAGGTAGGAAGCAAGACAAAGTTCATGTGTAAGTAACTATGACAGAAGTTAAAATAAATACCTCATAAGGTGCACACATAGCATGTTATAAGTCAGAAAAGAAAGAGACCTAGTTATCCAAGAAAAGCCATATTTAATAGGTTACATTTAATTTGGTTCTCATTGCACAGAGAATATTTTTAAAATGCATACATTTGGAAACTTTTTACTTCTTGAGTTTTAAGAGACAGCATTGTCATATTTTTAGCAACTATTACCCAAAAGCTCACTAATATATTTTAAAACAAAAACTATATATATATATATATATATATATATATATATATAAGTCAGTTCATGAGTGCAGCCTTTCCAAAATAGTTGAAGGTATTCATGACAAGTATCCCCAAAATGTGCCACTTTGATATGTGGACTATTTTGAGCTGAAGGAAAACGAGACTGAGCAGATTCAAGAAAATTTTTTACCTCTCCTTAAACTCTGTGAAAGAATTTGGATAGGGGGCCTGCCCTAGAAAGAGAGCTATTACAAGAGATAACTTTATCTGAATGACCTTTTTTAATCTGAGTGGCAGGACAAACATCTAATTACCAAACATTTGTTCTTATCATCCTGTGAATTACTCTCCCCCTACTCCTTTGAAACTCCAGGCCCCTGTCCCATTCCTTAGCTCAAGATGGTATATGAGCCTCAACTGCCCAGAATCTCCTTGGGTCTCAGATTCTTATGAGGCCCCTGTTCATATGTAATTAAAATCATTTTTCTCCTGTCAGTCCGTTATATATTAATTTGATTATTAGGCCAAAGGGTCTAGAAAAGTAGAAGGAAATATTTTTCTTCCCTAACATTGTACAAATAATTTTTTCCTAAAGTAATGATATGCCAAATACTGAAGTTTCTTAAACATTGGAGTCACTGACATGTGTGGAGTTTGATCTACTATCTTCTGGGTTCTAGGCCACCTAAATATATCACATTATCTTCTTAAGAAAAGTCACAGTGTGTCTTAAAAGCTTTACTTCATGACCATGGAGACCCACTGAGAGCACTGCCTTCACCTTTCAGGGTGGAATTGCAATAGCAATATTTAATCTATGACACATTTTTTAGAGTAAGTTTTACCATGATTTGGAATGCAAATTAAGTACTGAATTCCAGAACTTAGAATTACTGTAGATGCATCCTTTGGGTTCCGCTCAGTCAACTCCTTTATCAAAGTCCCTACTATGCAGCAACTCATTGGTAATTGCTTCCATGCATTTTTCAGTAGATCTCCCTGCAGTTTTTCTTCACCCTCCCTGCCAATGTTACATGACTTCTCTCTCTTCCTTTCTCTCTCTGGCCCTCCTGGCTTTCCCCCTAGAACTCAAAGACAAAGCTTTGTGTTTTTTCTTTCTTCTTCTTGTCCATTCTTTTCCTGCACTTTTCTCTACTGCTACAAATCAATCCTGAATCTTCTGCCTTCCCATTCAGTGGTTTCCTTCAGGGCGGGCTGTTGATAGGCATGTCTGCTCCTCTGCCTGCCAAGTAGCAGGTAGGGGTAAGTTAGCTACAGCTCTCAACAGTTTTCCTTTTCTACTGGCTTCCTTGTTCTCTCCACATAGTTTGCACGTGCTGTTCATACAAAATGCTCTTCTTTTTTTATACCTCTGCTTTGTGAATCAGCTACCTAACTTGCCAGACTCCTCTTCCCCTCTTTTGGAGATGGTCCTTTCCAAATTACACCGTTCTCACAAATGCGCATAGAATCAAGTAAAATTTCATTTAGTCGTCATTGGTAGCCTTGTACATGAGATGTGACTGATTTCCAATTTAAGTATAGTAAACTGAGGTCCAGAGAAGTTGGAAATTTCTGAAGGTGTCTAAGAAGTGATTAATAGAGATGACACTAGAGCCCAGGTCCATATTTGTAACCTACCTCTCTTCCCACTGCCAACCACAATCTTATCTGAAAGCAAACAAATCACAAACATAAATAAATTATATGTTGTCTCTATACTTAGAGCTTCAACTAAGACATGTAAGATTTCCTAGGAGAAAAAAATTAAAATTTAATTTCACCAAGATAATTACAAAGAGTAGAAGTAAAAAGTTAAAGGAAACATGGGAGAAGAGATTCAGAGAAGGGTCAACAAACTCAGAGCCTGAGTCTGGTGGAGAATTTGACCTATAGAAAAAGTTGTCATGCTTTTTAAAGAATATTGCCTTTCTTCAAAGGTGATATAGCCCTTTATAGTTGTTTAATTAACTGAACACTCCACATTGCTTGATGTTAGGTGCAAACTAGCATGATATTTTAACCACAGTGCCAAACTCACTGTATAAGAATCAGATGGAGAATTTGTTAATTATAAAGATTCCTGGCCCTACTTTTAGAAGTATATATTTAATAGATTTAGGGCACAGTTCAGGAATCTGTATTTCTGTGATTTCCATGTGATACTGATGTGCAGTCCTTGGGGGAACAATTAATTCATACTATGTGTTATAAAGGATTCAGTGAAGTCATAGCTTTTGAAGGAGGAGAATTTATTGAATTTCTAGATGACAATCATTGCTTGATTTCCTGTAGACTGTTTTCAACACTTTCCTCAACTGCTCTTTTTCTTGCTATTTTTCAAGAAAACTGGGCACCTGGGTGGCTCAGTTGGTTAAGCGACTGCCTTCGGCTCAGGTCATGATCCTGGAGTTCCGGGATCGAGTCCCGCATCGGGCTCCCTGCTAGGCAGGGAGTCTGCTTCTCCCTCTGACCCTCTTCCCTCTCGTGTTCTCTCTCATTCTTTCTCTCTCAAATAAATAAATAAAATCTTTAAAAAAAAGAAAACTTATGACAAAAGGGAAGTATTAGAAATGTATATTAATGTCATCTTTTCACTTATATCCATGGTAAATTTCATGTGGAGTCAATTACAGGAGTGGGGAGGGGGAAGGAATTAAACCTAATGAAAGTTAATCAAAGAGAGGAACTTCCTTCAGGCTGGCCATGCATGTCTGTGGTTTGTCTGTCATTTATAATGCTGCAGCCTCTGGTTCATAGTCAAGCTGTAATTCTGCCAGTTAATGTATCCAATTAACCCCACTAATGAGCTAATCAACAGTGTAAAATCTGTGTAAAATCACTGAGGGTGTATGATGAATGGAAAATGCACTGAACTCTCCCAATATAAAAAGTGCTTTATTGCACTTGTTAAAGTGGCACTGTCTTATCCCTCTCTAAAGGGTAATTTATCACCAGGGTCCGTAACAGTGCCATGCCCTGATAAGGCAGAGGTGGCAATAAACCCATCAGAAAATGATTACTCAGGAATGTGGAGCAATTACAATGTCTCTGTGTATTGGAGTCATAGGCTACAGGGTAAATGTGCTTTTCTGTTGATGCAGGGTTCAAATAAAGAACCAGCAGCAAACCTGAAGGTGATCCATAACGTGTAAATGGATGGTATTTTTATATACGTGCATATTCATTTATAATCCTCTGAAGCAAGTATTTCTGGAATCAGAAGTCTCCATTGTAAAAGAGGATGAGGGTTCTTTACCAGAACTTCTTATCACAAGAGTGGGGGAACACAAAGTTGGCTGTCCTGTAGAAGCTACCCATTTCTTCTAAAATCAATCCTCTCTTATGGAAAGACTTTCACCAGCTAATTCATAGTCCTTTGCTCTTGTTCATATACTGAAATAACATTCTAGAAAGGCTCATTCTCATGTGGGAAATCCAAGTTTTCTTTGTAATATAGGATCCAGAGTCATCCTCTCCAGGATACAGATCTCAAACAAATCCCAGTATTTGCTCATACTAATCTTATCTTCATATGGCACAATCTCTGGGTGTTTTATGTTTAAAACAAGTTGGAAATCAAGAAAAGACATCTATGGAAGGAAATAAGCAGCATCACCTCTGCGTTTCTGGATAATTCTCTGCCTTATTTGCAACTTTTTTTTTCCTATTTGCTACTTTGGCTGATCTATTTCCATGTCTTTATTTTCATGTTTCTAGATTTATCCCTTTTCTAGTTGTGGTCTTCAAAACAGAAAAACTCCCCACTGTTTCACCTGATACTATCTCTGCCTTTCATTACTCCTGTATCTTACCTTCAACAAGGACATGACCTACCCTCTTTCTAGCATTAACTCTTACACTTGTGTTGGCATTCCTGTCCTTGCTCCATCATTATTTGTTTGCTTTTTAATCTCTCCCTCTCTTCTGCTCTTCTATTTTCATCAAAAACATGCTCAAGCATCATTACTATTTAAAATCCTTCTCCTCCATTCTGAATCTTCTCTCTAGTTACACTTTTCTTCCTTCTTTAACTTAAAAAGTACTTCTCCCTTACTGTCTCCTCTTTGTCAATGTTCATATGAACTTAACCCAAAAATGTTCCCATCTCTTTCCTCTGTTAAACTAAAATCGCTTCCTCAGGGGCGCCTGGGTGGCTCAGTTGGTTAAGCGACTGCCTTCGGCTCAGGTCATGATCCTGGAGTCCCAGGATCGAGTCCCACATCGGGCTCCCTGCTCAGCAGGGAGTCTGCTTCTCCCTCTGACCCTCTTCCCTCTCATGCTCTCTGTCTCTCATTCTCCTCTCTCTCAAATAAATAAATAAAATCTTAAAAAAAAAATAAAATAAAATAAAATCGCTTCCTCAAACTTCCTCACTACCTTCTCAAATATCAAACCTTGTGGTTTTGTGACAATGATCTTCATAGTTAATCTCTGAAAATACCTGACACACTTGACTATGCATGCTTCCCTAAAATTTTTAGCCCCCCATTACACTTTATGACACTACATTCTTGCTCTTCTTTATATCTCTGATTACTTCTCTTGAACTTATCTTCTGTGGGTTTTAGTCAGCTGTTCTCATATGTATATATTCAACCATTCTATTTTATATACCCATTTAAAAATATTTTTACCATGCCTGTACACACAAACTGAGTAACCTCCTTGTCTAATAATTTAACTACATCCTCTATACTTCAAACCAGAAAGCTGCAGTTCTTATCTATTTTGTGAACTCCCAGTCTTCATTCCCAAGTTCTGCTTATGTTTTTGACACCTTACATTTAATATTTGAAAAAATTGGGTAATTATATGTTACTACTCAATCAACTAGGCCGATTTAGATTACACAAATTCTACTTTAATTAACTTAGGCCATACAAGGATTTATTAGAAATATACTGGAATGTGACTGGACTAGCCACAGTTGGGAGTCCACACGTTTGTCTTCCTTCCTTCTTTTCAGGTGCTGGTTTTATTAAGTTCAGTAAAAACCCACATCCTCCACAGGATAGGGAAGATGCTTATCAGCACCTTCTGATTTTCATACTTGAAGCTTCAAGTTCTGAAGCTTTGACTGGAGATTCTTTCCCTAGTTCCAGTTTGCACAATTGTGGAGAATTCCTCCATCAGCTCACTCTAGGTCAGTTGAGAGACACCTGGACATTTTCAGCCCACACAGGTGGAATGAAGCTGGACTCTGAGGTTATGGGATTGTTCTGAATCAGGCATTCACTTCAACTGGTACCCATCACTACCTCCTTTCTGTGTTTTCTGTCTGAACAATGGCATCCACCAAATCACACAAGCTAAATACCACAGCATCACGTTTGCCACTTTTTTTTCCCTCTAAAGCCAATTACCAACCCCTACTCATTCTATCTCAACATTGTCTTACTAGTATTTTCATTTGCCTCTTTCTCCAGTGGTTCTGCTCTAGTTAAAACTCAGCATCTTATGTCTCCTCTATCAGCACTAAGTTGGTCTCCAACTTGAATATCTAGCATTTCTACTGCATTCTCCTCAGTCAAGTCAAAGAAGATGATTATCACCCTCAGCATACATGTGCTATACTTTCTGTCTTCTCTCCATTCACAGCTATGTTTCTCTGCTATCCTTCAGGCTAAAAGGATATAACACAATTTTATAAAAAAATTTCTTTAAAAAGTTGTCAGAAGTACATGTCTTCAATTCCTTATTTTGTTTTCTCTAGAAACGAATAAAGGTTTTAGCCCCAGCAACCCATTAAACAAATCTTTCCTAATCACGAAAGACATCCGTCTTGCTAAATCCACTGTCAGTTATCTATCTGCCTCCTTTTTACTCAAGCCTTAGAAGCACTTGTTACAAATGATCTATCCCCATTTTGAATTACTTTTTTCTTGTCTTTGGTTTCCTACCCCCCTGATTTATTTTCTACCTCATAGATGATGTCTTCTTTTTTCTTTTTTTAAGATTTTATTTATTTATTTGACAGAGAGAGACACAGTGAGAGAGGGAACACAAGCAGGGGGAGTGCGAGAGGGAGAAGCAGGCTTCCCACAGAGCAGGGAGCCTGATGTGGGGCTCAATCCCAGGACCCCGGGATCATGACCTGAGCTGAAGGCAGACACTTTATGACTGAGCCACCCAGGCACACCGATGTCTTCTTTTTTTAATTGAGGTAAAATTGACATACAATATTATATTAGTTTTAGGTATATAACATATGATATAATATCTGTATATATTGTAAAATGATACCACAATAAGTCTAGTTAATATTCATCACCATAAATAGTTACAAACACTTTTTTCTTGTGATGAGAACTTTTACACAGATGCCTTCCTTTCATTGCCTATTACTAGGATCTACTTTCTCTTCCCAAATTACAAATACTGGCATTCTCCAGGGCTCAATCCTTGGGCCTCATTTTTTTTTTCCTTATATAAACTTCTTCCTAGTTTACCTCTGCAGCTCTTCCTATAAACTCCTCTCCAATTGCATTCATATACCACACCCCTCTGGTGTATTCATAATTATTTAATACTTCTGTATTTCTGTATTATCTCCCATGTTCTCATATAGATGGCATGATCACATCCTTTCCCATTATCTGCCTGTGCTACCACCACTATTATCTTTAAGACCCAATTCAGTCTCTCCCAAGAAACCTCCCCTGATTAGCCCACCCAGTTTAGGGGGAATAAATTATTCCAGGTTTCCCTTTCTGTGTAGCTTGTACATCATTTTAACACTTGCTTCATCCTGTATTCTCTTATAATTTTCTATTAAATTTGTCATGACCCCTCTTGGACTTCAGTTCCCTGAGAGACTTCCTATAATCTGTTCAGACAAACCATCAAGGCAGTCTTGTAGCTAACCTGACTGTGAATGCATAACTCTATTCCATACACCCTAGGCTTTTGGTCCCTACCTAGCTCAGCCTATCTGACTTGCCTCCTCTCAGGAAGATTTACCTGTCTTTTCAAGCTCTGGTCTGCTTCCCAAAACTGTCTTTATCCCGCTTTTATTTTCAGTCACTTACAAGGTAGCAGGCCCATCATTTGAAATATTATGTTTTTTCATTCTACTTTACTTAACTTTAACGTGTTATTGATTTATTCAATTCTTTACATATTTTGTGTATTAAATTTTACTTTTAAAAAATTCTCTAGCCTTATCCAAATGGAAAAAAAAAAGACTGAAAGTAACTTACTTATCCACAAAGAGGGAAAACTTAAAAATATTTGAACTCATATTATTTCATTTCAAAGCTCAGACTTTAAGACTCTTTCCTCTTGTCTTCATCAGTCACCTCCTTACCTTTTCTTCTAGCAGCCTTATGTTGGCAGAGTGCCCCCCACACAGTAGGCACTCTGTAAATATTTGTTGAATTGACTATAACTTTTGTGGAAGTTAGCAGTTTTGTCATGAAAATGCTGGGAGGCAGAGGAGGTTAATTGAATATAAGTCTCAAGGCATCTGTGTTATTTCTCTCCTCAGTACTAGCTGGCCAACTACATTTTTCTCCTTCCCCAACTGCTTTTTATAATCAGCCACAGGGGGCCTACAAAGCTTAGGGCAAAATCAAATAACACAGTCAACCCATTCTAGGGAGACTCTGCCAGAAATGTATAGTGCTAAGGTACTAGGAAAAAGATCACAGAGTTGGAACAAAGAAAACTGGCTTCAAGCATAGCAATAGAGGTACAGTGCTTGATGGTAAAAATACAACTTCTGTTACCTGTCAGGATTGGATTATTTACAGCATGGATGAAATATGTATGGGTTTTCTAACAGACTTACTGAAATCCAGCAATAATGCAAAACAAGAAAAAGCCCGATGGTTGGAAAGTATTTTTATACTTTTGTCCCTTTATAGAACTTTATTATACCTTTGTCTTTTAACAGACTTTATAAAAAGGTAATCAATGATACTAAAATTAATGATCAAATAGTGAAAATGGTTCAGAGTCAAAAACTGCATACTTCTCTGCATAGCCAGACAAAATAATGCTACAGAATAGCGCTTTCACTTTTTCGTTAACCAAGATTTCATAACTGATCTCTCTGCTAAATGGACTCAAAACCATTTCCTATATTTAAAAAGTGATTATGTCAGATTTCTTACTTTAAAAAGATGAATGATATCTTCCATTTAAAAAGATATCTTATGCCCCAAAATTGTTTACATGATTACTTTCTCTGTGGGTATACCAACTGATAAGAGCAGAGAAAAATAGTTGAATATTTCTTATATCTGAGATTAAGAAGTAGAAGAAAGCTTCTGATGACAGTCATATTTAGAGTTAACACAAAGCTTCAGCATTAGGCAAACTTCAAACACTAAATCTTTATATCACTGACAGTACACCTGCTCATCTCTGACTTATTTGATCCACATTCCCCAGAAAAGTTTGTATTTTTCTCATTCTCCTTGTACAAGAACACATTAATAGACCATAATGCATATTCTGTTTTCCCATTCAGCCCATATGAGCTTATCCAAAATATCCTTACATTTGTATCCCTAATGCCACTTACTCTAAGAAGCTCTTTCCAATCACCCCCAGGTAACACATTGTATTAGGTAAAAAACTGAATACTTTAACCTGAAGCCCTCTAGCTAAGAATGCTTTTTGCTAAGCCAAGAAATTTTATTTTACAGAATGTTTCTTAACATGAATTTGTATGGTATCCTCATGATTAGATCAGGTTAAACATTTTAGTGAGAAACAGTGATCTGTTGTATTCTTCTCTGTGTGACATAGGCATGTTGATATATAATTATTCAATCTTTGGCAATGGAAAATTTGATCACTTGGTTAAAGGGTTATCATCTAGATTTCTCCATCATAAAAGGAAGTGAAATAAGTCATACTGAGAAAGACAAATACCATACGATTTCACTCATAAGTGGAATATAAAGGAAAACAAAAAAGCAAACAAACAAATGGATAAACAAACAAAAAGCAGAATCAGACCTATAAATACAGAGAACAAACCCATGGTTGCCAGAGGGGATGGGGGGTGGGAGGTTGGGCAAAATGGGTGAAAGGGAGTGGGAGATACAGGCTTCCAGTTATGAAAAGAGTAAGTCACGGGACTAAAAGGTACAGCATAAGGAATATAGTCAATGATATTGTAATAGTTAAACAGTGGGACAGATGGTAGCTACACTTCTGGTGAACATAGCATAATGTATAAACTTATCAAACCACTAACTTGTATACTTGAAACAAATGTAACATTGTGTATCACCTATTCAAATAAAAAAATAATAAACAAACAACCAAATAAAGGTACCTTTCTGCTTTGTAATAAGAAACAATTTGTAAGGTGGTCATTTGAACTGTGTGAACATCATTTTTCCCACTAACTTTTCTCCAGTGTTTTCTTTTTAATATTATTTTTTCTAGAATAGTTTTAGATTTACAGAAAAGTTTCATGGATGGTACAGAGTTATTTTATTTATTACAACCAAATTTTTGTGCTATTAATGACATTTAATGACATATTTATCACAACTAATGAACTAATATTAATCTATTATTACAAAACTCCATACTTTAAATGGATTATTTAATTTTTATCCAACATTGTTTTTGGATCCAGGAACCCATCCAGGATATCGCATTACATTAATTCATTATGTCTTCTTAGACTTTTCTAGATGGTGACAGTTTCTCAGACTTCCCTTGTTTTTGATGACCTTGACAGTTTTGAGGAGGAATAATCAGGTATTTTAGAGAAAGTCTCTCAATTTGGGTTAGGCTGATGTTTTTCTCATAATTAGACAGGAATTACGGGTTTGGGGAAGGAAAATCACTGAGACAAAGTGCCACTTGCATCATGTCGTATTTAGGGTTGCCAGCTACTAACATGACCTATCATTGGATATTAATCTGATCATGTGGCTAGGGTAGTGTTTGTCAGGTTTCTCCACTGTAAAGTGACTCTTTTTCTTTCTTTTCATAATCTACTCTTTGATAGGAAATCTCTATGATCAGATCACACTTAAGAGGTGGGACATTATGCTCCATTTGCTGAAGAGAGGAGTATCTTCAAAAATTATTTGTATTTCTTCTGTATAGAGATTTGCCTATGCTCCCTACTTTGTGTATTTATTCAATCATTTATTTGTATCAGTATGGACTCTTAAGTATTTATTTTTACTTTAGTTTATAGTCCAGTTCTACATTATTTATTTTGTTCAAATTATTCCAGCTTTCATCACCAAGAGTAGTTCAGTTTTGTCTCTTTGACATATTTCATTGGTTTGTTTTTTAAGTACTTCCTTACTTTTTGGTACTCCAGATGCTCCAGGCTCATCTTATATATTTCTTGTTCCAGAGGTATGATTATCCATTTCTCCAAGGAGCCCTCATTCCTTCTGTTAAAAACCAGGATCTGAGTTCTGGATGTGTTTATTACTACTGAAGTATCATTGCTTCCAGGATTTTTCAGAGTAAAGGGCTTGGAAATATTATATTATACCTATGTATACACAGATTATTATAATACTTTATCAATATATAATTATTACTTAATATGAGTATAAACCCATATTTATAATTATTTCTGTATCTGTCCATTTGTATTAACATTAAGCCAAACATAAGTTCATATTAATGTTTCTAACTTAATCCGGTAATAGCCTTGCCCCCTTGTTTATTTGTAACTTCTTACCCTAACAGTAACCAACCTGGCTCCCAACAACCATACTTCATTTGTGCATTTGTTCAGTCTCAGTACACATGTATAATTGTTTCAGATTTACTAACTTATAAACGAGTGAGAAACAAATTCACCACCTAGAGTACAGTGCTTTTGTATAGTTTCTTTCATTCTCAATCTTATAGTTTCCACTTGTTTCCAAAGTCACTTGGGAGAGAATGCTTTCCCTCCACCTCCCTCAGTGATGTCAGGCATTTGTAATACAAATAGATTGTTTTATCACAATTTGCATTTCATCCTGTGATCTCTCCCACACACCTAATTTACCCTTGTATACACGAAGTTTCACTCTTTGGCTGTAAAATTCTAGGAGTTTGATAAATGCATACTGTCATGTATACCACTATCCTATCACACTATGAATAGTTTCACATCCTTAAAATAAAAGTCCCTGTGCTTTACCTATTCAATCGTCCCTGAATTCCTGCAACCACTAATGTGTTTTCTATCTTTATATCGTTGCCTTTTCCAAAATGTCATATAAATGCAATATTATAACATATAACCTTTTCAAACAGGCTTCTCTCATTTAGCAATGTGCATTTAAGATTCATTCATGTTGTATTCATTCCTCTTTTTTATTGAAATATAATTGACATATGACATTATATTATTGTCAGGTGTACAGCATAATGATTCAATAATTGTATATATTCATTCCTCTTCATCACCAAATTGTGTTTCATTGTACAGAGGTATAACAGGGTTTTTTATACATTCATCTTTTGAAAGACATCTTGACTTGGCTGCTTCCAGTTTTTGGTGATAACTGCTGTAAAAATTTGCATGTAGAATTTTGGTAAACATAAGTTTTCAAATCAGTTGAATAATTACATGAGCAATTGCTGTATTGTATGACAAGACTATTTTTAGTTTTATAAGAAACTGCCAAAATGTCTCCCAAAGTAGTTATACCATTTTGCGTTCCCACAAGCTATAGATGAGATTTCATGTTGTTTCACACCTTTGCCAGTAATTGATACTATCATTTTTTTTTAATTTTAGCCACTCTAACACATGTTCAATGATATCTGATTGTTGTTTTAGTTTAGTAATGGTTGTCATTCATTCATAATCTTTTTCTAAATCATTTATTAAATTGGTAGTTGCAAAATAGCAATATTTTAATTCTATGTTTAGTATTCCTTGTTATTCTTGTAAGTCCTCTGTTAAAGACCAGTGTCCACCACACCTTTTTTAGTATCTTCCATAACATCAATTTCTTTATTTTATTGTGTTATAATACACTATTGATTTTATATTATTTATTTTGATGCTCAAATTATCCCACATTTGGCTGAGAGCCCATTTAAGTTTATTCCTCTTGCTTTTGACATATTTAGAATGGACAAGTTTAAAAAAATTAAATAAAATAAGCAACAGCAATAAAAATGTACAGAGGAGAAATGTCAGAATACAGACTTGCTACAATATACTATCTAAAATAACTAATTTTCAACAAAAATTTACAAGACGTATACACAACAGAAAAATGTGACTCATGCTCAGAAAAACACTGTCAATAGGAGCACCCGGATGTTGGAACTAGCAGAAAAAGATTACAAATCAGCTGTTATAACTATGTTCAAAGAATTAAAGGAAACAATGTTTAAAGAATTAAAGTATGATGACAGTGACTCAGCAAATAGGGAATCTGAGTAAATACATAGAAATACATGAAAAAAGAGCCAAATGGAGACTCCAGAATTGAAAGCTACAATAAATGAAATGGAAAATTTACTAGATGGGCCCGATAGCATATTTGAGATGACAGAAAAGCAAATCAATAAACTTGAAGACTGGTCAATGGAAGTTATTCAATCTTAACAACAGGGAGAAAAAGAGATTGAAGAAAAATTAAAAGGCTCAGAAAATAGCAAGCATACCACCACGGATGTAATGTGACTGTCAGATAGACGAAAAGAGATGAAAGGGTAGAAAAAATATTTGAAGAAATAAGGTAAAAAATTTCCCACGTTTGATGTAATATTAATTTATAGATCCAAAGACCTCCACAAATCCCCATGTAGGATAAGCACAAATACTATAAATCTGGCTACATCAAAGTCAAATTGCTAAAAGACAATGACAAAGAAAGCCTTCAGAAACTAAAGAAAAACACCATGTACAAAGAAACAACATACAATTAATAAATGATTTTACTCTAGAAACAAGGCCAGAAAGCAGTGGAATCCACGTATTTCCTGCGGTGTATTTCATCAATGCCTGAACCAGAAATTTCATTGTTCCAGAAAAGCGTGAATGCCTTTTCCTACATCTTTGATTATTTGTTTAGGATATCTATTCTGATTATCTTTTTATCCTCATGTATTTACTTTTAAGTTTCAGTCATTTTCATTTACTTGCCTTTGGACAGTCAATGAATTCTAGATATCCCTCTTCATTGTTAGAGGGAAACTGGAAATAGTTAAATGTTTAGTGTATTCTTTTTAGTACAAATAATAATGATTGCTTCATTTCCCAATCCCCTTAGATAAAAAGTGAAATTTTAAAATGTTGGAGGGTTTTAAAGCATAGAGCACCTCTGAACCGATTGGGGTAGCCAAAATTTCAGGAGTTTTATAATTCTGAGATTGCCTTGTTCCATGTGGAAAAAAAAAAAAAAAAACATCAGACAGACTCCAGCCCAACCATCCAACCATCATCACAAGAAAGCAGGTGGCATGATCCCTCACACTATTTCCAATACCAAACACCCCTTTGACATGTTTTACCTCATGAACACTAGCCTCAGTATTAACCTAATTAACATACACAGCAATGTTTATAAAGGGACCACAGGTGTAATTTTTTTTTTTTTTTTTTTTTTTTTTTTTTTGCAGCTCAACAACACTTTGGGAAGTTCTGGGAAAATATGGATGATATATAGGAAAATCAGTCATTAGTTTTAGAGAGTAGGTATCTGGAGTCAAGGTTTTGATTCTCTGAACACACTTGCACCCACCTGAGTTCAGTTTCCAGGCACTTCCTCCTGTACTCTCCTATCCATTTCTCATACCACAAAAGCTCTGTATAAGACAAACTGAGGCATGAATCACAGAACTGAGTAGAGTCTGCTAATCTCTATTTTATTTCTTACCCAGAATACATCTCCATGCTGTCAGTACAATAAGACATCTTTCTAGGCGGCTATGACTTCACACGTTGAAGATAAGGATGAGGAAGTCTGGATTTAGTTTTGTGATTTTTGTGATATTTAATAACAGTATATTTGAACAGTAAGTACATTTTGAAAGTCTAGGAACAAAATAAGCTAGCATTATGGCGATGATTTTGAAATATGGATTTTAGTCTACATGGCAATTTAATTGCTAGTTAGAAGCAAATCCTGTTTTGTAGCAATAGGGTTAGTCAGTATTTCTCTAAATTCAATATGAGCTATTGATTCATGGCTGCTACAGTATGAGGGCTTGCTGAAAGAGCAAGGGTTTCCAGATAAGGTAATTTGAACAATAAAATCATTTGGGGGAAAAAAGCTGTTAAAAGAACAAATTCATTTAACTCACACAGAACCAGGCCAGACTACTAGGGACTTGGAAGAGTGTAAACTTGATTAATAGTGGCTGTTTGTTTAGTTTTGTAAAACGGGAAAGCCATGCTGTTAATATGATCTCTTTACTACTGTTTCTAATATAATTCAGCTATTTGTTGTAATAATTCCATTGGCAATATTCTTCCCGACAAGAATATATAATTTCATACATAATCAGACCTGGAGCCTTAATAATGATAAAGACTATGTGAAATTAGTAGAGGCTATATCTTTTCAGGCCCTAAAAACTTTTCTGCACCTTTTATTCTCTCTGTAGTTTATAGATATATTGGTCCAGCGCTGGCGTGTTTTATAACACTCCGGTAGATGATACGTTATCAGATAGGTAAAAATTGCCTTCAAGACCTCAGTTTTCTCAAATATAGTCCAGTTTTTTCTTCACACTCCATGTCTACTCAGTATTCATTTTCATTCCTTCTCTGGACTTCAAAATTTCTAAAATCTTTATTTCTTGTTCTAATTCTTTTACCAAGGTAAAAATAAATAAATAAGGGAACTGCAGTGTTATCCTTCCTCATAATACTAGCATTTTCACAATTAACTGCTTTTTAACCAACATGTATTAGGTTCATCCAAGATCCTGAATCTGAAGTGAACTTTCCAGGCTAGAGTTTCTCAATGCAAAGACAAGAGAAAAACAAAATTTTCAGGGCGGTTGCTATCAGGAGGTGCGTGGGTGGGGTGAAAGGTTTGGCCAAGCTCAAACTCTGAAGCACTTGATGGATGATTCTGAAATGTTCTTCCATACCCCTATTTCTGTCTGAGATGCCTTCATCTCTGTTTCTGCCTCTTCCGCCCATCCCTCAAAGCAACTTGACGCCATACCATCACCTTGCAACTTGCTATCTGCTCTCTCTGTTCTTCACTTTCTATTCCCAGATGCTATTCCAGATCACGATGAGTCTTTGCTAAGTGAACCCCAGTAACTAGCATAGGATGTGAAGCTGAGTCAAATACAAGAGAATAGAAGAAAAAAATACAATAGAAAAGAAAGGACACACTTCACTATCTGATAAAATACATCTTTTAGGACAATTCTTCTGGTTAGGCTCAGAGGGTTGATTTCTGTCCTTTCAGATACAGTCTAGAGCAGTGCTTCCCAACCTTCAGTGTACATTAGAATCATCTTAAGAGCTTTTAAAAATATCAATGTCTGGCCTCAACCCAAAGATCTTATTTAATTGATTTAGGAAGGGTCTGGACATTGATTGTTTTTAAGTTCCCAGTGTGATTCTAATGTACAGCTAAAGTCCAGAATGTTGAGGTACCAAAAACCATACAACAAAGAATATGTTACTTCATTATATTTTTTTTACTTCATGATATTTTAAAAGGCAATGCATATTTATTTTGGCATATTCCTCCTGAAGCTTACTCACAGAAAATCTTTTTACCCCTAAAATATATGAAGGTAGTTTGACATTTTAAAAAAGAGAAAATAGTTAATTGACTAAATTAATTCCCCAAGGTGGTTAATGCCAGATACTGAGACCAACATAGTGCTATGTACTGCTAGTATAGGATTTTTTCTAAAGGGAACATGTTTTCCTAAGAGATTTATTTCTGTGAATAGTGATCCTGTAAGATGTTGCCTGAAAAGGATATATTGGTCAAATAAGTTTGGAAAACTCATTAAAAGATATCCTAATTTTGAATATTTTTAATATAATTGGTATTTTTAAATGTTCTTTGAGGTCCTGGAGTGAAGGAAATCATTTGAAGTGATTAATCCTACATTTTTCCTAACTTATTTGACTATGAATTATGTTCTGTAGTAACACACATTAATATATAGCAAATTTAATCTTCTGGCAAACATACATTGAAAATCACTGTAATGTAATAAAACACATTAAAGAATCCCAATGAAATCCTATGAATTAATATTTCCTGAAATTCCGAATGCTAGAAACGGTCTAGCCCTCTTATTATAAAAGGAGTTACTTTAAGTTCCACAATAATATTCTAATAATATTTAACTGTGGGAAGGGCTGCAAACCTACCGAATATACCCAGTATTAACTAATTGATTTAAAGTATAGTTGTAATAGAAAATAAAATTATTTCAATTGGGTTTTTATTAACAAATATTTATTTCTCTACCTATATGCTGCATATAGACACTAATTTATTTTACCAGTTTCTATTAAAGACAGTTACAGTTTAAGTCAAATTTTGACATTTTAGTGTTTTTCACTACACTGACTTTAAATATTACTCTGCAGCTTCAAGCATTACTCTTCAAGGATTTGTGAATCATATGACTAGAATGCTAGAGCAAGTGCCTTCTCTTTTTGCAATGAAAGCATTCTGAGCAGTGATTCACATACAATCCTTTATCTAATAAGAAGACCCTATTGATTCATATCTGCTAAAATGAATTTACTTGGATACTGTTATTTTGTGTGTGTGTCCTAAAGGTGGTTACTTCACACACACACACACACACACACACACACACACACAAATACAAACACATATACTCCAGAGGTTTACCTTTTATTAACCACTTATGTTTATTGGCTACACTGAGTTTAAATGCATATTCCATAGATTTGAAGTTTTTCTATTTTAGATTTAGTTTGTGGTTTTGCTCTAATCTGCTAAAGTATTAGTCCATGTCATTATTCATAGACAAATCTATATATGTATAGATCATTTGGTTTGAGTGATTTCCAGTTTTTAAAATCAAATGACTTTTATTATTCTATGTGCTTCTATACTTTTTCTATCATCAATTCAATCCAATATTTATTTTTTCTGTACATAATAATAATAATAGTAATTGGGAAATTATGATTTATCATAAAGAAATGCTAGCCTAAGGAACACTGAAACTTTGCTGCGGATTATCTAATATTTTCTATACATAATTTTTGAAGTTCTTTTACTTTTTTACTTATTTTTATTTTTTTTTAGATATTTTATTTATTTATTTGAGAGAGATAGAGATAGTGACAGAGAGCATGAGCAGGGAGGACAGGGAGAAGCAGGCTCCAGGCTCCATCCCAGGACCCTGGGATCATGATCTGAGCAGAAGGCAGACGCTTAACTGACTGAACCACCCAGGCGCCCCTTTAAGTTCTTTTAAAAAACACTTGGTAATGGGCTGTTTTGCTTTATTCATCCTATATGTTTATGATAGATAGGAAATTTCATGTTTTAAATAGGTTTTCGTAGCAGAGTTATATTCATCTAAACAATCAGCAACCAGTTTAAAAGATGACAAAGAGAAATTTTATGAGGGGGGAAAAGCAGGTAGTAAATAGACAAATAATATTTAAAAGCTATTGGTAATTCTTGTCGTGTTATCTCTTATTTTTAGGACCTTAAAGTAAACTCACTGATATGAAACAATAGGATACAATGTCATGTTTCTTTCCCTTGGACATTTTAAACAGCAGGAGGGATCCAAATGATTGTCAGGTGGCTTTTGTTGTTGCTGAATACCAAAGAAGTAAAGAATTGTAATTTAAGCTAAATTTAGTTTCTAGACGCCAAGTCCATTTTCTTTTGCTATACATCTAACGTCAATATCTTCCTCTTTTGCCTCTGATTTTCTTTTCAAGCCTGGCAGATATAATGGTACTGAATTTAGAACCTCTTCATTAGGAAGCTGAGTTGCCTGTATTCACAGATTCCTTCTTTGGTCATATAGCATGACACCTTTAAAAGATATCCAAACACCTGAAGGTGTTATAACATTATCCCCATTACTGAGTCAAATCAACCACCCATATGGTCATTTATCTTGCCTTTATTTGCTTCAATTATTACCCTGAAGATATTATTTGGACATCATATCAACAAAAAAAATACATTAATGCCAAAATGTGGTCTCATTCATTTAATAGCTTTCTGATATAAACTTACCTGACCAGAGAGACAGGGAGACTTTTTTTTTTTTTTTAAGATTTTACCTATTTATCTGAGAGAGGAAGAGAGCATGAGTCGTGGGCAGAGGCAGAGGGAGAGGGAGAAGCAGGCCCCCCGCCGAGCAGGGAGCCCGACCAGGGGCCCTATCCAAGGACCCCGAGATCACAACCCGAGCTGAAGGCAGACGCCTAACCGACTGAGCCACCCAGGCGCCCCAGGGAGACTTTTTTTGAAAGGAAGTTTAGGGTTATCTGGGTGGCTCGGTCAGTTGAACATCTGCCTTTGGCTCAGGTGGTGATCCTGGGGACCTGGGATTGAGTCTGGGATCAGGTTCCCTACTCCGCAGGAAGTCTGCTCCTCCTTCTGCATCTGCCTCTCTCTCTCTCTCATTCCCTCTCTTTCTCATGAATACATAAATAAAAATCTTTTTTTTTTAAAGGTAGTTTAGCCCAGAATTTTAGAACTCAATCTTCCCATTTCCATGCATCACTGAAAATGGTCATTTCATTTTTCTAGGAGTAAGTTCCTTCATTTGTAAAATGACATAGTAGGACTTGATGATCCCTGACACTCCTTTCTAAGAAGCATATCAACCCAACATTCAATAGAAAATATGCATTTAAAATACATTAGAAAAATCCATTTTTACTTAGAATTTAGAACTAAAGGATTATATCAAGATGCTACTTATCAGAAGAAACAAATAATGGCAGAATTACATTCTTAAAATATCTTTAGTTAGATGTAAACAGGTACTTTTATGGAGAATAATTTACACAATAATCATGTGTTTAAAAAGAAAGCTAATGTACAGCAATATTCCATTCATAGTTTAGTAGGGATCTTTTCAACTAAAAATTTAGGGGTTCCACCCAAATAACTTTATGATAAAATTTTTATTTGTATGCTGGAAATCATAGCTTTATATATTCTATTGTATAAGAAATGGGAAATAGTGTTTGTGGAAGAGTTTGACTTAAAGGGAAAACTTGAGTAATCACTTTACAAGCATGTTTGCACATTTAATTTTATCTTTTATAATATTGACACTTGATATTCTTAATTTTTGACTCAATGCCATAATTTTTCAAGGATTGTTATTCTTGTAAAAAGAGACTACATGCATGCATGCATACACACACATATATGTACACATACACACCTGCTAAATATTCCTTGTTTAGCTATAAAGAAAAACTCAAGAAAACCAAAAATGCTGTCTGAGTTGCTACATAAGTGGTTTACCCATGGGACATTTTTCTCACATCTTGTTTTGAACGGAAAAGACCGTGCCAGTAACACATTCCCCTGGGAGACTATTGTACGAGAGTTGGGAAAGAAGTCAAATGTTCTTATACTGCTCATCTTTTACCTTGGGCTTTTCTTCAACCATTGCAGATGAACTCACACCAATAATCTAAGTGTTAATCCTCTTGAATTTCCCTTAAAAAGTTTATTCTTATAACAAAATTAAGATAAATAAGACCTAAATATTTGTTCTGTAAAATGTTCCTCCAACTTTCAAGATTCTAGAAAGACTGTCTCATTACACACACTATAACATAGTTCAAAGACAAGAAGAGTTTTAACATTGATTAAAACTTTTAACATAATTAAAAATTACATGTTCTGTTCTGCTATTTATTTCCCAAATAACAATTTAGTTTCTATCTTTCAGGCATATTAGAATTGATAGGTTTAAAAGAAAAACAAAAATACTATAGGTAGATTGACAAATACAGGCATCTGGGGGATATTTTTACATATTTATAATATTACTAGGAAGTCTATACTGATATGTAACTTCTATATTTCTAACATATACTTTTTTGTTGGGTATCCATTTATATTAAGAAATTGTCTCTATATTGCTATAAATAAATGTTCTGTCTATATAATTGTATGTAATGGAACTATATAAAATCAATTATTATCTAAGATAGGGATTATTTTGTTACATCTGAGAAGTAAATTATATCCCTAAGGTTACATGCATTTTTTTGTATTTGTTTATCCATGAATTCACTCATGCGTTAATTTTCCATTGAACACACAGTGCCCACAAAGCGCTGTCACTCCTGTTACACCAATCACTAAAGAGGGGCTGAGACAGACTGTAGGAAAGTCCAACCATGTGAGTCCTCATGAGTTACAGAAAATTCTAAAAGTTGCAGTGACCAATGACTAGAGAAATTAAGTCACAATGTCCAAGCCAACCGTACCATCTCTACTATGTCTGTGACTCTACTCAAGTTTTCCCTTTCTATTCCGTCTTCCTTTTTCCTGAAACACAAATCTGCTTTCAACTTATCCATATATTCATTTCTGACTCCTAATTCTGGCCACACCGACATTGCCCTCATTGTTCTGTCCTATGTATAAAAGAAAAAAATTTTAATTAGCTCTACTTTGTATATTTCAGTATTTGTCAGTTTGTCATCCCATTTGTTCTGCAGTTTTCCGTGCATACTCTATCGTAAAATATACTTTAGCTGCTATATTTTTCAGATATCTTTCAGAATACAGTTTGCTCTCCTGTTTTTCTTCCTTGTTTCTTTATGTTTTCCTTCCCTCTCCTCTTCCCATTCCTTCCCTCTTTTGAATGTGTTTTGCTTCAGAAACATCTTGCTGATAAAATGCCATGTTAGAAAATGACCAACCTTGGGGCATCTGGGTGGCTCAGTCGTTAAGCGTCTGCCTTCGGCTCAGGTCATGATCCCAGGGTCCTGGGATCGAGCCCCACATCGGGCTCCCTGCTCTGGGGGAAGCTGCTTCTCCCTCTCCCACTCCCCCCTGCTTGTGTTCCCTCTCTCGCTGTCTTTGTCAAATAAATAAAAACTTTAAAAAACAAAAGGATCAACCAAAACTAGTCATTTTTATGTTTTTTTCTTTGACAAGTTTTGGACAGAAGTAAGAATTCCACCATAAAAATGGGAGGGCTAATTCCATTTATCCTGATCATTATTATACTATGATAATTATCTATCTATCTATCTATCATCTATCTATTATAGTCTTATCTGCCTATTAGTTCTTTAAATTTTCAGATTTAATTTTAATGGATCTTACTAGAATTTTACAACTAAAATATATCAAATGAATTGAAAAAAAAAACTTTGAAATTAATGTTAGAGTCTTTTCTATTCCTGGATCCACATAAATAAAAAATCTATTCTACTTTAAAAAGAACCTGTTAATAAATTATATTGATATTGAGAATATTTTCATGTTAGCATTTAGGACATTAGCTACTGTATGAGTAATTTCATCTAACAAATCTGAAGACAAATTGTGAAGAATAAAAATGCATAAATATCAGATTTTAATCTAGTTTTGACATAATGTAGCTGTGATTTCTAAAGTCATTTAATCTCTCTGGCCTGATTTTCCACTGTGTAAAGTAACATTCTCCCATACTGAATGATTTAAATAAAATTATAAAATATCCCATTAAAAATCTTATTCTAATATTTTGAACTTTTTGACCACCACCCTCATGCAAAGGAAAATAAAAGCAGGGAAGAATAAGGAAAAAAGATGCAAAAAATATTGAAAACCTACTAAGTAGTTCCCAGTGTTCAAGGTATTTTACAGTTATTGTTCTATTTAATTCTCATATCTGCTTTTTGTGGTAAGTGTTATCTGAATTACAATGTTGATAATTTCATTGCTTGACCAGATAACTTGGCTAGTAAATAATGGATTGATGCAGGTATATACTTTGTATGGCTCTCATTCAAATTTGCCCTTGAATGTGGTACTCAATGTGAGTAAGTTAAAAGCTTGTCCTACCTTTCTACCTTCCAGGACCATCTCTTCTCCCTATAAATAGACATGCAGTCCCATAAAAGCTCTTTGCAAATAACACCCTTTTGTTGGCAGAAACTATGTGTTAACCATATATCATCATCCATTGTGTCCCCAAGGAATTCAGACACTTGGGTCACCTTGCCAGGAATGGCCAGCAATCTCTGTACCGACGGATGGAAGATGACTCCAAACTTTGCTGTGAAAGAGAGAAGGCAAGGGGATCAACGCTCAGAGACCAAGACCCTTTGACCTTCTTCGTTCCCACCTTTATTGGTCCTTCAGGATAATCTCAAGCATGGGATGTGTGGCAAGGGGTCTTACTGGAACTAGGAGGATCTGTTTTCAGGAAAGATACAATATTCTAATCTGCATGTTCTACGAGTTCTGCTTAACATAGCCTAAGGAACAATGCATACATCTCTTAGATCACAGGGTGGCTGTTTGGGCTAAGAAAGCTTCCAGAAAGGCAGCTCCCTCCCCAACCCTACATTCCTACGGCAGAGTGGTCCTGGGGGCCTTGGCATTCCAAAGGTCTATGCCCTTCTCCAAAACCTTCGATTGCCCCCAGTGCCCTCTGTGTTACATTTTGGCAAGCTAGGTCTTATGGCTGATTTCATGCTCTACATTAACCCCAACATCACCTGTTCTTTAAGAATTCTGTGGTTCTAGGGCACCTGGGTGGTGCAATTGGCTAACGGTCTGACTCTTGGTTTTGACTCAGTCTTGATCTCAGGGTGAGATAGAGCCCCACGTCAGGCTCAAAGCTCAACGCAGAGTGTGCTTGAAATTCTCACTCCCTCTCCTTTTGCCCCTCTCACTCATTCTCTCAAATAAATAAGTAAATCTTAAAAAAAAAAAGAATTATGTGGTTCCTCCCCCATTATTACACCTCAGATTCTAATTTTCAGATTCCTCTATTAAAAAAAAAATCTCCTTAGTGTCACACATATTTTAAAGTTGTTAATTTTGGTCAGTGGAGAGAAGGCAACAATTATCTCAGACTTTTGGTAAGGTGAAAGAATATAGCAAGACTTAAATATTATTTATGTTTATTGGCATTAAAAATGGACTTGGCGTTTAACTGTGGTTTGACTGGATCTCATTACCACTTATTTAACTTTATCTTCTTCCAAACCTGGAGTTATTTTGTATCCTCCCCTTAAATTGCATAAAAGCAAATAGCATTCATGCCAATCTTTTCAACCACATTCCGTAGAACATACAGTTTGTTATCTTATGGTTACTTTAGCAGACATTTAGATTTTGTTAAATTTATCAGTACCTACTTTTTTTTTTATCTACTGACTTTTTATTTGCAATGGTTATTATATGAGAAAAAGACACATATTATCAAGAGAAATCATAGACAAAAAGAAAAACTAATCTAATACAACAACAAGCAGTTAATTCTCTTTGCAAACGATGAGAGAGTGAATACAATTAACGAAAATAACAAATCACTGGCCACATTTTATAGTATGTAATATATCATAAAAATGAATGGGGGTTTGCAAATAAATGTTTGCAAATTTTTTCATGTTGTTTCAGTATTTGATGTAATAGATTATGATGATCCATTATGGAAATAAACACTCGAGAGCCATTATTCTAAAATACAGGTTGTTATGTGTCGATTAAAATAAAGTTAGAATTTTGTAGAAAGTTGATATAGGGTTATTGAAATATCTACTATAATTTTTAAGATATTATGTATCAGAGACCCTCATTTGCACTTATTCATTCTAATAGCCCATTGATCAAAACAAACAATCCAACACTAACAATGTATCATAACTGTGAGAAAGAAAAAACACTAAATAATAATATAATTATTTTGTCTACATTTGAATTGGCATGCATGGCATGCTTTTCCTATAAAATGGCTAGTTGAACTTTCATAAAATGAAGATAATTCTATGATAAACTCATTGTATTCACAATCTTTTTCATGAAATAATACTTATTAATTATATCTCTGCCTTAATAAATAGACCAAAATATATACATTTAATTTAAGAAAAAAAAACAACATGTAATTCAGAGAATTGGTAAATATTTGCTGAAATAAATTTTGAATCTATTTAAACTATTTAAATGGTTCTTTATTTCTTATGAAATACATATACTAAAAACATCTAATTCAGGACATCCTGGACCAGTAAATTTTCGGCTTAAACAAAATTTAATAAGAAGTTTTAGTATTTGTGATTAAGCATTAAAGCTTTAAGAATGTGACTACACAAAGTAGTCAAATGCTGTTTTCTTACAAGAGTATTTGATCCAGAGCTTTGAGTTTTGTATAATTCTACCTATGTAAATACATGTAGTGACTCCAGGTTATAGCATCAGGGAAATATCCTGTATTTTAGTTTAAAAATTGCAATGCAACAGATAGCATAAAGCTAAAATAAAAACTGAACTTGATTTTTAAACTTTTTTATTTAATCAACATAACTAATTTTATTATCTAATCAACATAAAATGCATGGAAGAGCACAACTCTAATACATGAAGACACTAAAATAAATGGAAGGTAATCCAATCTGAGCCCTTGTTTAAATTATGTAACATTGAAAATAGTCTTTATGTATCTATGGTCGTGTAAGTCCCCCTCTTTTCACACAAATAAACTTCAAAAGTAGCAGTATCATCACATCTCATCGTTTTAGAACAATAGCTAGCATCATTTGACATTGCAACACAGCTATATTTCACATTATAAATAGCCATACAAAAGAAACAGAAAAGAAAGGGAAGTATTGAGATTGCAAATATTAAGTCAGGAAATACCTGAGGGTAAATATAGTCTTACCTAAACACAACATTTAGCTAATGACGTAGATCATTATTTTAATAGTTTTCTCCAAAGTCACTAAGAGTATAGAACTTAATTGAAAATGTCTAGTGTATAATCTTCTTGAGAAGCAGTAGCTACCTATGTTAACTTAATCCTCTGATGTTGTTGCAGAGAGTTCTTCATTATTTACATTTAATTTCACAGGTTTTTATGTCTTATTTATATCTTAGTTTGTGCAGTGCTTTTCTGATTTAAGATTTTGGGTGATATCTCTTAAGAGTTGGAGGTCAGATAGGAAAGGGATATAATACAGTAATTTGTACTATAGAGTTTGATGCTACTTCTGTAATTGGGTCATCTTCTATAAGTAAGCACTGTCACCTTAAAAATAAAATAACCAACAGATGAATGAATGGATAAAGAAGATGTGGTTTATATATACCATGGAACATTATGCAGCCATCAAAAAAAACACAAAAAACAAAAAACGAAATCTTGCCATTTGCAATGACGTGGATGGGAACTGGAGGGTATTATGCTGAGCGAAATAAGTCAATCAGAGAAAGACATGTATCATATGATCTCACTGATATGAGGAATTCTTAATCTCAGGAAACAAACTAAGGTTTGCTGGAGTGGTGGGGGTTGGGAGGGATGGGGTGGCTGGGTGATGGACATTGGGGAAGGTATGTGCTACGGTGAGTGCTGTGAATTGTGTAAGACTGATGAATCACAGACCTGTACCTCTGAAACAAATAATACATTATATGTTAAAAGAAAAAAGAAAATAGTAGGAAGGGAAAAATGAAGAAGGGGAAATCGGAGGGGGAGATGAACCATGAGAGACTATGGACTCTGAGAAACAACCTGAAGGTTCTAGAGGGGAGGGGGGTGAGGGCATGGGTTAGCCTGGTGATGGGTATTAAAGAGGGCATGTATTGAATGGAGCACTGGGTGTTATACGCAAAAAATGAATCATGGAACACTACATCAAAAACTAATGATGTAATGTATGGTAATTAGCATAACATGATAAAATTAAATTAAAAAATAAAATAAAATAACCAGTTATTTCACAAACAAAATGAGATTATTCAGGAATAGCAGAGGGATTGCAATTTGATACAAGCAAACTATGGCAAACCATAGGCATTTCTGAAGACACAAAGAGAAAGGCAGCTTTTATTAGGTTTTAGGAGAAAATTGGGAAGTGTTGTTTTGAACATAAGTTCATTAGAGAAGAACAAGAATTTGAGGTTCTAGCAGTTTCTCATTGGCTGCCAGTGCTGGTTAGTGCACTGTTGCTGGGGAAGAAAGGGACCTCCCTTCTTTTTCTTAAAAACAGGAGATAAAATTCCTATGTGAAAATGTCTTCCCTTGCCAAAATAATTCTTATATTCCTTCTTCCTGCCAATGATCCAGGCTGCAACCAGTGGCTTGTGCGTGAGAGTTCCCCCTTTAGGGCTTCCTGAAACCATTTTAAATGAGGTTTACCTTACTCATTTTCACAATATATTACATAAAAGTAGAATAATGAAAGTCTATTGTTTGGTTTCACTATTGTTATCAGCTACATGACCTTCGAACAAGTAAATAATTGCTTTGATTCACAGATTTCTCATTTATAAAAAGAAGTTAATAGTTATAAATTTAATAGTTACCCATACGGTAGACATGCGGATGGCAAGTAGATATACAAATGGCAAATAAAAATGTGAGAAGATGTTCAAAATCTTTTGTCATTGGGAAATATAAAATAAAACCATGAGATGTGAGAAAACACTACTCATCAATTTGGTCAAAATGGAAAAATAAAAACTGATAATAACAAATGCTGGTGAAGATGAGGGACATCAAGAACTCTCTTTCATTGGTGATAGAATTATGAAATGGTAGAGCAACTTTAGAAAAGAGTTTGGCAGATTTTTATAAAACCAAACAAAGACTTATTACATAACCCAGCAATCATAACCCAGCAATGATGTAATGTATTTATCATTATTAATGTATTAATGTTAGGTATTTATCCAAGAGATTTGAAAACTTATATTCACAGAAATATATATGAGAATGTTCAGAGCAGCTTTATCCATAATAGCCAAACCTTGAAGCAATCTGTATGTCCTTCAATGGGAGAATTGATAAATTGTGGAAGAGCCATGTAATGGAATATTATTTCAGGATAAAAAAAATGAGCTACTAACTCATGCAACTTCACGCATGATTATTAAATACATTTCACTAACTGAAAGAAGACAGACACAGAAATCTGCATATTGCCTGATTCCATTCATAGGATATTCTGTAAAAGGCAAAAATTATAAAGACAGAAAATAGGTTAATGATTGCCAGAGGCTGAGGGAGGGAGGAACAATAGACTACAAAAGAATGAAGGGATTGTTTTGCATAGTACTGGTTGTAAGATACATGACTCTCTGCCTGTTTTAAAAGCCACAGATCACACACATCCCAAACCACACCCCACATACCACATATCACAAAGAATGAAGGTTAATGCATGCCAGAGTTTAGTTAATAGTAATGTATTTATGGTAGTTTCTTAGTTTCTGCAAATGTACCACAAAAATGTAAGATGTTAAACTGGGTTAGAGGTGTGCAAGAATTCTATGTGCTATCATTGTAATTTTTCTATACATGTAAAATATAAATATAAAAAGTATGATATTATTCCAAAATAAAAAGAATAATATGTTCATCATAAGATTGTCAAAAGGATTTAATGAGTATAAATTTCATAGATCAATACCCGAGTTATAAACATGTAATGTTGGCTACGATCAGTCTTGTCTCTCCCCTTTTTTATTCATCCTCTTCTGAAAAGGGAACCCTTTCTTAGGGGGAACTATTAATGTACTTCACATGAGACTGACAACATCTTTTCTCTGCTTCCAGTAAAAGGAATGAATATATATGTCACAGATACCCAATGAGATAATCCTACCCTCCAGCTTCAATAATTATTTTTGGCTAGGACAAGTAACCCAAACCAGGATTTCACAGACCTCAGGCACTGTAGGGAAATAATTGTTTTATCCTATTAAAGTTGTTAAATTTGCAGGATATGAAAATATGGTTCCTGCTGAACCTTTTGCAACTAAGTGAATAAAGCTTTACTAAATGTAAAACCAAATAGATGAAAGCAGAAATAGAGAAAATAAAGAAATCCTGATGGTATGGACTGTGTCCCTGATTCAACCCATAACTGGGGCTAGAGTCATCCTTTTGTATACAGTAATTTATGTCAATACATTAACTTCACTGCTTACTATGAGATTCAGTCCCTGGCAACAGGACGAATCATGACTGTTGTAGTTTTAATTGTTTGTAGTCAGACAATGTCAGCTCTATGAGATCTTGAGAAGACATTAAGTGATTCTTTGAGTAAAGAAAAATGAAATCAAAGGCAGGCCCAAGCATCAATCAATAAATGATCAAAATGTTAATTTAGTCCACCAATGCATATTGTGTAACCTTGTTTAGGAAATTCATATAATTTAATGCGAATATCTCAGAAGCAAGAGACAAATAACACATAGCTACAGCCTATATCTGAAAACCGATTTTAGAAGAAAAACAAAAAAAACATAGATTGCTTATGCCCCACCACTAGAAAAGAAATTTAGGGAAAACAACAATAACAACAAAACAAACAACAAAAAACTGTGTGAAAAAGAGAACCAGTTAAAAAGACAATTATCAAATGTTTTGATAAAGTTGTATACATAACCAGAACAAAAGAACCAAAGTAACAGGTGATAATACTTCCTTTCCATTCATATTATAGTAAAGGAAAAAGTAGTCTTGACAATGAAGGGATTATTCCAGCAATGCAAGAATGAAGCAGTATTAGAAAATCTGTCAGTAAATTCATTACATAAGCAGTACCGAGGAGAAAATCTAAAGGATTAGTTTATTTAATGCCAAGAAAAACAAATTAGGAATAGTAGAAAACTTCTTTAACTGAGTCAGAAGATATAATAAACTCAAGTTAACCTATATATTCAGTGGGTTCCAAAAAGACGAACAATATTTTAGATAATTTGATATGAGGCTTTAACATACAAATGGAACCACAATTTGTAAAAATAACGAAGAGTTTTGATTAAACAAAGAAATATAGTAGACTCGATTATGACTTACCATAGCATCTGATGAAATTAGAGTAAATACAATAGTGCCATTTGGTTGAAAACAAAGAATAGATAATTAAAACATATTAGAAAATTCATAAAGTCGCTTATAAACACACACAACAGAAAATTTAGTAAATGACAAAAATATTTCAAGTTAATAAAGAAGGATGCATTATGTTTTAATTTGTTTTTTTTAATTGATTCTTTGGAAAAATATATAATGAAACTTTTATTTTTTAAAAAAAATATTTTATTTATTTGTCAGAGAGAGTGCACAGCAGGTAGAGCGGCAGACAAAGGGAGAGGGAGAAGCAGACTCCCTCCTGAGCAGGGAGCCCTATGTGTGGGGCTCGATCCCAGGAGCCTGGGAGCATGACCTGAGCAGAAGGCAGATGCTTAACCGACTGAGCCATCCAGGTATCCCTATAATAAAACTTTTATATCATGCCACTTATAAAAATAAATTTCCAATGACTTAAATGTTTAAATATATTTTTAAAGTCTAGGAACATATTGACAGCATAAATATTGCCACTGGAGTAAGAAAGATTTTCATAACAGAAACAAAAAAATTGTATATTGTACTATCAAATTTATTATCTACATGGTAAATGAAATGGTACCATGAAATATTAAATCATAAAAAAACAAATGATTTGTTTCCAGAATATATAAAGAATTAATACAGGGGTGCCTGGGTGGCTCAGTTGGTTAAGTGTCCAACTCTTGGTTTCAGCTCAGGTCATGATCTCAGGGCTATGAGATCAAACCCTATGTCAGGCCCGCGCTTATCATGGAGTCTGCTGTTTGTCCCTTTCCCTTCCCCTCTGCCCCCGCCCCTACTCTGCTTGCACCGTCTCTCTCTCTCAGATAAATAAATAAATTTATTTATCTGAGAGAGAGAAAGAATGAGAGCTAGAAAGCACGAGAGGGAAGAGGGTCAGAGGGAGAAGCAGACTCGCTGCTGAGCAGGGAGCCCGATGTGGGCCTCGATCCTGGGACTCCAGGATCATGACCTGAGCCGAAGGCAGTCGCTTAATCAACTGAGCCACCCAGGCGCCCTCAAATAAATAAATAATTCTTAAAAAAAAAAAGAATTAGTACAACCGAATAAAAGAAAGATATAAGTGGGAAATTAGGAAAATGGGCAAAATTAAAGATAGTCATTCGCAGAAAATATTTATATATTGCAAATAAACATATAAATATATTTTAGCATTTTACATACTAAGACTGTGCCGCAGTTTAAAAATGAGGGATCTTCATTTACTAATATGTAAAGACTGACAGTATAAAGATTACTTGTCTCAGAATTATGCATGGAATATGATGTATTTGTATAAAGAAAAATACACATGGAAAATTGCATTTATAGCATTATGCTTTGGTAATATGGACGGGTATGTCTGTAAATGTATTGAAAAATATCTGAAATATTATGCACCAAACTGATAAAAGCACTTACCTCTGAGAAGGGACACAACTTGGAGATGAGACAAGACTCAAGCATAACTGCCAAAGGAAACCTTAGCTTTCTTTGTATAATTTAAAGGCTTTAATTTTTCCCAGGTAAACCACTTTCATAATTAAGAACAAAAATTAAAGATATATATTATTGTTTTCTAGACAGTATGTTTCATACAATCAGATTATGCACACACACACACACACACACACACACATAATATTACCTAATTACAGAGGTGCTCAAGTACCTTGCAAATGAATCAATGAAAAAATTCTGAGTATAGAAAATTAAGAAGTAACAGAAAATAATACGTATAAGAGCAGCCTGAGTTTTCCTTAAAAACAATAACAGAGCTTGTCCTTTTCGTTTCCCTCTTCTCTTCAGGAGCAAGGACAGAGGACAGATACAGAGGTGACTATGGGACTGGATGAGCAGGCAAGTGGCTTTTTGGGAGATGGGTACATGCAGAAGGAATGAACACATAGTATTGAGGGTAATGGGTCCAAGTCTCTCACTATTAGAAGATGATTAATAAATGTAGAAAGAGAGAAAGAAAGAAAGAACCGAAGGCATTAAATCAGAAATAAAAGGATAGCTATTATATTCTTATGAAATAAATAGAAAGATATAAAATTGATTCAAATATAAATATGTATATGTTTCTGTGTATCACACACACAGATGGGCACACATGCATACATACATTTCCTTAGTCTACTAAGTCACGTAAACAGTGACACTACAGAACACACTAGACACTCAGAACTTGGTGTATAGATACCATCCTCAACAACAACAACAAAAAACTAGGACTCCTTGGGAAAATGTCTGGTATTAGGTCTGGAGTAGGAAAAGAACAAAAAGAGCCTGGAACATCATATTGGGCTAGAAAGTAAAGAAGTACTCCAAGAATGTTGAGGAAAAACATGAAGACACAAGACTCAGCCTTAATGGGGTTTTCACTGGCCAAAACTGGGATGATTATAGCTTTAAATAAATATTGAAAATAAGGAGTTAACACTCAATAAATAAAATAGAAATCTAGGACTCCATTAATACCAATAAAATAGTATACAAATAAATAGGGGAGAAGGAGAAGCCCTTACTTAGTAAAATGCCAAATAATGAATGGAGAAAGAATGACCAAAATAGAAAACCACCTTTTGGCATCTCTCATTTTGGTGTGTAGTTTCGGCAGAAGTCATGAATAGTGCTAGAGTTGGTGGGTAGAGATTTGATAAGAAATAGGTATTGCATGTCCACAATAGCCAAACTATGGAAAGAGCCAAGACATCCATCGACAGATGGATGGAACTGGAGGATGTTATGCTGAGCGAAATAAGTCAATCAGAGAAAGACATGTATCATATAACCTCACTGATATGAGGAATTCTTAATATCAGGAAACAAACTGAGGGTTGCTGGAGTGGTGGGGGTTGGGAGGGATGGGGTGGCTGGGTGATAGACCTTGGGGAGGGTATGTGCTATGGTGAGCGCTGTGAATTGTGTAAGACTGTTGAATCACGGATCTGTACCTCTGAAACAAATAATGCAATATATGTTAAGAAAAAAAAAGAAGAAGATAACAGGAGGGCAAGAATGAAGGGGGGAAAACTGGAGGCGGAGACGAACCATGAGAGACGATGGACTCTGAGAAACAAACTGAGGGTTCTAGAGGGGAGGAGGTGGGGGGATGGGTTAGCCTGGTGATGGGTATTAAAGAGGGCACGTTCTGCGTGGAGCACTGGGTGTTATGCACAAACAATGAATCATGGAACACTACATCAAAAACTAATGATCTAATGTATGGTGATTAACATAACATAATAAAATAAAATTTAAAAAAATTTCTAGTTTGAATAGTTGCATTGTAGTTGTTTGTGGTTGAGAGGTGGAGTGTCCTTGTTTTATTAATAAGCAAACAGGGATGCTATAGATTGTGTCTATATCATGTTCCCAACTAAGAGGGAGAGGGTGATGAAGCAAACAAGATAAAATGTTAACAATTGAGGAATCTGAGTGAATGAAAATATGGGGATTTTTTTAGTTCTTTACTATTCTGCAATTTTTCTAAATGGGTAAAATTATTTAAAAATAAAATATAAATAAACCACATTTAAAATAAAATTGATTAAAAAGATAAATTAGAATAAAATGCATAATATTTAATAAAGAGAGATGAGTGGCTTGATCCATATAATAAACTGAATAAGATTTACTGTGTGCTTATGATTATGTTAAGACCCATAAGATAGCTGGAGGAAGAACAGTATATGGTCTTCAACTCAAAAACCTTCCATCCTCTGTGGGGAAATAAAACTAAATTTGATGTTAATTGTTATAGTTTAAAATACCACAATCTTTTTTACCTACCTACCTTTTTATTTCTTGTTTTATGCCAAGTGTGTTTAGAGCAGTTTATAAAAAAATGTGATAAAAATAAATTAAACTGTAAATTAAAATAATAATAAAATAATACAACATATAATTATGTAATATATAAATTTTAATTAAAATAGGGATTGGATTAAAAACTAGTAGTTTAACAATGCATATAAAAGATACAATTTTGTAGTTTCTATCAAATACATCATTGTAGTTTAGAAGAGGCTAAGATAAAGTCTCTGGTGAAATATAAAAGAAAAATATTAAATCAAACTTGAATCCTTTGAATTTAAATATTTTAATGTTAAAAGAACTTTTGGTTGATTGAAATTCCTGGGGGCATTTTGGGAACTAATAGGAAATAAGGTGGCCAGGTTAGAGGCCTTGACAATCAGGTTTGATTTAAAAGAGATACAGTATCACAGTAATCCTGAGATATGAAAATCCAAGTCAGATTCCTGAAATGAAGCAACGGATGCTGTTTATTCTTTAAGTCCCTTTAACGCAGAGTTGCTTCGTATTTTTCACATCTGAGGTCCCAGTTTTTTTCAGTGGGATTTGTTAACATTTGTATGTAGCAGGCACAAGATTTTGAAAATTGGACTATTAACAAATGAGTTGTTTTCTTGTCTGGTTATAGCAAACATAAGAGTATATATCTACAATCATTCCTTGTTGTTGTATACAAAGTGACTTCTGTGCCAATTCTTTTTGCCCCACTTCCACAAGGCAAAAGCAAAGAACAAAGTGGACAGAATTTCCATGTGTAAAGGCTGCTTCAATTACCATTTGTGTTTTACTGTAGCATGTGTAGAAAAAGCACGTGTGTTTGCTGCATTCAGTGCCCCCTTCTAGGTTCCTGAACTATTGGAATTGTAGTGCACCTCCCTTCTGTCGTTTACCTCCCATTTTTATGTGTTGCTGCTTTCATGGAGTGCTAAATTGCTTAATTAAATTTTACTGGTTTATTCTGCTTGTTAATTCATCTCCTACTTAATCCAGCCTACAACATTTTCTTCCTCAAAAGGAACATATGAAACCTTGTGATGTATATGTAGCAGTGCATTCGGGCTGTGAGAATGGATAAGTGGTTTAATGTGTAAGGTGCTATTTGTTGAAAAAATAATTGAATACTCCACTTTAGTACTGAAGTCATAAACAGCATGTTGGGTTTAACAAAGCTTCTGAAGGAGAAAATATTGGAATAAATATTTGCTTTCACTAGATGTTATTATGGTTTATTTGTAAGCTTTTGTTCTATCTCATACATTCAGAAAATTCTTTATTCCTTAAACTAAGAATTGTGTACAAAATCCTCCCTATAACAAGTTCCCCATTTACAGTCCATAAGAAAAGGAAGCACTACTGTTTGCTTTATCAGAATCTCTTCATAAATGTGGGTGGCTGGTACACCATGAAGGGTTTGAAATGTTTCCACACCATTCACTTCAGTACTGTTTCTCAAACTTTCCAATTCCTCTTGGAACTGTTTCTTTCCTTTTCAAATGACCTCTATCTTCACATTAAAAGACTATAAAAGACTATAACAATTTAAAAGAAGTCCCTTCATTGTTTCTTCTTCACATATTAAGGATTAACTGTAGCTTTGTCCAAATTAGTTTCCTTCACACCCATCATCAATGATAATTTTTCATGGTACTGAATCATGCCTCACCTTCTGGTGAATTAGCAATAATTAAACCCACCTTCTTTCTATTGCTTATGATTGTGCTTAATGTTTAACATATTCATTATTTTTATTATTGACTACTCACTTTATTATTGAAAATTCACTTCTTTGAAAGCATATATAAATGGGTTAAACAATCTTCCAGATGAGAATAGAAATAAATACACAAGTTGGGGCATTGCTGCTGGCTGTTGGCATCTAAGTTGAAACTCTGTCATTTAAGTTTTTAACTCTCAATATAGCTCAGCTTCTCATTTGTAGAAATACAGTTCTTACTATAATTGAGTAATTGTAGCACTTAAATGAGCTAATACATGTTTAGGGCATGCCATAATGTTGGGTATCATTTTATTAATATATTTAATGGTATCGGTAGCTGAAAGGGTTTGGTGTTCTGTAGTCTAATCAGTCCTTCCCAACTGCATTAAGTAGCATTATTCATATTTGGTGCCTTGTCAGCTGATTACCCCCTTCCAGGGCTCCCTGCACTGGGTTCCTGCAGGGGAAGGGCCAGTAGCCCATTTTCTATGAACACCTATCAATAAGGATGGACACAAGTAACTCAGAGAGTCAGGATATATGTAATCTGTTACTGATCCAAGCTTTAACCAGTTATTAGGGTGCTTGATACTAGGGAAGTTGGAATGTGGGGTAGAGGCAGCTGACATGTAAGTTTGTGTGGTAGGGACCATCCTTTGAGGACTCAAAGCAGAAACAAATGTCCAACCAATAAGAATGTATTTCAGTATTTTAAGAGGTGACCCAGGGGCTATCTGAATGACTGTCATCCTTTCTTTTCCCTACTGCTAAGCCTGATCTTAACGTCCAGGCAATCACCAGATGTAGGGTCATGCCACATTGAAGTTTCTTCCTCTTTCTCATGCAATTTGAGTCAAAAATCATTGTATCAGATCATTCCTTTCTCCTTCAAAATTGTAGAGATTTTTCTAATAGGAATACAAAAAAAAAAAAAAAAGAAAGAAAGAAATCTTCAACCACTCAGATTGGTATCTTACTAACTTACTCCTTTTCTGGGATGTCAGAGTTTATTTTTTGTTTGTTTTCTCAATATGCTTCCTGGGCCAGGTGACAGTTGAGCAATAACCAGGCAGCTCTTAGGGGTGGGCTATTCCTTTTAGTGAACTCATTCCGTTGAGTACATATGCAATTTAACAGAGCCAATAAAATGTGGAACTCTAGATCCATGGCTCAACTCTTTTCTTCATGCACATAGCTTCCAAATATTTAATTCAAGGTTTAGCATGCTGAGGCCCACGTTTACACATACACACAGAGACACAAAACACATGTATATTTGTATATTTGTGTATGTGTATATATACACCTTTTCATCCCTTCATATAAATATCCTGTTGTTATTGCTTCAAACTCTCTATTTCCAGAGTATATTATGTATACACTTAAATGTCTTCCTGCTTTTTTTTTCTTATCTCCGTTAGTATATCTTTATTCTAATTATACAGGGTGGAAATTTTAAAGTCCTCTCTGATCGCTTTGTCTGCCCTTCTCCCTGCATAAAATTCGTTTTATCTTTTCAATAGTTCAATCCCTTAAATTTTTATTTTTAAAATTCTTACCTCTATGAAACCCCAAACTTCTGCTGGCGTAAGAATAGACATGGCAGGCATCTACTGAGCTGAGTCAAGAAGATTCAGGGCTTTAAATACTATCTAAATAGATATTCAATTTGTTTTCCTGTTTTTATCTCTACATTCACACCAATTTTCAGAAATACTATGAATTCTTGAATGTTTGAGGGTCTTCTCCAGGATAACTAGGCTGCTTCTCAGCTTTTCTTGTGTGTTCAGGAAGCTACAATTTCAGACGTAGGGTTATGGTCAGGTTTAAGATTAGTGTTAGGGTATGTGCCTGGTATTTTGTAGTTCAGAGACATCTCTAGGCTTAGGCTTAGCGTTAATGTTAGTGCTAGGGCTAGGGTTACATTTAAAGTTAGTGATTAGGGTTAGGGATTAGGGCTTGGGATAAAGGGCTAGGAGTTCAGGTTTGGGTTCGGGTTAGGGTTGTGCTAGCGTAAGGGTATGTGCCTGGTATTTGCTATTCAAAGCCCTTTCCAGATAATTGGTATTCACCAAAGGAGTACAAAATATTAATTCAAAGGGATACATGCACCCCAATGTTTATAGCAGCATTACCAATAATAGCCAAACTATAGCAACTGCCCAATGGTCCATAGATTGATGAATGGATAAAGAAGATGTGATAAATATATATGATGGGATATTATTTAGCAATAAAAAAGAATGAATTCTTGCCATTTACCATGACATGGACAGAGCTAGAGAGTATTTTTTTTTTAAAGATTTTATTTATTTATTTGAGAGAGAGAATGAGAGACAGAGAGCACGAGGGAAGGAGGGTCAGAGGGAGAAGCAGACTCCCTGCTGAGCAGAGAGCCCGACGTGGGACTCGATCCCGGGACTCCAGGATCATGACCCAAGCCGAAGGCAGTCGCTCAACCAACTGAGCCACCCAGGCGCCCCCAGAGCTAGAGAGTATTAAGCTAAATGAAATGTCAGTCCGATAAAGACAAATACCATATAATTTCACTCACTTGTGGAACTTAAGAAACAAAACAAACAAGCAAAGGGAAAAAAGAGAGAGGCAAATCAAGAAACAGACTCATAATTATAGAGAACAAACTGATGGTTACCAGAGGTGAGGTGGTTTGGAGGGGGTGGGTTAAATGAGTGAAGGAAGTTAAGAAGTGCACTAGTTGTGATGAGCACTGGGTGATGTATGGAAGGGTTAAATTAGCATATTATACACTTAATATAATACTTTATGTTAACTAAGTGGAATTTAAAAAAACTTTAAAAATTAAATAGAAAAAATAAACAAAATTCTTACCTCTAAATCATAGTTTTAGATTCTCATTAATGTTTACTTCAACGGCTTAATATTCTTTAACTTATTTGCATGTTCCTAGTTTATTTCTCTGTTACTGCAACACAGAGCTTTCTTGAGTTCTAGGCCTTCCTATTCTGGGTATTGCACATCACTCAAATATCTCAGAGGCAATTCAGACACATAGCAAGGCAAAACTGGAAACCTGAATTCCTCATCAAACACACAAATACACACACTCTCATATATATCTGCCAAATTTGCCTTTCCTGTAGCGTTCTCCATCTTAGTACAGAGCACCTTCACTAACCCTTTTGATCAAGGCATACAATCTGGGAGTTGCCCTTGAGTCATCATCACCAATATATAATGTCCACCAAATTTACATATCTAAGACATGTTTCATATTGGGATCTTATTAAAATGCAGATTCTGATTAAGTGGGTTTAGGGGTGACTTATGGCTATACATTTTAATAAGATCCTGAGGAATGCCAGTGCTCATGGTTTGAGAACCACACTTTGAATAACAAGATCCTATGGTGTCCTACATAATCTGGCCCTTTTTGCAGTTTCTTAGAATTCATCACATAACACTTCCTCTGATTCCCTCAGTCCAAGCCCCTCGGCTTCCCACCTTTCCTGAGTTCATCAAGCTCTTCCACATGTGTCCATACTGTTGCATGTAGTTTCATTTGTCCAGAATGTTCTTCACCACATTTTTCTTTAAATTTTATTTTATTATGTTATGTTAGTCACCATACACCATTAGGTTTTCTTTTTATTTTATTATGCTATGTTAATCACCATACATTACATCACTAGTTTCTGATGTAGTGTTCCATGATTCAATGTTTGTGTATAACACCCAGTGCTCTTTACTACTTTTTATACTACTAACTCCCCTCCTCCTTTAGACCTCAACTCCTCTTATCTGAAAAACATTTACTGGGTGAGATGGTTAATTTTATGTGTCAACTTGACTGAGTCACAGGGTAACCAGATATTTGATTCAATATTATTCTGGGTGTGCTTCAAAGGTGTTCCTGGGTGAACTTAACATTTGAACCAATAAACTGAATAAAGCAGACTGCTCTCACTAACGTGAGTGGGTGAATATAACAAAAAAGGTGGAGTAAGGGAAAATTTGCTCTCTCTAACTGACTGAGCTGGTACATCACTCTTCTGCCTTTGGACTTGAACTATAACTTACATCATAGGCTTTCCTAGTTTTAAGGCACTCTGGCTAGAACTATATCATTAACTCTCCCAGGTTTCCAGTTTGCTGACTACTGATCTTGCAACTTTTTATCCTCCATAATCATGTGGCCACTTCCGTATTACACACACACGCCCAGACACACAGAGACAGACAGACAGACACACACACGTTATTGGTCCTGTTTCTCTAAAGAATCCTGACTAATACTCTGAGTGGATATTACCTACTGATAAACACCCACATAAATATTTGGACAGATCAACAGTAAGGACTATAAAGGAATAGAAATAGAATGTTATGAGAGAAAGAAATGTATGTTATATAGATACTCAGGAAAGGCTCCTAAAAGGAAATGACTTTTTAATTGAAAATTGAAGGTATATTTAGTAGATGAAGGGTGAGGGAAATTCATCCGAGGTAGATGGAACAAGCTTTATGAAGGTGTTGAAACAGGGAACAGCTAAGTGTGTTCAAGGCCTGAAAGGAATCATTGCGTCTGGAGTAAAGTGAGCAAGATTTTCACTGGATGATATTGTAAAGGAAGAAAAAGATAAACTATGTAGACTCTAAGAGCCATTGGTAGTGAATATGGATTTAATCTTAGTACAATAAATACTCACATATTTACTCAAGAAAGAGATATGACCTAATTTGTGTTTGTTACATGTTATTATGATGGAACCCCTGTTTCCAGTCATGATAGAATAAATGCTACCAGACTTGATCTCTTCCTGAAAGCTACTATAAAACAGGGTAAAGTGTATGAAACAAAACATTCCAGGTGTGGGACAGTAGACAGAGGAGGACAGTGACTGTGGAGAGAAGGGAATCACACGAGGTGAGCCAGAAGATTGTGCCATGATGGCTCCAACTTTCTGCCTGGGGACATTTCTGTGCTACAAAATATGGAGGCAAATCACTGGTGATATTGCTGAGTTGAGGAGGAAGATATCAGATTTCTGGGCTTCTGGAGCAGCCAAAATGTATAGCTCTGGGTATCTGAAAAGAGGGAGCCGTCAGAGGGGCATTCCATAAGGCTCTACAGGGAATCATCATGGGTCCTTGGAAGAGGGCTAAGTAGTTCATTTCAGATAGACATTTGAGTCCCAGACCAGTCAGAATGCAAAGCCCACAAGCACAATGAACATTCATTGGCTAGAGCCTGCCCAGGTTTAGAAGTAATGACCACACCAGGGCCAAGTGGCAAGCCCTAATACTAAATACAAAACAGAAACAGAGATCTCCTTAAAACAGAATAAGATCAAGCCTGATAGGACTAAGGTATAGGCAAGTAATTTAAATACCCGACAAAACAAATGCAATGCCCTTTAACAGGGGAAAAAATAACCCAAATACTCCACAGTATAGTCCACTATGTCCAGCATACAATTAAAGAAAAAGAAAATATTAAATATGAAGAAATAGGAAAGGTCATCCCATAGACAAAATAAAGAACAGGAAAAAAATAAATGATCTGGATTTTGTAATTAGTAGAAAATAACTTTAAAAGAGTTGTTGATCCTTTCCTTTTATTAAGTTGTCAGGTAGATACTGATGTTTCAGCAGTGCAGGAGAAAGGGGAAAGTGCAGGAGCAAAAAATAACCATACTGATATAAATAGAAAATTCCTAGGCAAATGAACATATGGACAGAGAACTCTAGTCCTCTTTGATTCTGGATTTAAGTCACTAATATATTTCTATTTACCATTTCCTTTATTTTTTGTAGGAAATAATAATGTTTAATTACAATGGGTCTTAATCTTAGCAAATTAATTGAAAATTCAAATAAAAATTATCTGCTTGTTTTTAAATATGAGTCCCAATGGTACAAAGTAAAATTGGGCATTCTTGACTTTGAGAGTCTATGGGAACTAAAGAGTTCATTACTAATTCATTATTATTACTTCTTAGTCAGAAGAAGTAGAATGCTGAGAAATAATTTATTAAATGATTTTCTATATGACAGTTGGACTACTTGAACAAGACTTACACTCTCTAAGCTTTCATTTCCTTACATATAAGTTTGGAATAACAATACAAATTTCAACATGCAGATATCTTTTATTGTAAGGAAGGAAGTGTTCTCCTTCCAGCTCTCTCCATCCTGGAGTGGATAATGGGACCCTATTCATTTATTTTTGAAAATGCAAATGTGTCATATTCTAAAAACTGTTTTCCACTCTGTTATTTTTATTTATTTATACAGATAAGAATATGTGACATCATCAAATATAGACCCCAGCACCCAATTATCCTGCTTTTCTCCTAATCACCTCTTTTTCTAGATCAGTTAGTCTTCTCTAGACAGAGTTCTTAGAACACAAAGTATTTCTTGTCATGGGATAGTTTTAGCCATAGGTTTTCAAAATCTATTTTGAAATTCAGAAGCCAGAAATTCATCCATTGTTTTGGCCCAACATGTCTGTTATGCCATCATTCAGAAAATGTCATACAACCCAGTGCTAGAGCTATTAGTTTGGGTTGGAGACAGGGAGGAGATATTTCATTAATGTACTAAAAGAATTGCCTTGCAATTTTATGGCCATGTTGTTTATTTAATATGTAAAAAATGACAAAATTGAATTCAGAAGATCACAATCCTCACTGTTTCTTTACTTACTAGACATTAACAGTATTGCTCCTATTTCCTCACGATAAAGTGTGTGCACACACCCAGCCTGGTTCAGAGAGATGTGGTGAAAATAAAGTCAAACTAGTTATGGTATATGAAAGCATCATATGATAATAAGATAATGGAATTCATTCTATCATTATAAATAATCAGCCAAATAAGTAATATTAGTTAAAATGCCAACAAAAGTTGTTTTCATAATCTTTGGACACATAAATTTTATATAACATCCAAGGCTATATGATACTCTTTGAATCATAGAATCAATTTCATTTTTAGAGTTTTTGTTTCTAAAAAAAGTCTTCTACTCCTTTCATTTCCTCTAACTGCATATTCTAAAATGTACAAACAGAGAAAAACAATCAACAATATTCTTAAGGAGATTCATTTACCCATTTATTATTAAGTAAGCATCTGCTATATAGCAGGCACTGTTGAACATATTTAGTAAACAAGGAATGCAGCAAGACCAGAACAGCAAAAATAAAAACAGAAACTCTCCTTTCATGGAGCTTACATTCTGATGCGGAGATTCCCAAAGACACTTCACCAATGAAATTAGTGTTGTTAAAAAACCAAATTCATTTTGCTGTGCAAAAGCTTTTTATCTTGATGAAGTCCCAATAGTTCATTTTTGCCCTTGCTTCCCTTGCCTTTGGCAATGTGTCTAGGAAGAAGTTGCTGCGGCTGAGGTCAAAGAGGTTGCTGCCTGTGTTCTTCTTTAGGATTCTGATGGACTCTGGTCTCACATTTAGGTCTTTCAACCGTTTGGAGTCTATTTTTGTGTGTGATGTAAGGAAATGGTCCAGTTTCATTCTTCTGCATGTGGCTGTCCAATTTTCCCAACACTATTTGTTGAAGAGACTGTCTTTTTTCCACTGGACATTCTTTCCTGCTTTGTCAAAAATTAGTTGACCATAGAGTTGAGGGTCCATTTCTGGGCTCTCAATTCTGTTCCATTGATCTATGTGTCTGTTTTTGTGCCAGTACCATACTGTCTTAATGATGACAGCTTTGTAATAGAGCTTGAAGTCCAGAATTGTGATGCCGCCAGTTTCGCTTTTCTTTTTCAACATTCCTTTGGCTATTCGGGGTCTCTTCTGGTTCCCTACAAATTTTAGGATTATTTGTTCCATTTCTTTGAAAAAAGTCGTTGATATTTTGATGGGGATTGCATTGAATGTGTAGATTGCTCTAGGTAGCATTGACACCTTCACAATGTTTGTTCTTCCAGTCCATGAGCATGGAATGTTTTTCCATTTCTTTGTGTCTTCTTCAATTTCTTTCATGAGTATTTCATAGTTTTCTGAGTACAGATCCTTTGCCTCTTTGGTTAGATTTATTCATAGGTATCTTATGGTTATGGGATCGACTCCTTAATTTCTCTCTCTTCTGTCCTGTTCTTTGTGTATAGGAATGCCACTGATTTCTGTGCATTGATTTTATATCCTGCCACTTTACTGAATTCCTGTATGAGTTCAAACTCAACACCCAGAGAACAAATAATCCAATCAAGAAATGGGCAGAAGACATGAACAGACATTCTTCCAAAGAAGACATCCAAATGGCCAACAGACACATGAAAAAGTGCTCAACATCGCTCGGCATCAGGGAAATCCAAATCAAAACCCCAATGAAATACCACCTCACACCAGTCAGAATGGCTAAAATTAACAAGTCAGGAAATGACAGCTGTTGGCGGGGATGCAGAGAAAGCGGAACCCTCCTACACTGTTGATGGGAATGCAAGCTGGTGCAGCCACTCTGGAAAACAGTATGGAGGTTTCTCAAACAGTTGAAAATAGAGCTACCCTATGATCCAGCAATTGCACTACTGGGTATTTACCACAAAGATACAAATGTAGGGATCTGAAGGGGTATGTGCCCCCCGATGTTTATAGCAGCAATGTCCACAATAGCCAAACCGTGGAAAAGCCAAGATGTCCATTGACAGATGAATGGATAAAGAAGAGGTGGTATATATACACAGTGGAAAATTATGCAGCCATCAAATGGAAAGAGATCTTGCCATTTGCAATGACGTGGATGGAACTGGAGGGTGTTATGCTGAGTGAAATAAGTCAATCAGAGAAAGACATGTATCATATGACCTCACTGATATGAGGAATTCTTAATCTCAGGAAACAAACTGAGGGTTGCTGGAGTGGTGGGGGGTGGGAGGGATGGGGTGGCTGGGTGATAGACATTGGAGAGGGTATGTGCTATGGTCAGGACTGTGAATTGTGCAAGACTGTTGAATCACAGATCTGTACCTCTGAAACAAATAATGCAATATATGTTAAGGAAAAAAAAAGAAGAAGAAGATAGCAGGAGGACAAGAATGAAGGGGAGTAAATCGGAGGGGGAGACGAACCATGAGAGACGATGGACTCTGAAAAACAAACTGAGGGTTCTAGAGGGGATGAGGTGGGGGGATGGGTTAGCCTGCTGATGGGTGTTAAAGAGGGCATGTTCTGCGTGGAGCACTGGGTGTTATGCACAAACAATGACTCATGAAACACTACATCAAAAACTAATGATATAATGTATGGTGATTAACATAACAATAAAAAATTTAAAGAAAAAAAATTCAACTGAGTAATTTGAAGATCTAATTGACTTTATTAAGTGATTCATGAACCCGACAGCATCCCATCTAGCAAGTGGAGACATTCCAAGGAGCTATACAAAATGGAAGGTTTTTATAGGAAGGAGAATGGGGAAGTTAAAGCAAAAGAAAGGATTGCTTCAGGCCAGGACAATTTCTTTTCGCCGGGAGAACAGCAGGGTTTTTATCTTACAGATTACCTCACTGGTGGTGATCAGGAAATTCCAGATTGACTGTTAAAAAGTCACATTCCTGGGATAGTTTGAAACTGTAATTAAGTCTTGGTTTGCTGTTGCTGGGTAAATGACCCCATTTGGGGCTTGTTGTTACTCTTTTAACAGTGTGCATTTATATACTCAATACATTTCTATATCAATTGTCTTCTAAGCATGAAGATCACAATCCTCACTGTTTCACAACCGTCACTTGTTTTATTAAACAAGCATGATTGTTTACCTTAAATTTCATTTCATCATGCAACAAATAAAATATATTTAGTGACATGATATTAAAACCTGTAATGAAATTCCCAATATTGCCTAATGCAAGGAAACCTATTTAAGCATTATTTTATAATAAACAAAATCATTTATTTAGTAATATTTTAGTGTAGTGTTTTATTATTTAGTGTAGTGTTTTATTTATTTATTATTTATTATAATTTATGGTAAAAAAAATCTTTGTTTTATTGAAGTTTACAATCTAAGACTAACAATAGTACCAGGGACACAATATTAACACATTTTGCTAACAAACCATCCTTAAAATTCCTATTATGTAATATTGCTCCAGAAGCCTGTGGTCAGGTTATATGAATCAAAATGGACACAGCTAATTAGTCACCTAGAACCAAATAATTCAATATTCATAGCTTCATTGGGTGAGTTCTAGGGTTTGTTTTGTTTTGTTTTGTTTTGTTTTTGCATAATCAGAGCTTTGTTTTAATAGCCATCCCTTCAGCCATACTTTACTCAAATAATCATAACCCTGATGCTGATTTTTTTTTCAGAATTCTAAACTTCAAATAATGTAATTTTGGAACAAAAAGATCTAAGAGCTAATCTAATTCAACCCCTCCATACACGTTTAATAGAAGAAAAAGAATATGGCTGAAGTGGTTAAATATTTATTATTTTTGAAACTAATTAGTCATAACAGAACCAGGACTTAAATCATTCCCAAATTTCCCAATTTCGCACACTTATAAACTTGTAGATTTCATTTAACCTCCTTTGTTTTTCATTACCAACATTTTAAAACAGTGTAAAGGAGTCCTTTCATCTTTTAAGAAGGATTACTTTGTGGTTACCTTTGAATGGACTTTATCCTAATTCTTTATGTCACCAGGAGCCTAGATGACTCTTAAGATAATAGGAAGTTTTCTAGGTTGCCTGATCTTTTAAATTTCAACACAAATTTTTGGAAATAGTTTTATATATAGTTTACAGCTGAAAACCACTCATGGGATTTCTAATTCATAAATACATTCAGATATTCTTATCTTTCATGATTACCTTTAGTGCTAATACAACAATGAATTTTACTTCCTTCTTGCTTATTCAACAAAACAGACAAATTTAATAAACACTTAAACAAGCAAGCAGGTATACTAAACTAGCAAATAGATAATTTCTGTTTCTCTCTGTGTATGTGTGTTTCCATGTACATGTGGGATCAATGTGGAGTTCAAAGTAAAGACATTTCGGAGATGTTTCTGTCTATTCATGAAAATCATTTAACAACTAGAAAATTAAGCTGCATTTTCATTTATTTTGGCAATGGGTTTGACCAAGTTTACTAGGTAGGAGCCAATGCCTTACTTAAATTGTAAAATTTTAAGTATGCATGCCTTTGGCTTGAATCTCCTTCAGAAGCATCACATCAGTTTTCAAAAGAATATTTATCAAATGAAAGACATAAAACCTCTAAAAATAAGAACAGATTGTTTAATAACAATACTTCCTAAATAGAAGAATATGATATTAGGTAATAAAACAGTCTTTCATCCTGTGACTCCTCACCATGCAGTGTTGGCATGTCTGTGAGAGAAGCAGGCATTTATTACTTCATATGTCCTCTGATACTTTGGGATTATCACTTAATTAACTCGGTATAAATAGATTGAACAAGTGGTGTAAATCCCAGTGGACACAACACTTAGAATTCTATGATGGATCCTCGCAAGAAATCCTGGAAAATGAACTAACAAGAAATAGAGAAGTGACACCTGCTTCAGAACAGACTTTGAGTTTATGACAAACATTTTTTATTTTTCTGCACATATTTGTTAGATTTGGCTGGCACATTTAGAAGTTATAAATAGGCAGATACATATATTCATGAAAATATTATAGGACCTTCTCCATGTTTTTCTGTTTAGAGAAATATTAAAGAGAAAAAGATTAGTTTAAATTCCAGATAAAATTTTAAATACTTGCTCTACTAGGTTGAATTTAAGGGAATTCAGTAAAACCATTAGTTGATGATAGAAACATAACTTCATGTTGTAGGAAATAAAGAACCTTTGCGTATTATTTATTGTAAAATTATAAGAGTGTAAAACTAAGGTGATTAAGGCTTATTATTCTAAAGCTATCCTCAAAAGTGAATTTAAACCCTTTAATCCAATCTCTTTGTGACTATTTAGGAATCCGATTCAACCTTTTTTAAGGGTATCATGCAGAGTATATTTTAGAAATTTGTTAGGTAAGATCAAAAGTAGTACCTAGATGTTTTTGTCCCAATTGCATCTAAAAGCAAGTATCGAGGAAGAAGAAGAAGAAGAAGAAGAAGAAGAAGAAGAAGAAGAAGAAGAAGAAGAAGAAGAAGAAGAAGAAGACTATAATGCAATTTTAGCCAAACTATATCTTAGATGCATGCTATAGCAGTTAACTTTTTCTGTTACCACTCTGTCAGTGGACCTTTGTAAATGGAAATAAATTTTCATATCAATTGTTATCAAAACTGCACTGGACCTTTTATAGTTTAATAGATTTTAGAGCATATAAAGAGTAACAGGGGCACCTGGGTGGCTCATTTGGTTAAGCGACTGCCTTCGGCTCAGGTCATGATCCCAGAGTCCTGGGAGCAAGTCCCGTATGGGGCTCCCAGCTCAGCGGGAAGCCTGCTTCTCCCTCTGACCCTATTCCCTCTCATGCTGTTTCTCTCTCTCAAATAAATAAATAAAATCTTTACAAAAAAAAGAGTAACAAACTGAAGTATAATTTTGTTGACCTTGCCCAAAAGTATTTTGGAACTTAAATAAAATACGTTTGTGTTTGCATCTAAAGGCAGAAAATGAAGCTTTCAGTAAGGGACATCTCGGCTCCATGAAAGTCACTTCTAAATCCTTACAAGATGTCTCAGAAGCAGATCAGTTGAATACATCACAGTCCATTATGGAGAGATGTCTTTCCCACTGACATCAAAAAATTAAAAATAAATAATAATAATACTCAGTTTTAAAAGCTAACATGCTTAAATAAGGGAGTCTGAGTGTCTGTTTGCTTGGTCAAAAATTCTGGTATGCTAACAGAAATACACTTTAGAGATATCCATTTCAATGACCTGCATGCATGCATTCTAATGATCACAGGCTTTTACTTAAAGTGACTGTAGGACCCATCTATGAAAAACCCACAGTGAATATCATTCTCAATGGGGAAAAACCGAGAGCTTTTCCTCTAAGGTCAGCAACACGGCAAGGATGTCCACTATCACCACTGCTATTCAACATAGTACTAGAAGTCTTAGCCACAGCAATCAAACAACAAAAAGAAATAAAAGGCATCTGAATCGGCAAAGAAGGAGTCAAACTCTCACTCTTTGCAGATGATATGATACTTTATGTGGAAAACCCTAAAGACTCCACCCCAAAACTGCTAGAACTCATACAGGAATTCAGTAAAGTGGCAGGATATAAAGTCAATGCACAGAAATCAGTTGCATTTCTGTACACAAACAACAAGACAGAAGAAAGAGAAATTAAGGAGTTGATCCCATTCACAATTGCACCCAAAACCATAAGATACCTAGGAATAAATCTAACCAAAGAGGCAGAGAAACTGTACTCAGAAAACTACAGAATACTCATGAAAGAAATTGAGGAAGACACAAAGAAATGGAAAAACATTCCATGTTCATGGCTTGAAAGAACAAATATTGTGGAAATGTCAATGCTACCTAGAGCAATCTACACATTCAATGCAGTCCCTATCAAAATACTATCAACTTTTTTCAAAGAAATGGAACAAATAATCCTAAAATTTGTAGGGAACCAGAAAAGACCCCGAATAGCCAGAGGAATGTTGAAGAAGAAAAGCAAAGCTGGCGGCATGACAATTCCAGACTTCAAGCTCTATTACAAAGCTGTCATCATCAAGACAGTATGGTACTGGCACAAAAACAGACACATAGATCAATAGAACAGAGTAGAGAGCCCAGAAATGGACCCTCAACTCTATGGTCAACTAATCTTTGACAAAGCAGGAAAGAATGTCCCATGGAAAAATGACAGTCTCTTCAACAAATGGTGTTGGGAAAATTGGACAGCCACATGCAGAAGAGAGAAACTGGACCATTTCCTTACACCACACACAAAAATAGATTCAAAATGGATGAAAGACCTAAATGTGAGATAGGAATCCATCAAAATCCTAGAGGAGAACACAGGCAGCAACCTCTTTGACCTCAGTCGCAGCAACTTTTTCCTAGAAACATTACCAAAGGCAAGGGAGACAGGGCAAAAATGAACTATTGGGGCTTCATCAAGATAAAAAAAAACTTTTGCTCAGCAAAGGAGACAGCCAACAAAACCAAAAGACAACCAACAGAATAGAATGGGAGAAGATATTTGCAAAGGACATATCAGATAAAGGGCTAGTATACAAAATCTATGAAGAACTTATTAAACTCAACACCCAAAGAACAAATGATCCCATCAAGAAATGGGCAGAAGACATGAACAGATATGTTTCCAAAGAAGACATCCAAATGGCCAACAGACACATGAAAAACTGTTCAACATCACTCGGCATCAGGGAAATCCAAATCAAAACCTCAATGAGATACCACCTCACACTGGTCAGAATGGCTAAAATTAACAAGTCAGGAAACGACAGATGTTGGCGGGGATGTGGAGAAAGGGGAACCCTCCTACACTGTTGGTGGGAATGCAAGCTGGTGCAGCCACTCTGGAAAACAGTATGGAGGTTCCTCAAAAAGTTGAAAATAGAGCTACCCTATGACCCAGCAATTGCACTACTGGGTATTTACCACAAAGATACAAATGTAGTGATCCAAAGGAGTACATGCACCCCAGTGTTCATAGCCGCAATGTCCACAATAGCCAAACTATGGAAAGAGCCAAGATGTCCATCAACAGATGAGTGGATAAAGAAGATGTGGTGTATATATACAATGGAATACTATGCAGCCATCAAAAACCACGAAATCTTGCCATTTGCAATGAAGTGGGTGGACCTAGAGGGTATTATGCTAAGCAAAATAAGTCAATCAGAGAAAGATAAGTATCATATGATCTTACTGATATGAGGAATTTTTAATCTCAGGAAACAAACAGGATTGCTGCGTGATGGACATTGGGGAGGGCATGTGCTATGGTGAGCACTGTGAATTGTGTAAGGCTGATGAATCACAGACCTGTACCTCTGAAACAAATAATACATTGTATGTTAAAAAAAAAAAAAGAAGATAGTAGGAAAGGAAAAATGAAGGGGGGGAGTCGGAGGCAGAGATAAACCATGAGAGACTATGGACTTGAGAAACGAACTGAGGGTTTTAGACGGGAGGGGGGTGGGGGGATGGGTTAGCCCATGGTGGGTGTTAAGGAGGGCATGTATTGAATGGAGCACTGGGTGTTATATGCAAACAATGAATCATGGAACACTACATCAAAAACTAATGATAGCCAGAGGACTAACATAACATAATAAAATAAAATTTAAAAGAAATAATAAAGTAAAAAAAAATAAAATGACTATAGGGTCATCATGTGAGTGATATCACAAGATTGTTCTGGTCATATACAAAAAATGAGTAAATAGCAAGATATTGCTTCATTATTTTTCTGGATAAATGTCTAATAAAATTTTTCTGCACATTTATGGATTTTGGTACTCTCGTTTTCCCATATCCTACTTCTTGACTTGTATATCTAAGTTATAAATAAGATGGACTATTTATAGAGTTATTTAAATTACTAACATAGTAAACAATGTCAGTTTTAATTTCTACTTTTATTAAGTGCCTCAAGGGAAGTATCTGTGGGACTACTACCTATAGAAAAAGGCACTTTTTATAAAAAATGGCATAAGGAATCAATTTAGGGTTGCACATGAGAATGAAGCCAATCCAGGAGGAAATTTTTATTTTGATTTCATTACCCAGAGGCACGTGTGTCTGGAGGAGAGAACCCAACTGCCCAGGTTGCTGCTTGAATATTAACAGACAAGCTAAGGGCCTGGGCTGGCACCCAGAACGTTAATAAAATCCTAAAGACACTGTGATTGAAACAGTATTTTTCATAATAGCTTTTTGGATGCTATGCCCCTGTAGTTCTCAAACTCTGACCATTAACCAAATGGATTGTTTTGTATGGATTCAGACCTGCCACAGGAGAAATGTGCAGTCTTAGTTGTAGGCAGCCAGTAGGTCATTTTCATGCACTTGTAGTTTATTTCTCTGGTGAATATCTTTTATTTTTTCTATCCTTAATACACTGCTGGTGGCTATGCCTATTTCTGACAATATACCTGCCTGAACTTTAACAAACTGTGTCCACTCTCACTTTTGAATTGCCACTTAGATTATTAACTCATGAAAAGATTTTGACAAATAGCAGCATAATAAGTATCATGAGCATAAAGAGAAATAACTTCTCATAAATATCAAGAGAATAAAAAGAAGTAATTTTGTTTTTTTAAAGATTTTATTTATTTATTCATGAGAGACAGGGGGTTGGGGTATGGCAGAGGCAGAGGGAGAAGCATACTCCCTGCGGACCAGGAACCCTGATGCGGGACTCCATCCCAGGACCCCAGGATCATGACCTGAGCTGAAGGCAGATGCTTAACCAACTGAGCCACCAAGGCGCCCCAGAAGTAAGTCTTTAATAATTCATGTAAAATTAAATGTTATATTTAGTATTCTACTTTATCATCCTTGGGATGATCTACATATTTGGAATTAGTTTCTGAATTTCATTCACATACAGTCTTCACTTGAAGAACTAGCTTAGGTTTTCCTTCTACCTTTTTACTACTTGTCTTCAGCTGGTCTGTTGTGTCTTCCTGATTTTTGGTGCTATTGTTATTTATCTGTTCAACATGTTTTCGAACATGTTTTGCTTATAACATTTTGAAACAACACATTTTAAATACTGATTAAAGATGCCGACCTCTTTTATTTAAATACACAGATTCTTGGAGATCGATAGGCATAACTACTAGCACTGTTGCTGTTAAAGGGTAAGTCCATTTTACCTCACAAAAGGTAAACATGATTTTTCAAGGATTTCTCTATAATAAATAACAGACAACCCAGCAATTTGTTCTAAAATATAGGGGAACTATTGACCCATTCCTGAAATAGATCAATAGCCTATATTTATCACTTACTGTCAAAAAGGTTATTCCCAGTTGAATTAATGGCTTTCAGTTTTTTACTGTGTTTTTCTGGACAGGCACATGGATTTTTGACTTAATTTTAACCAGGCTATTACCTTAAAGTAATAGCAGTTGTAAAAAAATGAATAAAGCCTATTATTTATTTGAGTGTGTCTACTAAGCATCCATGCATTGTGTTAGGTGATTGATAAACAAGTGGGTAGATAGATACATACATACATGCATAGATGGATAGTCTAATATCTTCACAGTAATTTTATTTCTGTTATTATTATTTTATTTTTATTATTGTTATTATTATTATTATTATCTCTACTTTTCAAATGAGGAAACAGAAAATCACTTAAGTTTAGAGACATGAAATTTAATATGAATTATAGGGAGCATTGCATTTTAAATATTATATTTATTTATTTATTTGAGAGAGAGAATGAGATAGAGAGAGTACATGAGAGGGGGGAGGGTCAGAGGGAGAAGCAGACTCCCTGCTGAGCAGGGAGCCCGATGCAGGACTCGATCCCGGGACTCCAGGATCATGACCTGAGCTGAAGGCAGTCGCTTAACCAACTGAGCCACCCAGGCGCCCCGGGAGCATTGCATTTTAGATCTATAGGACTCTCAAAGAACCAAAATTTAGGTTCTTTCTACTATCCCCAACATTTCAAGTTAGTATTTAGCCACTTCTTCTTTAAGGATGTGGAGACAACTCCCATGTAACAATAAATTAAGCCAAAATTGAGGCTACAAGTAAATATGCCTAAGGCCACAAATGTCAAGAAAATCCACATCTCTAAGAACTATTTAGTACTGGAATGGATTCTTGCCTGAAAAAAAAAAAAAGTTATATTTCTGCTTTCAGCTTTGAGGAACTTGGGAACAGAAATGAGGAAAGGAGTTTTAAGAGATATGGATCTACTAGTTGTTTTTCTGTAAATACAGAGTCTAATCAATGAACTCACAGATTACTCGTAAGTTTTAAGTTGTTTGCTGTAATAAAGTTAATTCTTCATTATGTACACATCTCTCATTACACTTTTTATAAGTATACATTTTCAGATAAAGATTGTGATGCCAATATATTACTATCATAATGATTTTTTTTTTTTTGAAATTTTGGAGGTTTTGAGAGGAACTATTTACTTACACTTCTTTTATGTTTTGAACCAGTTGAGAAGTAGACATAGTAATGAAGTGAAAATTTGAATTATATATCATTTTTATTGCTGTTAAACTTGGATTGAAAAAGCAGCCTGGGTTAAGGTTTAAAATGAATGTCTACAAGTCTACCCTGTGAACTGTACTTAAACATCAAATTGTAAGTAGAACAACTGTTGAGAGGGAAAGAAAGAAAGAGAGAAAGGAAGAAAGACAGAGAGAGAGGACATTCAGAAGTTAGCCTGAATGACTACTCTTCTTTAATGCATTAATTCCACAATAGGATGGTCAATGAATGTCATTTTTTCTTTCTTAAAGTGGACTAAGTGGGGAAAATATGCAGAATGCCTAGCAATATTATCTCATTACTGCTTCTGCTTGGAGAATGGAATGACTACCTATGCATAGAAATATGACAAAGGGAAAATAGTGTTTCCCTAACAAATTTGGTGGGAAACTAAAATAGTTCAGATCAGATCTACAGTAAGTAAGAGTTGAAGTCATATGCTGAGAATAAATAGACTGGGAGATACTGAAGATTGAGGACCAAATAAACTGAAACAGGCAATGAACATATTGATCTTCTTAATTAGTTGCAATACACAGAGATATCACAAAGGCTTAACTGAATGTTTTGTGATTCTTAGAAGTGGTAGTAGAAAGCACTATATACCTGAGAGGTCCACAGAGCCATGAAAAGCCAGAAACATGGCACGAAGTATTTCAGAATGACATGGAGTAAAACAGAAGGAATGTACTATGGACCTTCAATGTAGTAACAGGGCATACTTTCTTAAAATCACAAATCCGTGCACTGGTAAAAAGTAATTTTGTCCTAAACATTTAATGTTAAATAAATAGCAATGACTTGTACAAATTGCAAATAGAAAAAGCTCATGATGCACAGTGATGGAGAGGGATTTTCATACCAGACCAGATGGACTTAACTCAAGAAATCTAATAGTATGGCAACGATTTAATTTCTTTTGGTCCAGACTTTGTGCTTCAGTGTCATAGACTTAGAAACTGCCATTGTCAACTCACCAAGATTATATCCATCTTTCTAAGCCTACTTAAGTTAATAAAAAAGAAAAGATTTATAAAGGAAAAACATCCAGTTGGCTAGTTTAAATGAGAACTATGGAGTATATAACCAGATGGCTATATCCTCCAGCCAATTCACTTTTCCTATGATGATGAAAAATCACATTATCATCAATAAGTTTGTTGTCTGGTGAGAAAGGAAGAATCAGAGAGCTCAATATTTAATGGCCTCAGACTGAAATTGCCTGACATATACCTCTCCTCAGGATGAAGGTAGGGGATGCAACAAGGTTTGAAGTTCAGATCTTAAATCAAGGCATGGCCTACTTTTGTTTCTGTAATATCTCCCCATACTCTAAGCAAGTATACTCTCTCCCATAATGTGTTGATTTTTAAATTTAACATTGAGGATATTATCCTTTTCCTTCCTTTCTAATTTATTTTTTTGATCTGAGATCGGTATGTAGACATTTACACACATTACTCAGAATGCTGATAAAGTCTTGGCTAGACTCTTAAATAATTGATTCTCTAAGTTAAGAAAAAGATAAAGACAATGGTTCTTCTAATTCTAAATCTGAACATAAAGAACTGCTGCATGAATTGGACCTTTAACTTTCCCTTCTAGAAAAATACCCGGTACCCTACATTATATTAAATCATACAAAAGACTTTAGTAGTAAGAACTTCCGAAAGAGAACATGGATACAGAGCTACAATAGAGGCACTACATAATTAAATTCTTATAATTTGAAATGCTTACAGAAGGGGAAATAAGAAGTCTATGAAAATCAAACTGGCTGCTTATAAATGCATAGCCTTGGGATATTTAAAACAAATAAAAGGAAAAAGGGGATTATATGTACCCTCACTGGGAAAATTTAGGGCTTAAGACAAATTGCAAAGAAATTTGAATCATGGTCAGAAGAAAGATAACCTCTGAAGGTAACAGAACCTCAAATGGCCAGCCTACTCTCCTTGCCAGGTTTGATTTTCCAGTCAGATACCGTAAACCCTTACAGGTAGAGAGGAATAGGTTATGAAATACAAGTATCTTGTAGGCATTTACTATTAAAATATTAAAAAATTCCAACTCATATTTGACTGGGTAACTAAACAATTCTCAAAAAACAAGGACTCCAACCCACATTTCCTAGAAGCATTTGCCTGAAGATTGATCTGCCAAAAGGTCAGTTAGCTTCAGCCTCCCTTGAAATAATTTTGGAGCTATTTTTGAGACCTGTTATTTCTGTTAATACTGTATTATTTTGAATTATTGACATCCCTGTAGAATATCAGGAATTATTTAATCAATAAATCTAAAAGTATTTTTACACTTGTTTTTGCATTTTTGATATATATCAAAACAATATTTTCTGATTTTTTTTCTTATAGGTACATTTTTTTCTTTCATCACTTCAATCTCTTTTGATGATTTTGAGACATTTTACTCCTTTAGTTAAAGATTCTCCAAAGATATTTTATTCCTAGTAATTCACACTTAGGAAATATTTATAGTAGTCTTGAGAAATTTTTTACACTGCATTTATGCCTTTGTTCTTGTTGTTTTGTTCCATTGTGTGCATCTGTGTTTACTTCATGCATTAAACAAATTAGTACCTGCCAATATTCATTTCTGTTAGTGTTTCCCTAGGTATTGATATTCTGACAGGGGAAAAAAAAGGGAATTGGATGAGTCAGACTGCTATTGAACTTCATTAAATCTTATTTTTCAAGATAAGTTTTAGAAATGTAAATGTGAAACCAAAGGGTAATTGAACTTTGGTATCACCATTATGGCTAAAATTTCACTGTTTTAAAAGATTTTAAAAATTTAAAAGCAAGTTATGATTGTCCACTTTGAATAGTCAAGTTAGTTGATTATCAAGCATAATCATATACAGCACAGCATTTAAGAATTGTAAATTAGCAGGGATTCCTCACTTAGTAATGCATGAATGTTAGCTGTAATTCATTTTTTTCAGTGATTAGTTGTACAAATAGACTTTGAGTTAGACCTAAATTAAAATCCCAACCCAACCACATTAAAGGATTAACTTTATCCACCCCACCCACCCCAACTCTTCATTTGTCCTCAGACTCACTAGGGAGTCTACTATATGTAAAACATTCAACTATTGACCTTACTACATGGGTTTGATGAGCTAGTCACTTTGATACCAGACTGGTTTCCACAAAAGCCACCACTTTTAATGCAGCCAATCTCCCTAAGGCTAGCAAACCCAAAGTATGAATGGTACTAAGGCATATTGACAGTAGATGAGATAAAAGATGATTTTTTGGGTCAGGCTACCTAAATTTGGTTGTATTTTTAGATGAGTCAGTTGTATAAAAAAGGATTCTCGGGGACTATCACCAAGAAATTATGTCAGGCTACAGGGGCATGGGGGAGAATTGAGGTTTCATTACCCAGGCAATGAGAGCTGGGAAACAGGACACGTTTAGAAACTGGATAGGAAGTACAAACATGACTAAAGCAGGCAAATCCATCTTCAAGAACGCCTTTAGTTGAGCCAGTCTGGTATGAATTCAATAGGATTTTACAGTTAGAAGACTTTATAAATCCAGAGTGTTTGGCATACACCCTATAGATTGGTTATGACTCCAACCTTTTGTGGACTATGCCATGTTTTCCTCAGGAAAATGTACAGAAATGAAGTGAGAGCACTACGAGACCATTACCTTCTTATCTATCACCCTCACCTGCCAAACTATACCTTAACTACATTTAGCCTTTTCGAAAATGGCAAGAAATATAACTCCTTTTCTAAACCACCTGATTCTTCTAAATAGCACTAAGCCAATCTGGACAAAGATTGCCAGAGCACAAGTTATCTTTTTTTTTAAAATGCATAAGAGGAAAATATGGATACATAGCTTTATAATTTCAGAGTAGTGTTCTATGAAGAGTTTGTCAAAAGTCTGAAGCTTAAAGCTAGGGAAAAATAAAAGGTGTGAAGATTGGTCATTTTGAAACTGGGGTAATTAGAATTCAACATAACTATTGCTGAGGATGGATAATAATAAGTTCATAATTCATTCAACCACAACTTATTTTCAAATTGTCTAATATCTGCCAGTCATTTAGCCATGTTTTAGATTTTGAGTATATAGTAAAGGATAAAAACTAAGGCAGAGAGAATACATAACTTCTGATTATAATTCTTTATATATTTGGGAACAAGGATACTGGTCTTCAGTTACAAAAAAGTATAACAAAGAGAGCCCTAAATATGTGAAGAGTGGATGAAGAAGGAATTAACTAATTCAGTGTTTTGGGACTCAGGCAAAATTATAACCCAGAACCAATTTAACAATGAGAAAGGTATCAAAACACCACTATCCTGACTTGTAGTTTTTGTGGGTTTTTTTAAGATTTTATTATTTTTTACTTTATTTTATCTTAGTATTTTTTTAAAGATTTATTTATTTATTTTTAGAGAGAGAGAGGGAGAGCGAGCACAAGCAGGAGGGACATATGGAGAAGGAGAGAGACTCTCAAGCAGACTCCATGCTGGGTGCAGAGCCCGATGTAGGGCTCGATCCCATGACCCAAGATCACGACCTGAGCCTAAACCAAGAGTCAGTCACTTAACCGACTGTGCCACCCAGGCGCCCCATTTATTTTTTTTAGTAGGCTCCACACCCAGCATGGAACCTGACATGGGGCTTGAACTCAAGATCCTGAGATCAAGACCTGAGCTGAGATCAAGAGTCAGACGTTTAATCGACTGGGCCACCCAGATGACTCTACCATCCTGACTTTTAATTAAGGGAAGGGAAACATATTAAAATATATAGAGATAGATTAATAGCTTCAATTTCACTAACTGAGCAAATATTTCCATATATATTGAGCAAAATAACACAGGAACATGCAGAGTTTACCATTTAGTGGGGACATCATTATGTTAAACGTTAATCAGACACTAAGGTGAATACTATGATGATAGTATGTGCAGTGTATATGTAAAGTTGAAAAGAAACATGCCTACATCTCCTAGAAACTGCAAAGAAAGTATATTTAGTTAAGCTGAAAACAACAGAATCTTAAACTAAACATGGCATAAACCCAGGACATTTGTCACATAACTTAAAAAGAATCCCAGGTGGTTCAGCAATGTTATCAAGTACTTGTGTTCCTTCCACTGGTCTGCCCAACCATGTCTCCCCTTATAGTCAAAAAATGATCCACACCTAAAACCCCTAACTGACGAAAAAGAGTTGAATTTCCATGATGGCACTGGGTCAGTTATGGTCTATTTCTTTGTACTGGGGACTAATCTACCCCTTGAGCCTTTTACTGCCTAAAATCTAAACAAAATATATCTGTTAGCCAGGAAAAGAAGGAAAATGTTGTTATGAGGCCTTCAGCAAGATCTCCCATAGGAAACTTACACAGAACTGTCAACATTCCGCCTCGATACAGGCAGGACCTACTAATCTATTAGGCACAGTGGGTATAGTACCTAGGACCCACAATATCTTTGGAGCCAAGAAAAGTTTTCAGATTTCCTTCAAATAAGAAGAAAAAACTAAATTTTTAGGTAGAAGAAAATGTTTTAACATGTAACATCGATATGTTTGTCTTTATATCAATGTAATTGTGGACCATAAATTTTAATATTTTTCTATAGAGGGACAGGCCTATGGAAATCACAACACAGTCCTGACTGCATGCATCTAGCATGCCAGGTGCTCAAAGACAGAAAATGTACTCAAGGTGAAGGGAATAGCCCATGCATTTCTCATGGGCAAGATGAATCATCCCATTTCAGAGGAATGGATATCCACACTCTCAAATTCTCAAATGGTCCTACAACCATTATGTGCATGAGCAGACATCTGCAGTGAGGATACTCAGATTAATGTATTCCAAGTCAGTTTACAATTAAACTGGACATAATAAACAGATTTTCCCAGGGGCGCAAATGAACATAATGCAGCAACAGAATTTTAACAGTTTTTCTTTCCTATTTTTCAAAATGATAGATCAATATTTCCAAAAAGAAAGGCATGCCCTTCCTGTGACTAAATCTGTGTTCCATAAACACTGTGCCATATACAAAAGTGCACAGCATACACACACATATTTTTACTTCTTGACATCTTTTCCAAACTGATACATTTGATAAGTGGCTATCTCTGTATTTTTGCTGTCAAGGTCCTTATTTGCCAGTTGGTTAGGAAAGAAAGCGGCTAAGGTTGATTTGCTTTTCCCCAGGAACAAATCTGTCGTAATACTGCTGTTCCACTACAGTAACCTGTAGGGCTGAGGGATGCCTTTCCTCCTCCTTTAGGGTACTTCCTGCTCAAATACACCCACAACAAATTTTCTTCTAGATGAATCAGACATCAGAGTGGCATTCAAGGCTGTTATGTCAGAAAAGAACTTAAGTCACAAAAACTTGCCTAGATATTTCCAACAGGGTACTTTAAGAAGCTTTTATGATATATGTGCACACATCAAGGCTTTCTGGCCTTTGTAGACACAAAAGTCTTATTTTAGAGAGCAAAACTGCAAAGCTTAGTGATCAAAAAGCACCAGAGTTTTTCTGGCAGAAGTAAATGTGGTTCAAACATTAGTAAATATGTATGCAGTAATGAAAATATCTTTTTATAATACACTTTCCCACTATTAGTTGTGAATTTTCATGGGAATTATTTCCAAAGACAAGCTGCAGGGAAAACATCTATTAATCTGCTGAATGAATTTTTGAATCCATTCTCAATGCTGAGACCCCCTCCTGGTGCTTGGTAATTACCCCAATATTTTCTGCACGCTTGTTTCAACGGCTTCCTCTTGGGCTTCCTGTGAAGAAGGCCTTTCTCTCTGCTGATGTGAAAGGCAGTGTGCCTTATCGCTCTGCCTCATTCCATCTGCAGTTCGTGGGGGGTCCTGCTAATCACTGTCATTGGAACATTGGATGAGCAGTCTGGGGACATAGATAGATGTGACACCAAAGGAGACTAGGGACTTTCCAACAGAGTGCTCATCTCCGTAAATGCATCATGCCCTCCCAGATTCAAAGCAAGAGATGGACTCTTTTCAAGCAAAGGCCTGCACCTTAATTATACAAACACAGTGATCAAAGTTATTATCACCCTTTTAAGAGGCCAGGGATTTATGAGAATGGTGTTTTGTTACCTTTGACAGAAAATATTTGGTCCTTGTGAAGAGCAAAAGTGGCAGAGAAAAATACAATAGGGGAAGAAATAAAGTAAGAAGAAGGGGAAAATGTGTTTTTTGTTCGTTTGTTTTGGGGTTTTTTGCATTTTATTTTTTTATTTTTATTGTTATGTTAATCACCATACATGACATCATTAGTTTTTGATGTAGTGTTCCGTGATTCATTGTTTGCGTATAACACCCGGTGCTCCACGCAGTACGTGCCCTCTTTAATACCCATCACCATCCCCCTCCCCTCTAGAACCCTCTGGTTTTAAACAAAAATGCTATTGAGAAATACAATTTGAAAGCAACTGATGCAAAAGAAAGCTAAAAGTTGTGAAGTGTTGGATTGTGAAAGAACTTCAAAGTGTATTCAAATGTCACATTGATTTTTCTTACATCTTTAAGTAAGTTTCATAAGATAAATGTGATCCACAATTTATTCACATGTGATTTACCTATAAATAGAAAATAAAGCACAGTGATATTTTTCACATAAAAGAATCCTCAGATTGGAAATATTTATCCTTTATTTTTCTTAAATAAAGATAAATTTCATACTTTTGGAGACTATGACATGTGTGAATAACATTTTTAAAATAGTTTAGAGTTTCCAGGCGCCTGGGTGGCTCAGTTGGTTAAGCGACTGTCTTCGGCTCAGGTCATGATCCTGGAGTCCCAGGATCGAGTCCCAAATTGGGCTCCCTGCTTAGCGGGGAGTCTGCTTCTCCCTCTGACCCTCCCCTCCTCATGTGCTCTCTCTCTCTTTCTCAAATAAATGAATAAATAAAATCTTAAAAAAAAATAAAATAGTTTAGAGTTTCCTTGAAACTCTGTGAAGTATCTGAAGACAAGGTATGCTACTTTCTTGGGTGTGTAGTAAGTGAATGTGTATATTCTAGTTCAAATATAATTTAAAGAATATGAGCGGTGAAATGTTTTTGATGGAGAAGTATCTGAACAAAAGAAAATTAAGTAAAAGTTTAAGGGAAAACAAGTCATTCTTTTTAGTCTTAGGATATAAAATCTCAGTTTAATTAATTTATCTCTGAACTGAATCCCAATATCAGAAAAGTTTGAGATAGCTTCTCATTTATAAGGCTAGTGATTTCTAGGACATAGACTTGGAATATCACAAGCACAATCATTCTACTTGCTAACACCCAAATAAAGTAAAATATTTAGAAAACTTCTTTATTTAGAGTATTTAGAAAAATATTTAGAAAACCTCTATCCATTTTATTTTAATGCACTATCTATATATCGTAATTCAAAAATTTACCCATAAAATGGAAGAGCCAGTCATAATGATGTAATGGTGTCTGAAAACCAAGAATAAACTTTGGTTAAGATTCAAAGGTCTAGGGCACCTGGGTGGCTCAGCCGTTAAGCATCTACCTTCAGCTCAGATCATGATCCCAGGGTCCTGGAATGGAGCCCCACATCGGGCTCCCTGCTCGGCAGGAAGCCTGCTTCTCCCTCTCCCACTCCCCCTGCTTGTGTTCCTGCTCTCACTAACTCTCTCTCTGTCAAATAAATAAATAAAATCTTTAAAAAAAAAAGATTCAAAGGTCTATATCAATCTTCAATTTGTCTCTTCTTGTTTTCTCTTAAGAATCCCTGCTAATCAGGAATTCCACCATTTCACCAAAATGTCGCTGTTATCAAGTTGTTCCTTGTTGCTAAAAACCAATGGTTAATTCTCAATTCTTGATTGACCTATTAGTTGCATCTGGCATGGTTTCTCAGGCCCTTCATCTTGAATATTTGCTTCCTGGACTCCAGTGCACCATTCTTTCCTGATTTTCATCCTACATCACCGACCAATTCTTGATTATTTTGATTTTGTTGGTTTGTGCACATTCCCCTGATTTCTTCTTTTTCTTTTTAAGATTTTTTTTATTTATTTGACAGCGAGAGAGGGAACACAAGCAGGGGGAGTGGGAGAGGGAGAAGCAGGCCTCCCCCAGAGCAGGGAGCCCCACGATTCCAGGACCCTGGGATCATGACCTGAGCCAAAGGCAGATGCTTAACAACTGAGCCACCCAGGCACCCCTTCATTCTCCTGATTTCTAATCATTCAAATATCTTGCTGCTTAGTCTAAAGATCTCTTCCTCTCTATACATGTCCCCTTAAAGATCTCATTCAGTCTCATAGTTCAAAATACCATCTATATGCTTATGACTCTGAAATTGAAAATTTTGTCCTACATATCTACCTTGTACTCCATACTCTTAAATCCAACTTTATACTCATAAACATCTCATACTTAACACAGTCAAAACAAATCTGATCTTTCCCTGAAAATGCTCCTCCTGAGGTTTCCTAAACTCCATAAATGGAAAATCCATTTTATCATTACTGAAACAAAAAACCTTGGATTCATCTAACTCCTGTTTCTTTAACTCTGCATACCTGAAATATCAGCAATGTTGAAGCACAAGAACAAGAATGATCCTTTTTATAACACAAGGCTGATCATGTCACTCTTCTACTCCAAACTGTTAATGGCATCCCATGTTGCTCAAACGTAAAAAAAAGAACAAAAAACAAAATAACAGCAACAACAAAAACAAAACATATCTTCTTCCAGTGGACTACAAGATAAGGTTTACTACTGTTTCTGAATTTGTCATCCCTTACTTTTTCCTTTGCTCATTAAATAACTATCACTTTATATTACTGCTGTTCCTAGGTCAGGCCCAACATTCTCTTATTTTTGCTTCCCAGGTCCTTCTGTCTGGAAAGCTCATCCCTGGCATTTCTCCTTGGGTTATTCCTTCATTTTCTTCAGGTCTTTGTTCATATATTAACTGTGCTTTTGTTAGTGGCTCTGTGTGACCCTGTGTGAACTTTCTTAACTTTTTGGTATACATTTTTCTCATACGTATAATTTTAATAAAACTTATTTTACAGAGTCATTTCCAGACTTAAATGAGATCGTACAACAGTATTAATAAAACTGTATGAATGATACACACCTCAGTCCACAACATAATTTGCCATTAGAGATATATAGCCACAGAATCTATAAAAGCTTAAATTATGCCAAAATAAAGTTTATACCAGCCCTGTCTACCTCTTAAAACAAAATGATAGATTTTCCTAATCTGTCTAGAAATCAACCAAGAAAGATTAGTAATAATTCAGACTAGTCAAAGTATCTTACTAGAACTAGAAAAATCCATGTTATAGGTAAAGCAAAGTGAAGAGACCCTAAAGAGGATCTTCTTCAAAGTGAAGTGTCTCAGATGACTCCACTGCTATAGTACTATATTAGCTCAAAATAAAACTTTTGAGAATGTTTCAGAACCAATACTGTCTCCAAAGTCATCTCATACACGGACAGCCACATTTGAGAAACAGTAGTGTAGCTGATGCCGTGGACTTTGGTGTTTGGTTGTTTGAGCTCAAATCAACAGTCTTCTACTGATTGGTTGTTAGGTGTAGCATGGATCCACATTGGGCTAGTTATTCAATCTCTCTGTTTACCTAACTTCTCTTTGCCTAACATTCAGATTTGAAAAGTGTAAGGATAAAACTACATTTTATATTTGTGAAAATTAAATAATCAGTGATATCAACACTTAGATCAGTGCTTGATTCATAGTAAGTGGCCAATGAATTTTAGTTACTAGTAACATTAACCCCAAAGCAAATTTCTTTATAGAGCCCTGAGTGGAGAATCAAGTAGCTCTAAGAGCATTGTATAGGTGGAATCTAATGTAAATAGATAACATCTCCCAGAGTTAGATCTTTCTACCTACAAGTGTGCTATATGGCTTCGGTAATTCTGATGGATCAAAATCACTATTGGGAGGGAAGATAAGAAGCCGCTATGTTGCATGTCAACAATCTCCCTTCATTCTCCCTGGAGTCTCCAATTCTCAAGGATGGACAAGCGGTAAACTGGAGTCAAAAGTTGAGATCTTTGCATTGAGTGACCTAGTCCTAGATGTAGATCTGAACTAAATCCCATTGTGGGAGGGACCAAGAAATGTCAAAGAACCTGCATTAGTTTTGAAATGCCCTTGAAATTAAAATTGCATTTTAGACCCTTGGAAAACTTAGAACTCTTTAAGTACTATAGCTTTCTAATGAGGCACTGAAATCAATCTGCTTGCTGTCCTAATAATTTCTCAAGGATAGTTCATTTTCCATGAGCCTGTTTCACTGGAAAGCAATCAAAATGATATATTTTAGTATGGACCAAACTGTGAGGACAATGTATAAATCAGCTGAGTCCTGAAGTCAGTGTTTCTCACTTGTAACTGAATTTTGATGAAAAGAGAAAAGAGAATGGCTGACATCTGTGGGTACAAGAGGAATGTTTTCTTCTTTTTTAAGCAAGTCTAACATGGACCCAGTCTCTCCTCACCAACCATGTGTTTGGAAGAAGCCCAGATTTCAATTAGTTTAAGATCACATTTTATATCTAGTATTATATAAAATGTAAATGGTTTCACTTCCATTTCTTATCATGCTGATGTTTTAGTATGCTGTTGCTTTCCTTTACGTAGAGTTCACGTTTTTTGGCTGGAACTCATGCTACTGGGTGTATGTATGAGTGTGTATGTAACAAAATGTAGAAACATAATGCATCACTACCATTTTTGCTTTCATATAAAACACATACCATTTTAATTCAGAATAAATTATATATTTAGTTGTGCTTCATATTCTGTAATTGGCTTTTGTCTTTTATATGTTTACAAAAATTTCTCTTTTATAATTTCTTTCCATAAAGGACAAAAATTAAAAGCTAAAGTGAAATATTCACAGGTCTATGTACAAATCTCTAATGGATTTATAAACTCCACTGACAAGTTGAAAGTAAGTCTGTTGATTTGATCAAATGAGTATATCATTTAGGCAACTTCATACATTGGAATAAATTCAGGGAAACTCTAAAATGAGGGACATAATGTCTGTCGTGTTTCCTTTATTTCAGTTAATTTTACTCAAAGGAAACTAACTAGTTCAAAACTCCATAACAATTATCATATGAATAATCTTTTATGAAATATTGATTCAGTCTTAGATGACTTAAAAGTTTTTTCTCTCTTTTTAGCAAATAAGGATCTCTCCAAAGATGTTCTCTTATCCATTCCAATAATGCATATAATTGGGAACTTGCAGACTATGAGTCCTCCTTTTCCTTAGAAGTTAAAAGCTGACCTTCGATGGTGAATTGAAAGAAAAGTGTTATGTTAAATTCATGTCCAAAGAAATCTTTGTGAAATGTTTTTGAGAGGTAGAGAAATGAGAAATGAAAATATTTTGATCACTTGACTTGCAGATGACTTTTATTACATATACATGCCATACATATATATCATAAAAAATAACGTGTTTGTAAGCCTTATGATTTTCACTGATGATTTTCATTTTGCATGTTACATGCAAATCAATTATCAATCAAACATAAAACAAAAAAAAGTCAGTTTTATAACTAAAAAATTTTTGTTGAATGAAACAAGGTTCAGTAAAGTTAACTTACAGAGAAGTTAGAGAATTACATTTTTGAATGCTCATTTAAAGACCCCATGCTTTCTTTCTGTTGTTTTCTTCTCTCCAGTGCAATTTGCAACTTACCCTGTACAACTTTGTGATTTCACTTATATTTACATACATTAATTTCATTGCTTTCTAAGCTATCATTTTGTGTTCCACTTATACAGATGTGATTTTTTATTTTCATCATTTTGATACAGTTTGAAGAAACGTTTCCATGGGAGAACTTTTTCTTAAATGTTGAATATCATTTCTTTTGAAAACAGAAAACACTACAAAAGGAACAAAGATATGTTCCCATTTATTATTCATTCCATTAACATTATGCAGCATTTGCTATAAATATATAGGATGGTCCTTTATGCACACTGGGGGATGGAAAGCTCTATAGACCTATCCTTTCCTTCCAAAACTCTTACCAGAATGATAAGAAAATAGTTGTTGCTGATTTCCTGCTGCTTCCCTGGGCTGGGCCAACACTGCCCACAGGCTGCTAAAATCACACCAGAAGCGCTCCGTCTCTCCATCTCTGTCATAGGTCAAGATACTTGCTAACCTGAACTGCAGAGCTAGCTGTTTCATTATTGCATCTTTTGAAACGTGTGTGCTCATGCATACACGCACACACACAGGCACACACTTTACCTCTGCTGGACACTGGACATTGCTAATAGAACACTGACAGTGTAATTTAAATCCATTTTGAGAAAGGAAGTTTTTCTTTTATTTGCTTACGTTCAAGAAACTATATTATATCAGAAACCATTTATTTTCTTTCCTACTGTGGATGTGCTGAACTAAAAATTAGGCTTTACTATCTTTTAATTATGATCCTTGACTCTCCAATGAACGTTTTGAAAAACTCATATTATTCAAAACTCATTTTTGCAAAGAATCTTTTTTCTTCCTCTTGAGTCTTTCTATTATACACAATGCCAATGAGCACAATATATGAAACAATGTGGGGGATAAAGCTGCTATATGATTCACTGTCTATACTAGTTTCTGAATTGCAAATGGTTTACTGTGAAGCATTAAGCAGGAATCTGATAAAAGAAACGTGACATAGAAGCCCAATGGCCAAGACAGTACTCTTCTTCCCCTAGACATGGGACTTGGGAATATAGGGTATCATCGATTATCCTTCTAAAAGCTCAGTGATTGGCTTAATCCCAAATGTCTCAAAATTGGGGAAAAAAATGTACTGCTACAGAAATAGAGTAAGATTTGCATTTCTATAAATGTGGTGGCAATTATTATAAGAGTGTTTCACAGTTTAGACTTGAGAAAAGAAAGGCTGTACCTTATCAGAACAGTTGAAAAATTGAATGTGTGCTCATGTGGAAACCTTTTGATGAAGGGCTCTAATTTTTAGATTCCTTTTCTGCAGACTCTCAGGATAGTTCACCTTAGGGAACAGCATGCCAGTTGTACGATGGGCAATGGCCCATGGCAAAACTAGACACAGTAGAAAAAGCTCACAGTGCTGAGAAAACTTCAAAGTGCACACATCAAAAGACTTAAAACCAAACCTACTCTGCTTACCCTAAATAGACTGATGTTGGAAGGTAAAAAAAAAGAATTACAGATCAGATAATTTACTTACTTAAGCTGACCATGCTAGCATGGTATAGCTCTGATAATCACTATCATCTCTCTTTGCTGTTCACCTGGGAGAAGGACAAATAAAGATACTCATATGCTAAACAAGTTCTACCTCAAATAAATGACTGTTAACTTGAAGAGACTGTCTCCTCTACCTCATGATGTTGAATATGTATTGGAAACCTAAATTTAGGACTTTGCCCACATGCTGATGCTGTAATAAGCAGAGAGAAGTACATAAAGATGTAAATACATGTGTATGAGCATAAAAATTAAGATGCATACCATAGATTTTCAAGTAATCCTCTGTGATCACAATTATCTCTATATATCATATATTTATTTTCAGTGAATAATCGGAAAAGTTGAAGCTATTTTTATTTAGATAATATATTTTAAATGTATACATAATTTATGTTCATTATAGTGGAAGATGGTGTGACTGATTAACACAATTAGATTTCACTGCTATAGTATTACTGGACAGTCAATCAGCTGCCATAAAACCTGAATTAGGATCTGGATTCCATCTGGCAACCTACAATGTTATACAGTCAGATAAATAATTTTTGTTTACCATTACCACCACATTTATGTACTTCCTGAAGGCAACTTTCATATAGAAAGAAAGGTTAGCGGAACCCAGTGAAATTGTGCAACAGGGCAGGGATACAAATTACATACTTTGGCAAGATGTGACAAGGACTTTTCAATATAAATAGTTTATCTGATGAATTGAGAAAAGGGACTTTTTTTTTTTTTGAGTGATCAGTCTATGACCAAACTTTTGCGAGTGCTCTGGAACTGCTAGTTCTTTAATTGAAGAATATATTATATAAACATATATAAACATATATACATATTTAAAAACAATTCCAACAGAAAGAGACTTTAAAAAGAGTTCTTTTGGCTAACATTAAGTGATTTCCTTGAGATAAAAGGATTTCTCTACTCTTTTCAGTAAAAACATTCTACAACTAGCCCCATAAATTTAAAAATGTAACTGAATTGTCCCACAAACTTTTGTTTTTGGTAAATCGATCATATTACATAATCTTTCTGCAAACATTAAAATTATTACTCTTTTTAAAACATTTCTTATTAAAACGCAATTTACATTAAAAAGTGTTAATAATGAGTTTACACGTTTATTAATTTTCATGAAGTTGACACATCTCGGAACAAAATTGAAAAACAAGAAACGGGACAGTACCCATATTTCAGAAGCTCCCCTAAAGCCCGCCCCCCATAGCAACTCTCCTTCTTTTTTGAGGTAACTACTTTCCTGAAAATTAGATTGTTTGTAAACATTCTTTCAAATGGACTTTTACAGAATGTATCCTTTTATGTCAGACTTCAAAATTATGATTATGACATCAATTCCTTTGTTACAGGTAGCTGCCTTTTATTCCTTTTCATGTCTATATCCATTGTATAAATGCTACACAGTTTATTTGTCATTATATTCATGTGAAAAATTGTGTTGTTTTCAATTTGGGCTCATTACAAAGAATGTTGCTGGAGACGTTTTTGAACATGTTTTCTGGTACACAAATATAGATATTTCCATTGTTTTTATACTTATGAGTAAAATTGCTTAGTTATGGTGTGCTCATATGTTTATGTTTAGTAAATTACTGCCAAAAGTTCAACAAAGTCAATATAATACCAGCTTGAAGTTTATACTGCTATCAGTAGTTTGATATCTTGTATCATTTTTGGAAATTTAGTACTTTTTTTCTTCAAATATTGCTTTTGCCCCATTGTCTCTCTTCCCTTTGTGACACTAATGACAAATATATATACATATATATATATATATATATTTATTATGCCCCATATGTGTCTTTCCCTTTTTTCTGTATTTTCAAAACTTTGACCTCTCTGTGCTTCAGTTTGGGTTTTTTCATTGATTTATCTTTCATATCATATGTCCTTATTTGGGCTGTGTATAGTGTACTATTACACAAATTTATCAAGTTCTCAATTCTAATAGTATGTTTTTCTCATGCTAGAGTTATTTTGAACTATTTTCTATAATTCTAATTTCTTGCTGAAATTCTCTAACTTTTGATATATTTTCTTATATATATGTATATTAATTTCAGTTATTTTTTAAATTTTTTAAAAATTTTATTTTATTATGTTAATCACCATACATTAGATCATTAGTTTTTGATGTAGTGTTCCATGATTCATTGTTTGTGCATAACACCCAGTGTTCCACGCAGAACGTGCCCTCTTTAATACTTATCACCAGGCTAACCAATCCCCCACCCCCCTCCCCTCTAGAACCCCCAGTTTGTTTTTCAGAGTCCATCATCTCTCATGGTTCGTCTCCCCCTCCAATTTACTCCGCTTCATTCTTCCCCTCCTGCTATTTCTTTTTTTTTCTTAACATATATTGCATTATTTGTCTCAGAGGTACAGATCTGTGATTCAACAGTCTTGCACAATTCACAGCTCTCACCAAGGCACACACCCTCCCCAATGTCCATCACCCAGCCACCCCATCCCTCCCACCCCCCACCACTCTAGCAACACTAAGTTTGTTTCCTGAGATTAAGAATTCCTCATATCAGTGAGGTCATATGATACATGTTTTTCTCTGATTGACTTATTTCACTCAGCATAACACCCTCCAGTTCCATCCACGTCGTTGCAAATGGCAAGATCTCATTCCTTTTAATGGCTGCATAATATTCCATTGTGTATATATACCACTTCTTCTTTATCCATTCATCTGTCGATGGACATCTTGGCTCTTTCCACAGTTTGGCTATTGTGGACATTGCTGCTATAAACATTGCGGTGTACGTACCCCTTCGGATCCCTACATTTGTATCTTTGTGGTAAATACCCAGTAGAGCAATTGCTGGATTGTAGGGTAGCTCTATTTTCAACTGTTTGAGGAACCTCCATACTGGTTTCCAAAGTGGTTGCACAAACTTGCATTCCCACCAACAGTGTAGGAGGGTTCCCCTTTCGCCACATCCCCGCCAACATCTGTCGTTTCCTGACTTGTTAATTTCAGCCATTCTGACTGGTGTGAGGTGGTATCTCATTGAAGTTTTGATTTGGATTTCCCTGATGCCGAGTGATGTTGAGCACTTTTTCATGTGTCTGTTGGCCATTTGGATGTCTTCTTTGGAAAAATGTCTGTTCCTGTCTTCTGCCCATTTCTTGATTGGATTATTTGTTCTTTGGGTGTTCAGTTTGATAACTTCTTTATAGATTTTGGATACTAGCCCTTTATCTGATATGTCATTTGCAAATATTTTCTCCCATTCTGTCGGTTGTCTTTTGGTTTTGTGGACTGTTTCTTTTCCTATGCAAAAGCTTTTTATCTTGATGAAGTCCCAATAGTTCATTTTTGCCCTTGCTTCCCTTGCCTTTGGCAATGTGTCTAGGAAGAAGTTGCTGCAGCTGAGGTCAAAGAGGTTGCTGCTTGTGTTCTCCTTTAGGATTTTGATGGACTCCTGTCTCACGTTTAGGTCTTTCAACTATTTGGAGTCTATTTTTGTGTGTGGTGTAAGGAAATGGTCCAGTTTCATTCTTCTGCTTGTGGCTGTCCAATTTTCCCAACACCATTTGTTGAAGAGATTGTCATTTTTCCATTGGACTTTCTTTCCTGCTTTGTCGAAGATTAGTTGACCATAGAGTTGAGGGTCCATTTCTGGGCTCTCGATTCTGTTCCAATGAACTATGTGTCTGTTTTTGTAGCAGTACCACACTGTCTTGATGATGACAGCTTTGTAATAGAGCTGGAAGTCCGGAATTGCGATGCCGCCAGTTTTGCTTTTCTTTTTCAACATTCCTCTGGCTATTCGGGGTCTCTTCTGGTTCCATACAAATTTTAGGGTTATTTGTTCCATTTCTTTGAAAAAAGTGGTTGGTATTTTGATGGGGATTGCATTGAATGTGTAGATTGCTCTAGGGAGCATTGACATCTTCACAATGTTTGTTCTTCCAGTCCATGAGCATGGAACGTTTATCCATTTCTTTTGTCTTCCTCAATTTCTTTCATGAGTATTTTATAGTTTTCTGAGTACAGATCCTTTGCCTTTGGGTTAAATTTATTCCTAGGTATCTTATGGTTTTGGGTGCAATTGTAAATGGGATCGAATCCTTCATTTGTCTCTCTTCTGTCTTGTTGTTGGTGTATAGGAATGCCACTGATTTCTGTGCATTGATTTTATATCCTGCCACTTTACTGAATTCCTGTATGAGTTCTAGCAGTTTTGGGGTGGAGTTTTTTGGGTTTTACACATACAGTATCGTATCATCTGCAAAGAGTGAGAGTTTGACTTCTTTGCTGATTTGGATACTTTTGATTTCTTTTTGTTGTCTGATTGCTGTGGCTAGGACTTCTAATACTATGTTGAATAGCAGTGGTGATAGTGGACATCCCTGCCGCGTTCCTGACCTTAGGGGGAATGCTTTTCCCCATTGAGAATGATATTTGCTGTAGGTTTTTCATAGATGTCTTTTATGATATTGAGGTAGGTAGCCTCTATCCCTATACCCTGAAGAGTTTTGATCAAGAAAGGATGCTGTCCTTTTCAAATGCTTTTTTGCATCTATTGAGAGGATCATATGATTCTTGTTCTTTCTTTTGTTAATGTATTGTATCACATTGATTGATTTGTGGATGTTGAACCAACCTTGCAGCCCAAGGATGATTCCCACTTGGTCATGGTGAATAATCCTTTTAATGTACTGTTGGATCCTATTGGCTAGTATTTTGGTGAGAATTTTTGCATCCATGTTCATCAAGGATATTGATCTGTAATTCCCCTTTTTGATGGGGTCTTTGTCTGGTTTGGGGATCAAGGTAATGGTGGCCTCATAAAATGAGTATGGAAGTTTTCTTTCCATTTTTATTTTTTGGGAAAAGTTTCAGAAGAATAGGTATTAATTCTTTAAATGTTTGGTAGATTTCCCCTGGGAAGCCATCTGACCCTGGACTTTTGTTTGTTGGGAGATTTTTGATGACTGCTTCAATTTCTTTAGTGGTTATAGGTCTGTTCAGGTTTTCTATTTCTTCCTGGTTCAATTTTGGTAGTTGATACATCTCTAGGAATGCATCCATTTCTTCCAGGTTATCTAATTTGCTGGCATAGAGTTGCTCATAATATGTTCTTATAATTGTTTGTATTTCTTTGGTGTTGGTTGTGATCTCTCCTCTTTCATTCATGATTTTGTTGATTTGGGTCATTTCTCTTTTCTTTTGGATAAGTCTGGCCAGGGGTTTATCAATCTTGTTAATTCTTTCAAAGAACCACCTCCTAGTTTCGTTGATCTGTTCTACTGTTCTTTTGGTTTCTATTTCATTGATTTCTGCTCTGATCTTTATTATTTATCTTCTCCTGCTGGGTTTAGGCTTTATTTGCTGTTTTTTCTCTAGCTCCTTTAGGTGTAGGGTTAGGTTGTGTATTTGAGACCTTTCTTGTTTCTTGAGAAGGGCTTGTATTGCTATATACTTTCCTCTCAGGACTGCCTTTGCTGTATCCCAAAGATTTTGAACAGTTGTGTTTTCATTTTCATTGGTTTCCATGAATTTTTTTAATTCTTCTTTAATTTCCTCTTGACCCATTCATTCTTTAGTAGGATGCTATTTAGCCTCCATGTATTTGAGTTCTTTCCAACTTTCCTCTTGTGATTGAGTTCTAGTTTCAAAGCATTGTGGTCTGAAAATATGCAGGGAATGATCCCAATCTTTTGGTACCAGTTGAGACCTGATTTGTGACCTAGGATGTGATCAATTCTGGAGAATGTTCCATGGGCACTAGAGAAGAATGTGTATTCTGCTGCTTTGGGATGGAATGTTCTGAATATGTCTGTGAAGTCCATTTTTTCCAGTGTTTCATTTAAAGTCTTTATTTCCTTGTTGATCTTTTGCTTAGATGATCTGTCCATTTCAGTCAGGGGGGTGTTAAAGTCCCCCACTATTATTGTATTGTTGTCAATGTGTTTCTTTGCTTTTGTTATTAATTGCCTTATATAATTGGCTGCTCCCATGTTGGGGCATAGATATTTACAATTGTTAGATCTTCTTGGTGGAGAGACCCTTTAAGTAGGATTTAGTGTCCTTCTACACATCTTATTACGTCTTTGTTTTAAAATCTAATTTGTAAAAAATAAATAAATAAATAAATAAATAAATAAATAAATAAATAAAATCTAATTTGTCTGATATAAGGATTGCCACCCCAGCTTTCTTTTGGTGTCCATTAACTTGGTAAATGGTTTTCCACTCCCTTACTTTCAATCTGAGGGTGTCTTTGGGTCTAAAATGAGTCTCATGCAGACAGCAAATCGATGGGTCTTGTTTTTTAATCCAATCTGATAGCCTGTGTCTTTTGATTGGGGCATTGAGCCCATGTACATTCAGGGTAACTATTGAAAGATATGAATTTTGTGCCCTTATATTGCCTGTAAGGTGATTGTGATTGTATATTGTCTGTGTTCCTTTCTGGTCGATGCTGCTTTTAGGCTCTCTCTTTGCTTAGAGGACTCCTTTCAATATTTCTTGGAGGGCTGGCTTTGTGTTTGCAAATTCCTTTAGTTTTTGTTTGTCCTGGAAACTTTTTATCTCTCCTTCAATTTTCAATGAGAGCCTAGCTGGATATAGTATTCTTGGCTGTATATTTCTCTCGTTTAGTGCTCTGAAGATATCATGCCAGTCCTTTCTGGTCTGCTGGGTCTATGTGGATAGGTCTGTTGCCAATCTAATGTTTCTACGTTTATAGGTTACATATCTCTTCTCCCGAGCTTCTTTCAAGATTTTCTCTTTGTCCCTGAGACTCGTAAGTTTTACTATTAGAGGTCGGGGTGTTGACCTATTTTTATTGATTTTGAGAGGGAGTCTCTGTGCCTCCTGGATTTTGATGCCTGTTTCCTTCCCCACATTAGGGAAGTTCTCTGCTATAATTTGCTCCAATCTACCTTCTGCCCCTCTCTCTCTTTCTTCTTCTTCTGGGATCCCAATTATTCTAATGCTGTTTCGTCTTATGGTATCACTTATCTCTCGAATTCTGCCCTCGTGATCCAGTAGTTGTTTATCTCTCTTTTTCTTAGCTTCTTTATTTTCCATCATTTGGTCTTCTGTATCGTTAATTCTCTCCTCTGTCTCATTTATCCTAGCAGTTAGTGCCCCCATTTTTGATTGCACCTCATTAATAGCCTTTTTGATTTCAATTTGGTTAGATTTTAGTTCTTTTATTTCTCCAGGAAGGGTGTCTCTAATAACTTCCATGCTTTTTTCAAGACCAGCTAGTATTTTTAAAATCATGATTCTGAACTCTAGGTCCGACATCGTACTAATGTCCATATTGATTATGTCCTTGGCAGACGGTACTACCTCTTGTTCTTTTTGCTGAGTTGATTTCTTTCATCTTGTCATTTTGTCCAGAGAACAATAGATGAATGAGAGAACAAAATGCTAACAGGTTAACAACGTCCCCAGAAAATATACTCTAAACAAATCAGAAAAGATCTGAATGCAGGGAAAAAGAAAGGGAAAGAAAGAAAAAAGAAAGAGAAAAAAAAAAAAGGAAAAGGAAAAGATAAAAACAAACAAAAACAGAACAAAACGAAACAAAAAACAAAATATGATCAAATATGATCAGGCTAGTGCATAGATCAGTGCCACACAGTAGATTTTGGGTGTATTTTGGTCTGTTAGAAGATAGCGCCTCCTAAAATTGTAAAGAAAGAAAGACTTATATATGTACAAAATAAGGGTTGATACAATGAAGGGATGGAAGATGACTGTAAAGATGAAAGTTATAAAAGATTGTATAAAAGGAATTGATAAGAAGTTGTTTGAAAAAAGAAAGAAGATTTAAAAAAAAGGGAGAGAATGTGATCAGGCAGGAGACTAGAACAAAGCCATACACTAGAGATTTAGGGTATATTTTGATCTGTTAGAAGAAATTGTATCTCAAAATTTTAAAGAGAGAACAACTTATATATATATATGCCAAAAATAAGGGTAACTACTATGAAGGGATAGAACATGACTAAAAATGAAAAATAAAAAAAATTTTTTTTTAAAAAGGGATTGATAAGATGTTGGTTGAAAAAGGGAAAAGGAAAAATTTTAAAAAAAAGTTAAAAAAATTAACTTTGAAAAACTAAAGAATCATGGTAAAAAAGCCATGAATTCTATGTGCAGTATTCCCCTAGCACTGGAGTTCTCCCATTCTCCTTGATCGGTAAACTTGGTCTTGGGTGGCTGTTCGTGCTGATCTTCTGGGGGAGGGGCCTGTTGCCATGGTTCCCAAATGTCTTTGCCGGAGGCGGAATTGCCCCGCCCTTGTGAGTCCGGGCTAAGCAAGCTGCTCGAGTTTGCTCTCAGGAGCTTTTGTTCCCTGCAAGCTCTCGGTACAGCTTTGGAGGATGAGAGTGAAAATGGTGGCCTCCCACTCTCCGCCCGGAGGAGCCGAGAACTCGGGGCCCTGCTCCTCAGTGCGCCCCCAAGAAAAGCAGTCACTCCCGTCTCCCTGGTCTCCGGCCGCACTCCGTGCTCACCCAGACTGTGACCGAGCGTTTCTATCTCTGGCCCCGACCCCGTGTGGAGTCTCCAAACCCAGCAGATCCCTGCAGTGTGCTCCCATTCCGCTCCTCCCGGGGGAGGGAGGGGAGTCTCCTCGGCTCTCCCGCTTGTTGGGTCCCTGCTGGAGGAGTAGTGGCCTGACTGGGCAGTGGATCACAGTTTATGGCAACCCTGAGCTGAGAGCCCGCGCCTCGGCTCCGTCTCTGCAGCCGGCTTCTCCGCTCCGATACCTGGGAGCTCTGCCGCACTCAGGCACCCCCGGTCTTTCTTGACCCCGAGGGTCCTGAGACCACACTGTCCCGCGAGGGTTCCACCCCCAGCGTAGCCACTGGAGCGACGTCCCTCAGCAGAGCCGACCTCAGAAGTTCCGATTTTGTGCTCCGCGGCTCTAGCACTTGCCAGAATGGGCCGATGGAGGCCCCTCCCCCGCCGTCTATCCTCCCGAATATCGCCTTGGATTCACTTCTCCGCACGTCCTACCTTCCAGTAAGTGGTCGCTTCTCTGTTCAGAGAGTTGTTGCTACTCTCTTCTTCGATCTCCTGTTGAGTTCGTAGGTGTTCAGAACAGTTTGATCCCCATTCAGCTGAATTTCTGAGACCAGATGAAATCCAGGTCTCCTACTCCTCCGCCATCTTGCTCCACCTCCATTTTCAGTTATTTTTTTAAATCCATGTCTGATATCAACAATATGTATTTTTTTTTCTGTAGTTTCATTTCTATTTTCTGGTTTTTCAGTTAGTTTTCAGTCAGTTTGCCTTATAGTCTGTTATTCCTGGGGTTGTTTGTTTGCTTTCATTTCTAAGGTTTTATTTAAATTTCAGTTAGTTAATATACAGTGTAGTATTAGTTTCAGGTGTACAATGTAGTGATTCAACACTTCCATATGATACCTGGTGCTAATCCCAGCAAGTGCCTTCCTTAATCCTCATTACCTATTTTACCCATGTCCTCCCCACCCCCCAACCTCCCCTCTGTTAACCATCAGTTTTTTCTCTATAATTAAGAGTCTGTTTCTTGGTTTGCTTCCCTTTTTTTCTCCTTTGCTCATTTGTTTTGTTTCTTGAATTCCACATATGAGTGAAATCATATGGTACTGGTCTTTGACTGACTTACTGTGTTTAGCAGAATACTCTCTGGGTCCACTGATGTTGCAAATGGCAAGATTTCATTCTTTTTTATGGCTGAGTAATATTCCACATCTTCTTTATGCATTTATCAGTGAGTGGACACTCGGGCTGTTTCCATAATTTGGCTATTATAAATAATGATGCTATAAACATTGGGGTGCATGTATCCTTTTCAATTAGTGTTTTTGTATTTGGGAATATTTTCCCTCTTGCACTGTTGGTGGAAAGGCAAACTGATGCAGCCACTCTGGAAGACAGTATGGTGATTCCTCAAAAAGTAAAAAATTGAATTTCCCTATGATTTAGCAATTGCACCAATGGGTACTTTGTGGTTTTGTTTTGTTTTGTTTAAGATTTATTGTTTATTTTAAAGGGGGGAAGCAGAGGGAGAGAGAGTCTTAGGCAGACTGTGCTAAGCGTAGAATCTGACACAGGGTTCGATGACCCTGAGGTGAATCAAAAGTCCAATGCTTAACTGACTGCACTACCCAGGCGCCCCACTAGGTGTTTTTTTTTTTTTTGTCTTTTTTTTAATGTCAGACATTGTGTATGAAAATGTGTACAGGTTATTTGTAGGTCTAGAAAATGTTATTTCTGTCTCCTTTTACTCCTAACGGATTAAAGGAAGGTTGCTTTAATCTTATGTTTTGAGGCTAGGTTTTAGTCTTCATCAGAGTAACTGCTTTCTGTCCAGCTATTCTTTTTGGACACATTTCTTCAGGGATCCCAGCTGAAATCCTAGGATGTCTTCCAGAGCTCACCACCTGTCCCATGTCCCATAAGACTTCTAAATACTTTTCCCAGCTTCCAGCATTTCTTTTGCTGCTTAGACTAGGAACAGATCACCATGATACCATCAGAGGTAGAGCTGGTTTAAGTTTCAGACATGGCTGCAACTTGTAAATAGGCAAATAACTCCAAAGTGAGACTAATTTCCAGTATCAAGTTTGTTTCTTTTTGTTTCTTATCTCTTTAAGATATTGCCCTTGAAATTTTGGGATGATTTGACAGTTTTCTGCTGTTTTTAAATGGAATTTTAAAATGGATTTTTACACACTTTTCTAGCTTTTCTCAACATGAGAGCTATTCTGATAAACTGGATCTGTCATAACCAACAGCCAAAACCTAATATATGTATTCTTCACATGAACCATGCTACATTCACAAATGTATTATCTAACAAGAACAGCAATGTTGTGGGAGATATAATGTATGATTCTTGGTTTTATTTATAAACATGTCTTTTATCAGTTCAATAAAACATTTTATTTTACTTTATTAAGATTATTTATTTATTTATTTGACAGAGAGAAAGAGGGAGAGAGAGCACAAGCAGGGGGAGTGGCAGAGGGAGAAGCGGGCCCACTGCTGAGCAAGGAGCCCAATTAGAGACTTGATCCCAGGATCCTGGGATCATGACCTGAGCCAAAGACAAATGCTTAACCAGCTGAGCCACCCAGGCATCCCTCAATAAAATATTTTAAACATAAGACCTGACATTAAAAGCACAAATGTATTATTCACATATATGGGCCTTTTAATGTTCCTAGTACCATGTTTGGGCTTTGTTTCTAAAGACTTATTTAGACAAATTATTATAAAATTATTTAAGATTGTAATCTGAGCATAAATGTAAGAGTCAAACAATATTTTCATAAAGTGGTCTGTATTGGGTATACAAATATAACCATAGGAAGTTACTAAGTTTTAAATGGAAATACAGAAATTTTCTATATAATTTCAAGTCATTTTTTCTATGACTATATTTGTCCCTTAGTTAAAGATGAATTGATTGAATATATAATCAAGTAACTTATTTTTCCTTTGGGTTGGTTTTAGAAATAATAATTTTGTTAAATTAGAAATAATTATTAAAATAATAAAATCTTTATTTGGTGGTCTTATTTGACCATGAATATGGAGAATTATATATGTTTTTAATCATAAAATCTGACTTAATTTTGAAGGTGGCTTAAAGTTTTTAATTTACTTAACTGCTCACTCAAAAACCTGAAAACAACTATTTTCTTCACAAATTAATATTTTTGGTGAAAACATAATACAGTTATGGATTTTCAAGTAATCATGGAATAAAGAAAATAAGCCCATCAATTAGAATGCAATTATTTATATGCATATACATTGATGATTATTGAAGCACATTATCTTCTCGCTATTTTTCTGCTTGCACTGGTGAAAATGGAATAACATAATATTTACACTAATTTGATATTGAATAAAATAAAGAGAAATATGCTTTATTGATAAACACTTCAGTCAGTTCTGCCTTGTTCATGCTCTCATATCCCATCCATCCCTAGAAGACCTGACACTCCTAGAGACTTCCTTCTGATGGCCTTTTAATAGTTCACTAACTTTTATTCAAAGTATATTTACCAAGCAGCTACACTAGGTCTCTCCTTCCTGGGCTAAACAGGAACTCTGGAACTGCATGGCAAACCACAGAGCATACCCTCTCTCATCTTTCTACTCTGGTTCTGTCATTCACATCCCAACAGCCCTCCCTGCTCAAGTCTCTGTGCCAGCAGCCGGGCTAGTTTCTTAATGAGTGATGAAAGTGATCTGGATCTGTTTTGAGAATCTGGATCCCATTTCCCATCTGGATCCACAAACTGTCCTTGCTCCAACTCCTACAAGCATTGATACAGATTCATGGCCAGATTTCTGAGTATCAGCTTCCTGCTAATGTGTGATAGTTCTGCACCTATGTGTTATGACAAATCACTACTTTTCTTCACTCCTCTTTCAGTACTTTTTTGCCATTTGCTTTAATCATGACCAGAAATTGCCCATCTCACTTGAGAGTGTCTTCCAGACTGGATCTCCTTAGTCATCAGGACCTGAGCACTGGGCTTGTTCCATGGCTTGTCAGACAACAACCTCTTTCTTGCCTCTACTGCAATTTGTTATAAATTAGCTGTCACACTATCTCAAGAATTCAGAGACACAACAGGTCTCACATAAGCAATCCTTTCCCATGTCATAGAATTGACTTGTCTTTTTTCTCCTCTGTAAAGAAAACAATTAGAATTCTAACTATAGGAACAAGTTCATTACTTTAAATTAACAGTCAAATATTACTTTGTCGATCTTAAAAATAACCAAACATAATATATAGTATCTAACATACAAGGAAAATAGAAACCTTGAGGAAATGAACTTTCATTTAATCATTTCAGAAAATATTTATTGAGGATAGGCTAGCAACAAGACCCTTGTATATTTATAAATGTTGCTAGTACCAAACAAGAAATTGACTATTAGCAATCACCAAAATTTAGTCTGTAATACCAATCCCATATTAAAAACATATGACTGTAGACAGTTAACCCATTTGGCTCAAATCACAGCTTCAGGCAGGATAGGAATGAAAGAGTAAGGAAAGAAGACTATGCACACTGAGTTTACACTGATAATTAAGAACAGAGGGCGCCTGGGTGGCTCAGTCGGTTAAGCTTCTGCCTTGGACTCAGGTCATGATTCCAGGGTTCTGGGATCGAGTCCCACATGGGACTCCCTGCTCAGTGGAGAGTCTACTTCTCCCCCTTCCCCCTCTCCCCCCATGCGTGCATGCGCTTGCTCTCTCTCGCAAAAATAAATACAATCTTAAAAAAAAAGAACTGTTTCTTTAAAAAATAAAAACAGAAAAGATTTTTCAGTAAGATCACCTTCACTTAGGAAACATGAGACTTAATAAATTATCGCCCAAGAAACCTACGAAAAATTGGCTTATAACAAAAAAAAACCCTTCTAACATGATTTTTCACTAGCTCTTTTGATACCAGAATTCATTTCACTTAACTTTTTTATGTGATCACTCTGACTAGGGATAGTTTTGATGAGGTAAAGACAACTAAGCTTTATCAGTTTTTATTACCAAGTGTTATGAAAAACATATATTCTCACCCTATGTCTGAATATTACCTTATCACTACATCTGATGTGTTTAGGATGAGCTGAGACTCAAGAATTAGCCAAACAAAATATGAGAATTCAGAACCATAGATGGGATTAAAATGGAGAAAATCTTATGAATGAATCAGGGATAGAGTGAAGTTCAGAATAAGTGCCTATAGAACACTAGTTTTGTTATAAAAATAGCCTTTAAATATTACAATGTGGTATGCACAAACCATTGCAAAGTAATTTTATTGTACAATCAACCATATTGTATGTCCCTCTAATAACTCACTCTCTAATAAAATATAAGCATAAAGATTTCTGTAGGAGTAACTGTAAATAAATCAGTATCTAAATATAGAAGTACCAACGTTTAGGCAAGATGACCTGGTGGAAGTCTCATTAGAGCAGCATGAGAAAGTGATTTTATATAAAGCTTAATTGTCATTGATTTTACTATTGTTTAGAGAAGACTGTGTTAACAGAAAGAATGTTTCAAAGGAGTCCAGAGTCATTCCATTCAAAAGGCTGGACTATGACCATGTGACTTAACATCTATCTAGTCTGGGAAAAGGTCCACATGGCCCAAAAGGGAGACAGCTGCCTCAGGCTAACCCAGCTTGATGATACCAGCCATTGCGATTATAAAACTAATTATCCTTGCACTGATTCTGTACCCATCAAACTAACTACTGTTTAAAATTTGGCTTCTCAGGCAAGACTTTCCTACAGAGAATGGATGTCCTGGCTAGTCACCATGAACATCACAGTTATACTACTCATTACAAATCAATATCTCATGACTCTGGGTACACCTGAATCTTTTAAAAATATAATTATCATGGATTCGTTCTCAAGAGACTATATTATTTGAACTATATGGACAAAAATTATGATTTTGTTTCAGAAGCTTGAGGAGTAAACATATCCAGTGTATCAAGTCAGAATTTTTAAATACGTTTTATTCAAGTTTAATGCATAGTCATTAAATGAGAGATCTGAAGTGTTCATTTGATGGGTTTTGACAAATCTATACACCTGTGTATACAACACTCGAAACAGAATGTTTCTACACCCGAGAAAGTGTTCTGGTTTTTTTGAGTCAATCTCTTCCCACAGAGGCAGCCATTGTTTTGATCCCTGTCACCATGGATTATTTTTGCTTCTCCTAGAATTTTATATAAATGAAATCATAGGGCATATATTACTTTTTTGATATTTTAATACAATATAATAGTCATAAGATTAATCCACTTTGTTGCATGTATTAGTAATCATTTTTTCTTGTTTAGTGTATACCACTGTATAAACATATCAAAATTTGTATATTTATTTTCCTGTGGATAGGTAATTCTCCCCCACTTCAGTTTGGAGCTATTATAAATAAAGATGCGAAGCACGTCTTCATATATTGTTGGTGGGGGGATATGCATACATTCACTTATTTTCATTATATATCTAGAAGTGGAAGTAACAGGTTATAGGGCAGGTACATGTTTACCTTTATAGGAGAATATCAAACACTTTTCTATTTTATATTTCCACCAGCAATGCATAGCATGAGAATTCCTAGTTGCTTCACATCCTTATAACATTTATTTTTTTAATCATTCTTAAAACTTAGTTGTTGTAGCAAAAGTGTAGTGATATCTCATTGTAGTTTTAATCTGCATTTCCTTGATGAACCATGATGTTGAGCCCCTTCCATATGCTTATTTTCTTTTGTATTTATTTTTTCAAGTCTTTTAATTGAGTAGTTGGTATTTTCAATTATAAAATGAAGGAGTTGTTTATATAATCAGGATACAAGTCTTTTGCCAGAAAACTCTGAAAACATTTTTTTCTGGTCTGTCTCTTGCTTTTTAAATTATGTAATAGTGTCTATTAATGAGAGAAGTTTTCTGTTTTAATGAAACGATTTATTACCTTTTAAAATATATTGTTAGTGCTTTTGCATCCTAAGAAAATTTTGCCTACCCTAAGGTTGTGATGATATCTTCCTATGGTTTCTTCTATAATCTTTACAATTTTGCTTTTATATTTAGGACTATGATACATCTTTAATTAATTTTTGTATATTTTTAAGATATAGAAGAAGTTTCATTTTTCTCAGTTTCAATATTCAGTTGTTCCTGCACCATTATATGAAAGGACTTTGATTTCTCTCTGAATTGCTTTGTCACCTTTGTTAAAAATCAATTTTCCACAGTTATGCAAGCTTAACTAGGCTTTATGTTCAGTTCTATTAACCTATTTATATATCCTTATTAACTTTTGTCCCTTTTAAGTGTTTTTTAAAGTCAAGCAGTAGAAATCATTCATCCTTTTTTCCCTTTTTAAGTTGTTTTGACTATTTTATGTCATTTGCATTTTCAAAGAAACTTTAAGTTTACCAGTCATTTTTCTCTAGAATCACTAATGGAATGATGATTGTGATTACATGCTTAATGTGGTATATTTTTATATATAATATATATATTAATATACATATGGTATATATATTATATTATATATATACATATATATTGCTATTACCTTCTATTCCAATGCTGTTTTCATCAGAGAATACATTCTGTATTATTTTGACACTTGAAATTTACAGAAACTTGTTTCAAGGTGCCAAATTTGTTGCATGTTAAACACATGCACTTGAAAACAATGTATAGGCTACAGTTATTGAGTGTGATATTCTATAAGTGTCAGTTAGGTAAAGGTGGTTTATTTTGTTATTTAAATCTTGTAAGTCCTTATAGATTTCGTATACTTCTATAAATGACTGAGAGAGAACTGCCAAAATAACTCTGTCATTTTCTGCTTTACACATTTTTAAATTGTTAGTAGGCAAATGAACATTTATAATTAATCAATATACTTCATTATTATTATGAAATTTATCTTCTCTTCTGAAAATACTCCTGGAAATATAGAGAAGTGTGTCCTGTCTGATAATAATAGAGCCACATTAGCTTTCTTATGTGTAATGTTTTACTTTCCACCAGGCTCTATCTTTATGTTTAATTAATATTTGTCTCTTACAAAAGAGTATTTTGTTCTTCTTTTTCTATCCCAGTCTGGCAATCACTGCCTTTGAATTAAAGTGGTTAGTTCATTTAAAATTTATGTAATTATTTATATAGTTGGGTTTAATATACCACATTACTATTTGTTTTTCTTAGGCTTATCTTTTGTTTCTTTGTTTCTTTGGTCCTTGTTTCTTGTTGCTTTTCTTATTAACTCAGCAGTTTTTAATTTATCTCCTCTACTTCATTTTGGATATTTATTTTATGTTACCTTTATAATACTTATTCTAATGATTATAATATACATCCTTAACACTGTCTAGCTGAATTAATATAATACCATCTCATATACAGTGTAAGGTTATTCCCACATTCCTGACTTTCTGAAACTCTTTTCATGTATTTACAATTCCAGATGTTATCAACTCCACAAAACAGTTATTGATTTTACTTTAAATGGTTTATCTTTTAAAAAGATTAAGAAAACAATGTTTTATATTTAATCCCAAATGTATCATTTCTAGTGTTCTACTCTCCTTAGTTTAGATCCAAGTTTCCATCTGGTATCATTCCCTTCATCCTGAAAAACGTCCTTTAACATTGCCTTTAGAGAAGTTTGGTGGTGATAAATTATGTCATATTTCATTTAGTTGAAAATGTTTGTCTTCATTTTAGAAGAACATTTAGAAGAATATTTTTACTATAGAATTCTGTGTTGATGTTTTCTTTTAGCACTTTATTTAAGATTTTATTTATTTATTTGAGAGAGAACAAGCAGGGAGAGTGGCAGGCAGAGGGAGAAGCAGGCTCCCTGCTGAGCAGGGAGTCTGATGTGGGACTTGATCCCAGAACCCTGGGATCATGACCTGAGCCAAAGGCAGACGCTTAACCAACTGAACCACCCAGAAACCCTCTTTTAGCACTTTAGAGATGTCATTCCATGTTTTTTTGTGCATTGATTCAAATAAGATTATCAATAGTCTTGTATATTGCTGCTTACCCCTCTGCTACTTTTTAGTTTTCTTTGTAACTTTTGTTTCTAGTATTTTGACTATGATGTGTCTAGATGTGGTTTTGTTTGCATTTATTCTATTTGGGATTGCTTGAGATTCTTCAATTTGTAAGTACATTTCTTTCATAAAATTAGAGCATTTCCAGATATTATATATTCAAATATATTATCTGCCCCCATCTCTCTCTATCTAGGTTCTGTTTGCACATAGGTCAGACTGTTCAATATAGTTCCATAAGTCCCCTCAGGGTTTGTTGAATTTTTTTCTTTATTCTTCAGACTAGGTTATTTCTATTGATCTGATTTCAATTTACCTGACTTTTTTTTTTTTTTTTTCTGCTACCTCCAATTTGCAATTAAACATATCTGGTGGAGTTTTCATTTCAGATTTGTAATTTTCGACATTCTATTCTTATTTGTAACTTTAAAAAACAGCTGTATTAAGGTATAATCCATACAGCATACAATTCACTAGTTGTAGGTATGTAAGTCAATGCTTTCGAATAAATTTATAGAATTGAGAAACTAGTTTTAGAACATTTCCTTCATTTCAAAATGATTCCTGCTTGCAGTTGATACCCATCCCTACCTTCAAATCTAGGCAGCAACAATCCTGCTTCCTGTCTTTAAAGACTTCCTTCTTGGGCGCCTGGGTGGCTCAGATGGTTAAGCGTCTGCCTTCGGCTCAGGTCGTGATCCCAGGGTCCTGGGATCGAGTCCCGCATCGGGCTCCCTGCTCCTTGGGAGCCTGCTTCTCTGCCATTCTCCTCTCTCTCTCTCTCTCTCTCTCTCTCTGTCTCTCATGAATAAATAAATAAAATCTTTAAAAAAAAAAAGACTTCCCTCTTTTGTACATTTCTTATAAATGGCATCATACAATGTGTAGCCATTTGCATCTGATTTTAGTCACTAAAGATAATGTTTATGAAATTTACTCATATTACAACATGTAACATTTTGTTCCTTTTTCATGTTTTTTTTCTCATTCACCAGTTGATGGACGTTTGGATTGTTTCAAATTTTTTTTTATGCATAATGTTGCTCTGAAACTAAATGTAAAAGTCTTTGTATGTAAGTTTCACGTACCTTGTATATATTTCTATGAATTGTATTTCTGTGTCATATAATGAGTTTGGGTTTTACTTTTTATGAAAATAACAAACTGTTCTCCAAAGTGACCATGCCATTTTATATTCCAATCCTCAATACATGAGTTGTAGTTTTCCACATCCTTATCAACACTTGTAATTTTCTGCCTTTTTAAAATTATAGCCATTCTAGTGGTTGTAAAATGGTATCTTATTGTGGTCTTAAATTTCATTTCCTTAGTTACAAGTATTAATTCTCTGCTGAGATTCTCCAGACATTCATTTATTCTGACATTATATTCCCCTAAGTCAGAGTTTCTAAGCAGTATTACCATGTTGAACCAGGTAATGGTTTGTGCAGGGAAGATGTCATGTGCATTGTAGGATGTTTAGCCACATCCTGGGCCTACTCACTGGATGCCAACAGCAGCCCCACCAGTTGTGCAATCAAAAATACCACTATACACTGCGAGATATCCACTTTTGGAGTTAGGCTTCACCCCAGGTGAGAAGCACTGCTCTAATTCTTTGATAGTAGCTTTAAATTCCACTTATATTAGTTCCAACATCATGGAATAGATTTTTCTGTTTCTTCACATGTACAAGGATTACTATAATTATGATAATACATTTTAGAGACTCTGGCTTCTGTTATCTTCTTCTGAGGAATATTAATTTTTGTTTAGCACTCAGTTAAATTGCTGGTTTATTATGTTATAAAAATGGGAACTTTTTTTTGTGTTTCATTAAGGTGGGCTGTTTTAGATTTTCCCTTATTCCTAGAGTGAATCCCTTAACTAGCCAAATATGCTATAGGATATCTCCTGTTCAAAGTCTTTATCATGTGACTTTGCTAAATTAGCATTTATTAAGTAAATTCCTGGTGTGTTGGATGGTGAGCCAAGTTCAATAGAAGACCACAAGAGAATTGAGATAGAGACATATATTACTCACAGGTCCTGGAGGAGGTGTACACATGCTTTGAGGGTCCACAGGGAGAGATCAAGGTGGAAGGGTAGAAACAGGTAGCACCTGGGGCAACTAAGGTTTTGGGGATCTTTGAGTGGAGTATATTGGGGTTCTTTGGGAAAGGCCAGGTTGGTCAATTCAAACCAAAAAGTGTGGGGATTTGGTAAACTCTCCAAGGGTTTTATCTAACAATTGTACAAGGTTAAAGGCCTTGGGAGGCAGGGAAGACTGTTTATCACAAGGGATTTGGGGAAGTCATTTTAGGAATTTAAATTTGCTTCTGACTCCCAGTGCTGCTGTCAACAGGATGCATTTGCATAAGGGGAAAGTGTCAGTTTAAGGTCCCTGCAGGCCACTTGGCCAAACAAAATGGATGTTGAATTGGACAGCCACATGCAGAAGACTGAAACTGGACCATTCTCCTACACCATACACAAAGATAAACTCAAAATGGATGAAAGGCCTAAATGTGAGACAGGAATCCATCAAAATCCTAGAGGAGAACACAGGTAGTAACCTCTCCAAACTCAGCTACAGCAACTTCCTCTTAGACAAGGGAAGGGAAACAAAAGCAAAAAATGGACTATTGGGACTCCATCAAGATAAAAAGCTTCTGTACAACAAAGGAAACAGTCAAAAAAACTAAAAGGCAACCTATGGAATGGGAGAAGATATTTGCAATTTACATATCAGATAAAGGGCTGGTATCCAAGATCTATAAAGAAATTATTAAACTCAACACCCAGAAAGCAAAGAATCCAGTCAAGAAATGGGCAGAAGACAAGAATAGACATTTCTGCAAAAAAGACACACAGATGGCGAACAGACACATAAAAAAAAGAAAAGTTCAACATCACTTGTCATCAAAGAAATACAAATCAAAACCACAATGAGATACCACCTCATACCAGTCAGAATGGATAAATTAACAAGACAGGAAACAACAAATGTTGGTGAGGATGTGGGGAAAGGGGAACCCTCTTACACTGTTGGTGGGAATGCAAGCTGGTACAGCACTCTGGAAAATAATATGGAGATTCTTCAAGAAGTTAAAACTAGAGCTACCCTACACCCCAGCAATTGCACTACTGAGTATTTACCCCAAAGATACAGATGTAGCAAAAAGAAGGGGCACCTACACCCTAATGTTCATAGCAGCAATGTCCGCAATAGCCAAACTGTAGAAGGAGCTGAGATGTCCTTCAACAGATGAATGGATAAAGAAGATGTTGTCCATATATACAATGGAATATTACTCAGCCATCAGAGAGGATGAATAGCTATCATTTACATCGATGTGGATGGAACTGGAAGGTATGCTGAGCAAAATAAGTCAAGCAGAGAAAGACAATTATCATATGGTTTCACTCATATGTGGAATATAAGAAATAGCACAGAGGAACATAGGAGAATGGAGGGAAAACTGAATGGGAAGAAAACAGAGAGGGAGACCAACCATGAGAGACTCTTGACTTCAGGAAACAAATTGAGGGTTGCAGAAGGGAGGGGGTGGAGGGATGGGGTAACAGGGTGATGGGCATTAAGGAGGGCACATGATCTGATGAGCACTGAGTGTTCTATGCAACTAATGAATCATTGAGCACTACATCCGAAATTAATGATGCACTATATGTGGGCTAACTGAATTTAAATTAAAAAAAAAAAATGGATGTTGAGGCAGAAATACCATGGAGTAGCTGACCTACTTCGGACACCTTACCACGGAATTCTCAGTTTTTTCTTGTTATTCCAGGAACAGCTAAACAGTGCTTCCACATTGTTTCTCTGAGCTACATGGGTGTGTCTGAACTTTCTCTATAGTGACCAGTGTTTTCCTGCTCTGAACATTTCTGCTCAGATGTAGAGGTGCCAGGCAGTGGAAAAAGATTCTTTCTGCTTAGACTTTGAACTAAACTTGGGTTCCTCATTTGCCAGGGTCAGGACACAACATTTAATTACCTTCCTTCTAGTGAGATGCTTATTACAAAAGCAAAGGTTTCTGCTCTGGCCTTGAATGATAAAACTGGAACAATTTCTATTTTGCCTGTTCATTGAGAAAATGATATAATGTGTAGGGTAATAACATTTATATATAACTATATTATTAATAATATAAACATACTTATGTTCCTATGAACATACTACCTCCTCAGAAACTTTCTTTTTCTAAAGTTAGCATTTCTCACAGATATCAGTTGGGTACAGTGAGGATGAGATATAAGATCACAAGCTAATCATAAAAAATGGAGCTTGCAGCTTTTTCTTGGCTTTAATTTATAGAATAAAAATATTACTATTTCAGTGTTTTAGGAAAAAATAAGCATTAACCTACATATTTGTGTGTGTGTGTATGCTGTCATAAGCACAGTATATATATGTGTATATATATATATAATTCATTTCAAGTACATATTGTGCTTTATGGTCTATTATATTTTTATGTTTACCCCTTCTTCTGGATGGGGAAGTATAGAGTGCAGTCCTCCCTTGTTCACTACTATTTCTAAACACAGCTACAGGAATAATTCATTCCCAGGTGACAAAGATAACTAGATAATAAACTGTTAAATGAAAGCAGGTTATTATCTGTTTTACTTAGAAATTTATCTTATAGAAATTTGAATATCACTTCTAATAAAAAATCCCTGAAATTTTAATTTCTATTTCTTTAAAAACAAAGCAACTTAAATTATCAGAAAGAGATGTCTACTCTGTGTACAAATAACTCACAAATGCATTAACATGGATCCTGTGTTCTGAATTGTTCTGGATGATTAAATGTAGGTGTTTCAATGATCTGTGTTTAAGATGAAATATGTGAGATAGATGAATTCTGATTAGAAGAGGTGTTCAGCAGACATTTAGCTTGCATTAATCAGGAAATAAAAACCCTTAACATAGCCTCATTGGGGCTAACCATATAATTCTAAATTCCTGCCTTCACATGCATAACTTGTGAACACAGAAAATTTACTAGCCAAAATATAGTATAGTCTGTTTCTATAAACTATGTGAGTCTTACCAAAATCCTCTTAAATAAATATTTTTAAAATACCAGCTACAGTACATGTGAAGTATCTTAAAAATGGAAATGGGAAATTATATACTTGAAGGTAGGGCATGAAAATCTGAAGGAATCATTTGGGAAAACTTCCAACATAGCAACTTCTGAAGAGAGCTTTACTGTCATAATAGTAATCATGAGTTTAATTCCTCTGGGTGCATAAAATTCACATAAGGATAGTATTGTAATTTTAGATGAATGAAAGTGTTGTGAAGGGGTGCAAATTGGCTCATGCACACATCTCCACAGCCCATGGGAGAAGAGATGAGCCTGAAGCAAAATCCTTCTTGAGATTATAATGCTCAGCTTATGAAGCTTGTATTTCTTCTAACAGGAAAATATAACTACCAGAAAAATCTTTTGTTAACCTTCTGGTGCAACTTTGCCTCACACTGGCAAACAGCGAGATGCAGTCACTCACACAGCAAGTGCTTATGTTTGAATAGAAATCGAACATTCCCAAAGGGTGAGAATATGGCTATTTGCACCTTCAAAATGGAATTGTAAGCCTGAGGCCAAAAACAAAGCTTTATAAGATAAATTTGACACAATGGACCCCCTCTGTCTCCTTCAAACTCCTCCCCAGTCCTGGAGACACTACCATGTTTTAGTATTTCTCCAGGTCTAATTACTCCTACAGTTTTTCCTTTTGTTTTCCCTGCTTGATAAATATTGGATTTGTTATATTTAGCTGGCAGTTGAACATTTTCATTTAGAAGTCTTAGGATCATTAACTAATGTAAGTCCAACTAAAACTCCAGTGTTTCAAATTGCTCATTTCTCCAGATTTCACAGTCAGTATCAACTGTACTATCATTTTTCTCGTTACACAAATTCAAACCCTCAGAAATATGTTTGAATTTCTTCAACCCACTCCTTAACTTAAGATATATCATTAGGTCAGACTCCAAGTTGATTATTTTTATACTGGTAACATTGTTACTATCTCTTCCTCTATTATTTTTTTCTTCCATATTTTTATTAGCACATTTCTAGATCAATTTATCCTGCTTCACTAATTGAACTAGTCTTCAAACAGGGTTTCCAGCCTTTAGTAAAACAGTCTCATGGTGCATCACCATCAGATTGATCTCCCCCTGCAGTGTTCTCAACACTGGCTTATTCTTGATCAAAACAAACTAAAAGACTTCTAGAGAACATTCAAAATCATGACTCTGTGTCCTCTCTGGCCAAAACACAAATCTCTTTTTTTGTATAACTCCTTCTCCCTGTATTTCCAGATATATTTATTCCCTTTATACACAATACCTTCCTCAAAGCCTCTCCATTTCCAAAACCCATCTAACTTTTGAAATCCAGCACTATTTTCAGCACATACTGATCATTGATCATTCAAATATTGAACCCCTAAAGCATTGTCTACACCAAGGGTCAGCAGATGACATCCACGGGCTAATTTTACCCTTCCACCTCTTTCTGTATTTCCTATAACCTAAAAATTATTTTTATAATTTTAAAAGTTTATTGAGCCCCAGTCTATAATAGTATTTGCAAACTGTATATGAATACATGGGTTTCTGGGTTCTTTATCAAATTTTATTTAATTTACGCTTTCATTTAATTATCTAAGAATAACAAATATTTCTGGATCATTTGTGTAAACTCCTTACAACTGAATATCGCCATGTGGTCTTATTGCTTGGGTTCAGATTCCAGTTTATAGTCAACAAAATTCAGCCTAAGTGGCAGTATTAGATTTTAAATAATTTTACAAGCATGCTCTATTTACAATTGGGCAAACAATCATTAGGAAATAAATATTGCCAACATTAGGTTGACAAGCATCCATCTTCAAATTTAATCTTCACATGAGCATCTGAACTTCATAATCATAGCATGAGACTTTAGAAATTTAAGTCAACAGCAATGCCCAGTTGGAATTCATAATCACAAATTAAGGTTTTATGTTCTTTATTAAGAACTTCTTAAACAGAATTCTGTGGAGCTGCCTTCTTCAAATATATTCTCAAGGTCTAGGCTTATTCAAATTGGAAAACTCTCCCACTCTTTAGACATATATATTGCCCAAACTTTCTTAGTTCTTGGAATAGCAAGATGTTGTCTTTAAGGAGATTGCAATATTAAATTCCTTTCAGACTCTAAAGACAAGTAACTTTACATATACCATTCCTGTAACATTTTTATTTGTTTTTTTCTGATTGATTTACCCATATTCATGTAAAGGCAATGGCGAAAAGCAGTCGGTTCTCAAGGGGACATCTTCTATACATTCCCTGTGGTAGCTCTTTGAAGGAAACTTCAGGGCTGCCCCTTGGCCCAGAGCTCATTACTGCCATGGAAGTCTTGGGATGGAGATGGACAGACAACTTGTAAGGGAACAAAGAAATCTCATTATGTTTTTCTTGGATAGTGAACACATTCCTCTGTTTCCCAAATGTAAAATATAATATCCAGCATGATGATCTACAATCACTACTGAGTCTTTATTCTATGTCCAAATGCAAATATGTTCTATACCCAAATCTAAGGGAAATAAATAATGAAGACTATGTAAATAAGGGAGGTTTTAAAAGGTTAAGAAGACAAACGAGGAAAGCATCCAAATAATGGATTGAAGAGATAGCACTATAATATAAGAAAGAGTTTGAAAGATTTCCTTTTTCATCTTAGGATTTGCAGGGAAGAATTTTCACTAGTGAATAGAATTTAAAAAAATGATTCTGTGAGAGAAAATAAGAACTATAAATAAGTATCTTGATATTGTTTTTGGGGAAAATATATAGCTTCATTATGATTATCCAAACTTACTAGCCATATAGTGTAATTTATACACATTTGTACTAGTAAATCCCAAAAGAGGAGGTAGAGAATGTTCTTGTTCTTTAAAAATTTGCTTATCAAGCAGCACTATTTATAATAACAGAGTTTGTTAAAAATGCTGAAATACAGATCCCATCCAAAAGTACTGAATCAGAATTGAATTTTTTTTTGAAAGATTTTATTTATTTATTTGACAGAGAGAGACACAGCTAGAGAGGAACACAAGCAGGGGGAGTGGGAGAGGGAGAAGCAGGCTTCCCGCTGAGCAGGGAGCCCGATTGGGGCTCGATCCCAGGACCCTGGGATCATGACCTGGGCCGAAGGCAGATGCTTAACGACTGAGCCACCCAGGTGCCCCACATTTTTAATACATATTAATATGTATTTTTATACATATTAATCTTTGAGAAGCAGTTCTTGAAAACACGTAAATCTTAGTCTACTTATCCCCTCTTTTATTGAATTTTGTTTGTAAAGTAAAACAAAATTTGCTTCCCCCGATAGTCTTTTAATAGCAATAACAAGAAAGAGAAATTTATTATTTAAAGGGATAGAATTCAGTAAGAATAAATGAGAAGTTACCAGGAAGGTTATATTCCAGCAGCAGTCATGTTGCTGTATTTCTGTTGTGGTTTTTGATATATATGTTTATACACCGATTGCAATATATTTTTTTTTTACACTGAATGTAATATTGATTATCACCTGTTTCAATTTGTATCAATCATGGGGATTAGCTTGGGATAGATAGTGTAATTATAGTGAATCCATATAAACAGTGTTAATCAATACCAATTATGTCTTTTCTTCACATATAAGAAATATCTACATAGTAAGGGTCAACTCATTTTTATCAGATACATCAGTTAGTATGAATTATTAAAATTATTTAAATGTTGATTATGTAAATATGTTTGACCTGCTAAGTTTCCCAGAAATTTTAAATATGTATATTCCTATGCAATTAATCTACTCAGTTGGTAAAGTAAAGGTTATTTCTTAATGTAATTTCAGAGCTTTCTAGCAATTTTTTTAACTTTATTAAAGTTTTTTTACTTTATTTATTAACTTTATTTATTTATTTATTTTTATCTTTAATTTTTTATTGTTATGTTAATCACCACACATTACATCAGTAGTTTTTGATGTAGTGTTCCATGATTCATTGTTTGTGCATAACACCCAGTGCTCCACGCAGAAAGTGCCCTCTTTAATACCCATCACCAGGCTAACCCATCCCCCCACCCCCCTCCCCTCTAGAACCCTCAGTTTGTTTTTCAGAGTCCATCGTCTCTCATGGCTCGTCTTTTCTAGCAATTTTTAAGACAAGAGGGCATGTACTGAATGGAGCACTGGGTGTTACACGCAAACAATGAATCATGGAACACTACATCAAAAACTAATGATGTAATGTATGGTGATTAATATAATAAAATAAAATAAACCTAATTTTTATTTTTATGACATTTCTACTAATTCATTTTATCTATTAACAAAAACTATTCCATCTGGAAACAGATTTAGTTAAGGGCAGTGAAAATTACTTCAGTCACAGTGACATTCAAATACAAATTAAAAGAAAATGGTTTCAAAGGATCCCAGAAATTATACCAAAATGAAGATCATGCCCTATTTAAGTAGTATGAGTCCACAACACTGAAACTGGTAGGATTGCATATGTAGTAATATAAATGATTTATAAGAAATACACTGGAATTTATAAATTAAATATTCATTTCAAAAGAGTCAACTTAGATGTCTATAAAGTGTTAACATTCAAAAATATTTAGAGGGCCTCATTTAGAATTATCTTTACAAATAATATTATATAGTATCATTAAAAATCACAAATGGTGTTCTAATAATCATCTTTAAAAAAAGATTTGACTTTTGAAAGGATCTTTGGCACACGAGTTGAGATAGCAATTTAAGATTCAGTTTCCTCTGGAGCATATTTGTAGCTGAACATGGTGGGCAACGATTTGAATAAAATAAATTATCTAAAGTAATAAAGATAACACCTCAGAGGTCTTATAGTGTCTGTACTGCTTTAGTAAAGGAAACATCATGTACTAAGAAATTCAGAGAGATTGACCTCCAAATACATGGGAGATCAATATAATTTTGTTTCTGTTCCCTTTTTTCCTCTACTTAGTACCTAGTGCTCACAAGGAAAACATGGTACATAGGAATATAAAGTGAATTCAGTAACTCTTAAGACATATAGAAGTCCATTTTTTAAAATCTCTACAGACTTTCAATAATTTAAGAGCCAAATCAAGTTATCAAAGGTAAGAATATGTGAATCTTTCAAGTAAATTAACTTTTCTTTCCTGTCATATGTTTGATTTTATCTGGGAGAGAGAGAGGGATTCTCCCAACACAATAATCAGTAAAACATGGAGTTAAAGATTCTGAGAACCATGCTGCATTCCTTTCCTAAAACTAGGTACAGATTCTATATCAGAACAAGAAGGAGTATACAGTTGATAGTACTTATACCCCCGAACATCCCCCACCCAGAAATATATACAAAATAAATAAAGCTTTCTCTCATATTTTTTGTGGCATTTCTTCCTTGAAAAACAACTGATAGGTCTATTACTAGAGCAAATCTTTAATGTTTTTCTACTAATACATTACCAAGCATAAAGTGTAATGACATTAGTTCCAGAAAAGTATAATTAACTCTCATTGCGTTGAGATTATTATATGCATTTTGGATATAGACTCAAGTATTTCCAGTCTTCTATTTTCTCTTTTGGAGATGGAACAAAACAAACAAACAAAAATTATGATACATGTTATAAATATAAAAAAAGAAATGTCTAACTCTGCCTGCTGGAGGCAACTTCCCACAAGAGGTCATATTTGACCTAGAAAAAGGAAGTGTCTTCTTTGTAAGATATGTTTTTTCCATGCCAAACAACAACAAAAGATGTATGGATGTGAATGTATCCAAATTTATATGATTGTAAAGGAAGAAAATATTTATCAGCCTCAGCTAAAAGCAATCTAAACAGATAGCTTCCCCCAAGCTTCACCTCTCACTAATGGACAAAGTGAAGCTAGTTTTCCTGGCTGGCTGGAGCTATTCTAAAACATTTTCAAGAAAGCTGATCACTCTGACTTATACTTTTCCCATCTTTTAAATTCATTCCAACTACATGCTTTAAGCTGTCAATTTATATAACAAATGTAGTTCTTGACTGATACCGATTCACATTTCTAAACAGGTGTATGCTTGATGAATGTGGCATAATAAATGCTATCTCTATTTGCAAAAATAAGAAAAGGCATGAGAAATAATTTATATCAAATATTTTTCCCAAATAATTGTTTTTTTTTCAAGTCGATGCCAGAGTCCAAATAAGTTACACAGCAGGTTGCTTCTTAAATTGCTTACCCAGCTACAATCTTTCTTTTGCCTCATTTGTAGTTTCTGTAATTGTCACATCTTCAATCCACTTTTTACAATTGAAAGAATACATTGAAGGGAGAGAAAACACAATACTGGAGTGTATTTGAAATTAAGAACTAACCATTTAAGGTCAGAGAGGTTATAGAAATTTTATTATGTGCTAGAGTCTCTTATTTAATAAGAACTCAGAATGTCACATTCTTCATGCCTATAAAATTATGAGACAAATATTGTATGTTTCAAGAAAATAGTCATGTATTTTACATCACATGTAAAAAGCACAGGTGTGTGCATGCACATGAATGCACACTCCTACATCAAAATACTCTCAACCATCCCAAATTTAGTGGAGGTATTGAAATTTACCTGCTTCCTATATTCCTTACACATGCTGTTTCTGATTTTCTCACTAGTATTCACAAGTAGTATGCTAAATATCTATTGCTGCATAACAAATTACCCCAAAATTTAGCAGCTTAAAACAATACACATTTGTTTTCTCACAGTTCCTGTGAATCAGCTTTGCTGGTCCTCCTAGTCAGTCTCTTTAGAATGCGGCAATCAAGGTACTTGCTGAGGCTACAGTTATCTCAAGGCTCTGGTAAGGAAGGATGCTCTCCCAAGCTCACTCACCTGGTCTAGGCAGGAACCAGTTCTTCACAAGCTGATGGACTGAGAACTTCAGTACCTTGCCAGTTGTTGGCCAGAGGTCTCCATTAGTTTTTTTTTTTTTTTTTTTTTTCCATGTGAGTCTCTCCATAAGGCAGTTTACACATGGCAGGTAGCTTCATCTAAGCAAGAAAATGAGAGGGCAAGAGAGTATGAACAAGACAGGAGTCACAACTCTTTGGTAACCTCATCTCAGAAGTGACAACCCAGTCATTTTGCCCTATTCTATTTATCAGACATGGGTCACTAGACCCAGCCCACACTCAAGTGGAGGGGATTACACAAAGCTGTGAACACTGGGAGGTGAGCCGTCTTAGAGGTTGCCTCCTACTCAGTGCATGGACTGAAGTCATCACTTAATATTTCCAAAATAACTAAGTGTTCTTCTTATTATAAAAAAATCTCTGAATAAACAAAGGAGTTCAAATGATACCCAAATGAAATAGCTCCTATAGGGAGGAAAAAGTTTGTATTTCTAAAACCAACTGGACAAGTTCTAAGTAGCATAACCTTTGCTTTAATCACTTAATCCAGTGAAGAATTCAACATAATGTATCTAATTATTACTATTCATAACCTGGCATAGCTTGGTGACCTGTCAAGAAAACGGTGGATTTACAAAGAAATCCACTTTCTGTAGGTAACCAAAAATATCCTGATTTAATATTAATATCACATTTTTATATGAAAATATTGATGATGGTCACTTTAATGCAGTACTTCCTGTGCAAGTGGCTTGCTAGTACCAACAAACCTTGAAATGAATGCAGATGTATATTCTCAGGATCCAAAGTTACATATGTGTACAAATACACATTTGAACCTGTTTATGCTAACTTTCAAATATAGGCATTCCCAAGCAGAAGTGTGCATCTAAAAAATCAATATATTTATAGGAATTAATAAAATTATTGTTGTTTTCTACTTACATGGAATTTCCCTCAGCAATTTTTAAAAATATCATTACTGTTCCATTGTGTGCTTTTCTCTGACAGTAAGAATTAAAAATTAAGAACATATGTGACATCAATTGTCCTTGAAGAAGTGAAACTATTAGCCAATCTATGAGTGTTTAACTAAAATATCTAGAAAACTAATAGCCAAGACATTGAAAGTACTTCTTTAATGCATCAAAAAATTAATATGGGTCTCTATTTACTATAAAATACTCAGTAATAATATGGCTAACGTTGAGGAAAAGAAAGATAAATATCAGTTGAGGAAGGAGGTTAGTTTTAAATGCTCTTTTTCAGTAACCAGTACAATCTATCAACTTTTTACACATTTTCACTGAAATGGAAGAGTGACCAAATTCAAAAGACAATGTTATCTGTCATTCATATCTCTAAGAACCCTGATGTTTTGTTTCTAATTATAATATGCATAACTAAATGCTATTTCCCCTTTAGTGCATTTGAAATAGTAGCGTGTATCGCCAGGTCTTCTGATTCCTGATTTGCATCCATGAAATTTTATTGATAAAATATAAATTTGTTGTAAGAACTGAGACTAGATAATCAAATAATAATAGTTAATACTAATACCATAAAGACATCTGATTTTAAAATGCAAAAATAATATTTTATAGCTCTTTATATTTAGAATTTGCTTTTATTTACACCCGCAACCATTCAATGTGGATGTTATTGGCCCCTCTAATGGGCTGGATAGAATCCCCCAAAGAGATATGTCCAAGTCCTAACCCCTGATACCTGTGAATGTGATCTTATTTGGAAATACGGTATTCTCATATATAATTAAGTTGAGAATTTTCAGATGAAATCTTCCTGGATTTAGGGTGGACCTTAAATCCAATGACTAGTGTCCTTATGAGAGAAACAAGAGGGATATTTGAGACACACAGAGATACAAAGAGGAGGGCCATGTGAAGACATTCAGAGATCAGAGTGATTCATCTATAAGCCAGGAAACACCAAGAATTGCCTGCAGCCACCAGAAGTTAGGAGGCAAGGTAAGATTATTCCTTAGATCATTCAGAAGGTGCCATCCCTGCCTACATTTTTGATTTCAGATGTCTAGCTTCTAGAACTGTGAGAGAATAAATTTGCTTTGCTTTAATCCATCAAGTTTATGATAACTTGTTATGGCACCCTTAGGAAAGCAATACAGCCTCATTTAACAGAAGCACTATAACACAGAGATTCTTATTTTCCCAAGATGAAAACTAACTAACTGATTTGATGTGGGTATCATTGGCTTTGAGACAAGAATGAAATATTCTTCTAATATATGCTGTATTTCCATTTCTCTAGATACATTATGGAGTACTATAGTGTTTGGTCAAAACAGTTACCATTAACTTTGCGTTCACAGGTGATATAAAAGAGTTGGACTCTGAAAGCAAATAAATATTAAGACCATTTTAACCAATATTTTATGTATGCTTTCTTTTTTAATGATCAGAGTGAAAAACATGTAGTTAAACTAAGTCTAAAAGAGCTCTATTAGTAAGTAAAAATTTTAACAAATTGAGTAATAACATATGGTAGCAGTTTAATTATCAGTTTTTTTCTCTTGAAAAGAAGATAAAGTAATGGTGTATCTTGTCATTGGTTCTTAAATTTATATTTGTGACATATTTGTGATTGTCATATAGGCTATATTAGTTAAAGGGAGATAGAAGTTTTTGCAAAACATCTTTATAAGAATTGCTTTTCTCGCTCATGAAGAGACCTAGAAATGTCACATTGTCACTTGCCAGAACTGACAAAAATGTATGATACTCAGTGATAATGTTTATTCTGAAACAGATGCTAGTGTTATACTTAGGAAATGCTATCCTATAGAGGAGTAAAATCTAATTTTTCATTTAAAATGAATATTTTCTTCTAATTTTATGGTTATGTTTTTAGTGTTTTATTTGTTTACTTTCTCACTGGAAGTTTTAAGCCCACCGAGACAAAAGTTGTTTATCTGGCACAAGTTATTTTGAGCTGATGGCTTTTCATAGTAGTTGTGATGTACAGAACCTGGGATGTCCCCTACATTTATACTCTGTATCATCCCCTAACCTTGATTGTAGCCTGGATCTGTGATTTTTTTGTAATTAATAAAACATGGCACTCCCATGATTACATTTATATCTATCTATGTATCTATTATTTTATCTATTCATATTTGTAACTGTATCTACGTATCTACCTCTGTATAATACATACATACATACATATACATATATATGCATATGCATATATATTTGCATGCGAAAATGTGCTTCTCTGTAGAAATATGCAAGCATGTATTTGTATAGGAGCTTGTCAGGAAGACTTCTCCCACTTCCTGGTTTCATAAGCTTCCATCTCTTGAGAGGGCCTATGGAAAGAGCACTGAGTGAAGGAAATGCAAGCAACCTGTAGTCCCTGGTCAAAGACCATCAAAAAAGTGAGGACTCAGTTCTTTAACTGTAAGGACTAAGGCTGCCAACAGCCTGAGAGAATTCAGAAATGAATCTTCCTCCAGTCAAGCCTCTGGTGAGAAGCAGTCCTGGCCAAACCTGATTGCAGTCTAGCCTTGACCCATGGAAACTGAGACAGTAAACATGTATTGTTTGAAGGTGTTAAATTGGTGGTAATTTGTTACAGAAATTTGCAATAGAAAACTAATACAGCAGTCAAATTTTTCAACAATATTAAGGGGCAATCCATTCTTTTCTTCTTGATATACATTGCTGGCTTTTAGTATGAATTAAACTATTTTGTACACAAGTATCTTTTTCTGCTCCATTTGTTTCCATTTTGATCTGTCAACCTACTCTAATGGCTACCTGTTCAGAAATCCTGCACCTGTCTGCTCTAGATTTGGAAAATATTTGTACAGTGATAAGGTTTTTTTGTTTATTTTCATTTGAGTTGGTTTTAAGTGTAATTCATATTCATTCCTTTTAACTGCTATTTGATAATTCACATATAAAACTCATTAGCATAAATGTGCATTATATCAATAAGAAAATGTATTTTGTGATTGTGCTACAAGCTAATTTTTTCCCCTTCTCTGGAGAGAGAGAGAATCTTAAGCAGGCTCCATGCCCAATGGGGAGCCCCACAAGGGGCTCGATCCCACAACCCTGAGATCATGATCTGAGCTGAAATCAAGAGTCAGACACATAACCGACTAATACTTCCAGGTGCCTAACAAGCCAATTTTTTAATAAAAAGTTTTTAGGTTGGCAGCAGCCTGTAATCGAAGGAGTGATTGTCATAATGAGAAAACTGCCATCGTGATAAAAGTTTTGGTGGCATCAAATACAAGATATACATGTTCAAGAGCTCTTCCACCTGAATGATGAGCTCTTTGTCTAATATTTCTAGTTTAAAGCCCATTATTATAAAAATTATAACGATACTTGGCTTTTTATTTCATTTTTGTTTTTAATTCATCAATCTAATTTCCTGGTTAACAGAATCTGGCAGATGTCTCTATTTTATTGTGTTGATTTGGCAGACTTAACGTATTCTCTATAGAGAGGCTATTTTTTTTTTCCACCCGGCTCAGTTTTTCATTTCTTCCTGGCACTTGTCCCAGTCCTTAGGGCTTTGCAACCTCTTGAGAGGTGCTCCTGCCCATGCCCTCCTCCTTCTTAGATCTGTCAAGCAAATCCAATCAGCAGTGAAACACTTTCCCCAGTACCCACTGATGAACAATGTGGTGTGGTACAGTGGTTTCTTGTTTTTGTTTTTTGTATAGTCTGAATGTTACCCATTTACCTGGGTCTGTAGAAAGTTTAAACCATTTGTATTGACTATAAATTTCTCTCTTTATATGTTTATTCTTGAATTCTTTGAAGACATTTCAAATTCAAGTTTCAAGGAAATGAGGGCAGTGTAGAAAAGTAAGCAAGAGTATATAATTCCTGAAATTATACAGGTATGACTTGCTGGCTTCAAATGCTTTCTCCACTATTCATTGGTTACATGGTTTTGGAAATGAAATTCAATCTTTTGAAGCTCAGTTCCCTCATCTCTAAAAAGAGCATCTTTAGAATGCTTCCTCATATGGTAGATAAATTAATGAGATGGTATATTTTTAGCACTTACCAAAGCATTTTGGTATATCATTTATGCTTAGTAAATAGTATTTATCATCTACATAACTATTAATATAAGAAGGCATTTTTAGTACCATTGGTTCTTAGCCAGGGGTGATTTTGTCCCTCAAGGAGCACTTACCAAGGTCTGTAAAGGTACTTAGCTGTCACAACCAGGCCACTGGTTGAGGGGTTTCTACTGGAATGTAGTGAGTAGAGGACAGGATTGATGTTAAACATCTTAAAATGCTTGGGACAATCCTCCACAATGAGAAGTCATCCATCCCGAACTGTCAAGCATGCTGAGGTTGAGAAACTCTGCCATAATTACGTTTGCTCATCTACCTTTCTTCTTTTGGCACTTTGATGTTTTCATTTGAAAGATCACACTATCAAAAGCATTTTACTTTTTCTTTCTTTGTGTGATTTAAAGTTATGCTTATGTTTCTGCAAGCTAATTGACTCAGAGCAAAATGAATGCCTCTGCTGTATAAAATATTAGGTATAGAAAATAAGCCTAAATAAATAGCTTCTTATAATTGCTAAACTCTTTTCTTACAAAATACATTATTTACTATAAACCAAATTAGGATGCTTTTGGCCTTTTTAAGACATATTTATAAAGAAGCAATATTAAGTATCAGTCATTATTAGTTAGTTAGGGAACTATGAAGTATACTTAATGCAATTCAAACCCAGAAAAAAAATATTATGTTCAGGTAAAATAAGTTGTATCAGCTTATTATTGTATTTATCATTTTTCCATCAATGACAAGCTGAATATTTGCAGGGTTTAGCAGCTATATTTAATCAGTACAATTAATCATCATTAGTCAACACTTTATAGTGATCAATCACATTCAAATTTTTTTAATTAATTTTATTTTATAATGTTAGTCACCATACATTACATCATTAGTTTTTGATGTAGTATTCCATGATTCATTGTTTGCATATAAGACCCAGTGCTCCATGCAATACATGCCCTCTTTAATACCCATCACTGGGCTAACCCATCCCCCCAACCCCCACCCTCTAAAACCCTCAGTTTGTTTCTCAGAGTCCATAGTCTCTCATGGTTCATCTCCCCCTCCAATTTCCCCCCCTTCATTTTTCCCTTCCTACTATCTTCTTTTTTTTTTTTTAACATATAATGTATTATTTGTTTCAGAGGTATAGGTGTGTGATTCATCAATCTTACACAATTCACAGTGCTCACCATAGCACATACCCTTCCCAATGTCCAACACCCAGCCACCCCATCCCTCCCACCCCCACCCCTCCAGCAACCCTTAGTTTGTCTCCTGAGATTAAGAATTCCTTATATCAGTGAGATCATATGATACTTGTATTTCTCTGATTGACTTATTTCGCTTAGCATAATGCCCTCTAGTTCCATCTACGTCGTCAATTTTATGACCAGAATTGATCACAATACAGTGCATTAACAATCATCCAGAAACTTAAGAAAATAAACCATTAGCTCCCATTTGAAATTACTAATATTTTCCATTACTGATGTGTATCTGAAAGTTTTAGACATTTTTTTAGTTTGAATTAACGTTGGGGTGCTTGGGTGGGACAGTCGATTGAGAGGTCAACTCTTGGTTTCGGCTCAGATCTGATCTCAGGGTCATGAGATGGACCCCCACATTGCGTTCCATGCTTACCCCTGAGTCTGCTTCTGATTCTGTCTCTCTGCCTCTCCTGCTCATGCTCTCTCTCTTTCTCTCTCTCAAATAAATAAAAATCTTAAAAAAAAAAATTAATGTTGATTGACAAAAGTAGATATATTTAAACCTGTTATATTTAAACACAGTATTTGCAAATTGAAAAATGTTGTATACTAATCTTTGCAATGACTTGTAATGTTTAGTCCTTTTTCATCTGTTTAACCGAAATTATATATATATACATACATATACACATATATGTATAATATTCAACCGGTGTACTCTATGCCACTCTCTCAGTGAAGCCTTTTTTGATCACTCTCTTTGAAACAACAGTTCTCCACACATTTTCATTTTCTTTCCTTGCTCTATTTTACTTCAAAACATAAACAACTATCTAATATACTATATATTTTATTCCTTTATATTTAACACCATTTCTCTCTTTCTCTATCCACTAATGCATGTAAGAATATGATCTTTAGGGTCTAATGTGTTAGGTTTTATCACAGCTCTGCTTGTTACTAACTGTGGAAGTTGGGGAAAATTAATAGCCTTCCTGTGCCTCAGTGTCTGTGGCAATAATAAGGCTACATCTACTTCATAAGGTTCTTCTGTGGTTTTAATGTGTTGATATTTTTTAAAGTACTTAGCACAAAATAAACACTATGTAAATGTTAGCTTTATTCTTCAAACTGACAAAAAAAAATTTTTTTTCCACTACTATATCCCCAGAACCTATAACATGTCTGGCACATGGCAGATAGTAAAAAACTTGCTTAAAGAATGAGTTTATCCTTAGCTACCAAAGGTTCTCTGATTATCTTTTGTCACAAATATCTTACTATGATCTCTTCGAAACTGCCATGTCCTCCAACTCTTCTCTTCAAAACGGCAGGAAAGGAGAGTAGAGTAAAGGTGATAACATTTGCAATCAAATTGGAGGGGTTTTCAGATAGCACTCTATTTTTTCTATTATGTATTTTTAGTGACCACCTTTGTCATTACTCATGGTTAAGAGGACAAAGCCAATAACAGATAAAATGAAGTAAACAAAAAGTACTATATTTGTAAAAACAAGACAATCTCTTTTGAAGGCAAATTATAACATGTTGGATTAAAAATAGCTTTCTACTTAGACAACGTGTAATGTAAAAATTAAGCTTAGGTACACATGTAACTAAAAGAAATGAAAGCATTTTGCTTTGTAGCTGACAAGTCATCTACCTGGGGATTTGTTCTTGATTTACTATTAAATCTTGTAGAGGACATAATAAATAAAATTAGACTTATGACAAATATCAATCTATTTCCTTTTCATCTACACTTGAGAATTAGGGTATTTTACATTTAAGTGAATTAAACTGTCCAAATTCTGACAAAAACAAAAGTAAATGATTTTTTTTAAAGATTATTTATTTATTTGTTTGACAGAGAGAGACAGCAAGATAGGAAACACAAGCAGGGGGAGTGGGAGAGGGGGAAGCAGGCTTCCCGCTGAGCAGGGAGCCCAATGTGGGGCTCGATCCCAGGACTCTGGGATCATGACCTGAGCCAAAGGCAGATGCTTAATGACTGAGCCACCCAGGTGCCCCAGTAAATGATTATGTTTAGATTAAATTTTTTATTTTATTTTTTTTCATTCATCAAATCTAAAGGTAATGACAAGCTAAGATGTATACATAATACCTCACTAAACACAACAACAGCATGAGATAGGTTTTATAATAACATTTTGTAGTTTAAGAAATTGAAAGTGAGGGGTGCCTGGGTAGCTCAGTTGGTTAAGCGACTGCCTTCGGCTCAGGTCATGATCCTGGAGTCCCAGGATCGAGTCCCACATCGGGCTCCCTGCTCAGCAGTGAGTCTGCTTCTCCCTCTGCCCCTCCCCCCTCTCATGTGCTCTCTCTCTCTCTCATTCTCTCTTTCAAATAAATAAATAAAATCTTTAAAAAAAAAAAGAGAAAGAAATTGAAAGTGAAAAGATTAAGTAACTTACCTTTTGTAACATAGCCAACATTCAAATACAGGTTTATGACACCCTAAGACCCATGCTTTTCCATTATCTCAAGCCTTATCTTCATTGTTAGAACTAAGGCCACATAGATTTTACCACCACTATAGGTCTTTAATTTAAAACTTAAGATTGATCCTTATATCAATTTTACATAACAAATTTTTGCTTTTATCTATTAAAGTAAAACAAAGACAGAACCTCCCATCAGAAACAACTAGAAACTGTACAAAATACATAAAACTATTTCTACACATTGGACAACATCCAGTGTAGGTTTGTGATTCTTGAAAGATGAGATCTAAATCATATGGGACATAAAATTCTTCATTTCATTGCCTGGAGACAATTTCTATTTTTTTTTAAATATTTTATTTATTTATTTGAGAGAGAGAATGAGATAGAGAGAGCATGAGAAGGGGGAGGGTCAGAGGGAGAAGCAGACTTCCTGCTCAGCAGGGAGCCCGATGCGGGACTTGATCCTGGGACTCCAGAATCATGACCTGAGCCAAAAGCAGTTGCTTAACCAACTGAGCCACCCAGGCACCCTGGAGACAATTTCTAGACCACTTATATAAGAGGGAGAATCAAATGGCCTTGGCATATTTACATGATTGAAATGAGGACATGGTGATTGGATTTTTTGGAATCTGTGTCAGCTAAAAGTGTAGCCAGAGTTCTGAAGAGGAGGGAGTTATGTTGAAAAAGTACTAGAAGTCTGTTTAAAGATTCTTGAATCTTTACTGAGTACTAGGCTGTGCATGCATAGAATAAAACTCTAAAAAGCAGGGCAAAAACAGACAAAGGATGTACAAGCATAACAATTCCAAGGGCTTAGAGAGAGTAAGTAGATGCTCAAGCTCCAACCCAGCTCCACAGCACACTCTTCAGTAATAACATACAGAAATCAGTAGAGATCCAAGAGAGACTGTGCCTAAGTAGTGTGGTGGAGCTTTCTCTGAAGTGAATACTCTTCTACTTCTGTGAATATTCCTGCCCTAGCAAAGCTTAAAAACAAGCAGGAATAAAATTAATACAAAAAATTGATTTTAGGCCCCAAAAACACCAAAAAAAAATCACACTATCTAAGAAAAATGAAAAAATTACAATGCTCAGTATCTAATCAAAATTCTAAACAAGTCAAACATCCAGAAACTGTGACACATAATCAGAATAAAATTCACTTTAAAAAAAAGGCCCAGAAATCTTAGAAATGATGGAATTAAAAAACAATGATAAAAAAGCTACTATAATTATAAACAGATATTCAACACAAAATAGGAAAATAATAGGTTAAAAATGGAACACTTTAAAAGACTCAAAGAAGAATATTAAATATAAAAAACTGGATTATTTAAATTTCTTTCTTTAAAGAGGAAGGTTTTTTTTAATTTTTATTTATTCTTTTAAGGATTTTATTTATTTATTTGACAGAGAGAGAGAGATCACAAGTAGGCAGAGTGGTAGGCAGAGGGAGAGGGAGAAGCAGTCTTCCCGCTGAGCAAAGAGCCCAATTCAGGACTCAATTCCAGGACCCTGTGATCATGACCTGAGCTGAAGGCAGCCACTTAACTGACTGAGCTACGCAAGTACCCCTAAATTTCAATTTTTATTGAATGATGCTAAATGTAGATTAGACATTATAGAAAAAATAGAAAGGATGAATGATCTCGGAAGCAGAGCGATACAATCTATCCAAAATGAAGAAAAGAGAAAAAAACCTAAAAAAACAAAAACAAACAAACAGAAAACATGAATTGAGCCTCTGGACCTGTAGAATAAGTTAAAGCAGTGTAAAATGATATAAATAGAGTCCTAGCATAAAAGGGGATACAGAAAGATAGTTTTGGAAATAATGGCTGAAGATGATAAAATTTGATTAAAAAAAACCCCAAAACAAAAAACTATAAAGTTACCAATTATAAAAGTTCAAAGAACTACAAACAGGAAACACAAATCCAAGGAATATATATCTACATTTCCAAAAAGCAGCAGTGTGAAAAACAAGACACATTGTTTACAAAGAAACAAAGATAAGAGTGACTGAGATGTCTCATAATGAATAATGAAAGCCAGAAGATAATGGTAACCATTTTCAAGTTATAAAGGAAGAAAACTTGTCAATTTAGAATTCTATATCCAGCAAAAATATTTTTCAAAAAATTACAGTGTAATATAAACATTTCCAGAAAAGGGAAGGTAGAGAATTCATTTTAAGCTGATCAAAACTAAAAGAAATATTAAAAGAAATTCCTCAGTCAGAAAAAAAATATACCGCATGGAATCTTGGATCTTTCCCAAAGTACAAAAACTACTAGAAACTATAAATATGTTAGTAAATTTTTAATCTTTAATTTTTAAAAAGATAATTGTGCTTTTAAAATAAAAATTAAAATAATGCATTGTGAGGTTTATGATACATGCAGAAATAAATCGTTTGGAAATAATAGTATAAAGTATGAGGAATGGAAGCATTCTTTTCTAAGATTGTATCTTGTACATTATACATGAAGAGTATATTATTTAAAGATATATTGCAATAAGGTGAATATGTTTATTTTAAATGTTAAAATGGAGAAGACATGGGGCATTTGAGTGGCTCAGTCAGTTAAGCTTCTACCTTCAGCTCAGGTCATGATCCTGGGGCTCTAGGATCGAGCCCACCTTGGGCTCTCTGCTCAGGGGGAGTCTGCTTCTCTCTCTCCCTCTGCCTGCCGCTCCCTCTGTTTGTGCTCTCTCTCTGTCAAATAAATAAATAAAATCTTAAAAAAAAAACCCAAAAGGAGGCAAAATGGTGGAAAAGTAAGGGACCTCATTTCATCTGGTCCCTTAAATTTAGGTAGATAACTATCCAATCATTCTGAACACCCATGAATTCAACTTGAGATGTAAGAAAAGAATATCTGGAACTCTAAAAGTGGAAAAGCAACCACTTTTTGCAAGGTAGGAGCTGTGGAGAAGTGAATCTGAGGGGATATATTGGAATCTAAACTGTGGGGAGAGGGGGTCTCAGTAAGCGGGCTACCGGAAAGTGATATAGCCCCAGAGGACAAAATCAGAATTACTGGGGTGCCTGAGGGAGAAGAAAGAGAGAGAGAGGGACAGAAGGTATATTTGAGCAAATCATAGCTGAGAACTTCCTTAAGCTGGGGAAGGAAACAGGCATTAATGTCCAAGAGGTAGAGAGGACCCCTCTCAAAATCAATAAAAATAGATCAACCCTGACATATAATAGTGAAGCTTGCAAATTTCAGAGATGAAGAGAAATCCTGAAAGCAGTTCGAGACAGGAGATTCCTAACCTACATGGGTAGGAACATTAGACTGGCATCAGATCCATCCACAGAAACCTGGGATGCCAGAAAGGGCTGGCATGATGTATTCAGGGTAATAAATGAGAAATACATGCAGCCAAGAATCCTTTATCCAGCAAGGCTGTCATTCAGAATGCAAGGAGAGATAAAGAGCTTCCAGAACAGACAGAAACTGAAAGAATACATGACCATCAAGCCAGCCTTGCAAGAAATATTAAGGGGAATCCTGTAAGTGAAGAGAGAGCCCAAGAGTAACATAAACAAGAAAGAAACAGAGACAATCTACAGAAACAGGGATTTTACAGGTAATACAATGGCACTAAATTCAAATCCTTCAATAGTTACTCTGAATGTAAATGGGCTAAATGCTCCAATTAAAAGACACAGGGTATCAGATTAGATAAAAAAGCAAGACCCATCCATATGTTATCTATGAGACTCATTTTAGGCATAAGACACCTCCAGACTGAAAGATGGAGAACAATTTATCATGTTAATAGACCACAAAAGAAAACTGGGGTAGCAATCCTCATATCAGTCAAATTAGATTTTAAACTAAAAATTCTAGTAAAAGATGAAGAGGGACACTATATCATACTTAAAGGGTCTACCCAACAAGAAGATCTAACAGTTATAAATATTTATGCTCCTAATTTGGGAGCAGCCAATTTTATCAACCAATTAATAACCAAATTAAAGAAACACATTGATAATAGAAAATCTGAACAGACCCATAACCAGCAAGGAAATTTAAGGAGTAATCAAAAACCTCCCAAAAACAAGAGTCCAGGGCCAGATGGCTTCCCAGGGGAATTCTACCAATCACTTAAAGAACAAATACCTATTCTACTGAAGCTGTTCCAAAAAATAGAAATGGAAGGAAATCTTCAAAACTCATTATATGAGGCCAGCAGTATCTTGATCCCAAAACCAGAGAAAGACCCGATCAAATGGGAGAATTACATGCCAATATCCCTGACAAACACGGATGTCAAAATACTCCCCAAGATACTAGCCAGTAGGATCCAACAGTACATTAAAATGATTATTCACCACAACCATGAGGGATTTATTCCTGGGATGCAAGGTAGTTCAACATTCTCAAATCAATCAACCTGATAGATCACATTAATAAAAGAAAAGACAAGAACCATATGATCTTTTCAATCGATGCAGAAAAAGCATCCTTGATGCTTGACAAAATACAGCATCCTTTCTTGATTAAAACTCTCCACAAGGGCGCATGGGTGGCTTAGTCAGTTAAGCGTCTGCCTTCAGCTCAGGTCATGATCCCAGAGTCCTGGAATCAAGTCCCACATTGGGCTCACTGCTCAGCGGAAAGCCTGCTTCTCCCTCTCCCCTTGCTGCACCCCCTTGCTTATGTGCTCTCTCTCTCTGTCAAATAAATAAATAAATAAAATCTTTAAAAAAATAAAACTCTCCACAGTGTAGGGATAGAGGGAACATACCTCAACATCATAAAAGCCATATGTAAAAAGCCCACAGTGAATATCATTCTCAATGGGAAAAAACAGAGCTTTTCCCCTAAGGTCAGGAACACGCAGGGACGCCCACTCTCACCACTGTTGTTGAACATAGTATTAGAAGTCCTAGCATCAGCAATCAGACAACAAAAAGAAATAAAAGGCATTCAAATTAGCAAAGAAGAACTCAAACTCTCTCTTCACAGATGACACTTTATATGGAAAACTCAAAAAACTCCACCCCAAAATTGTTAGAACTCATACAGGAATTCAGCAAAGTGGCAGGATATAAAATCAATGCACAGAAACCAATTACATTTCTATACACCAACAACAAGACAGAAGAAAGAGAAATTAAAGAATCAATCCCATTTACAACTGCACCAAAAACCATAAGATAGCTAGGAATAAACCTAACCAAAATAGTAAAGGATCTGTATTCTAAAAACTACAGAACACGTATGAAAGAAATTGAGGAAGACACAAAGAAATGGAAAAATATCCCATGCTTATGGATTGGAAGAATAAATATTGTTAAAATGTCTAAACTACCCAGAGCAATCTACACATTCAATGCAATTCCAATTAAAATACCATCAACGTTTTTCACAAAGCTGGAAAAATCTTCAACAAAGCAGGAAAGAATATCCAAAGGAAAAAAGACAGTCTCTTCAATAAACGGTGCTGGGAAAATTCGACAGCCACATGTAGAAGAATGAAACTGGACCTTTTTCTTATACCATAGCAAAGAGAAACTCAAAATGGATGAAAGACCTCAATGTGAGACAGGAATCCATCAAAATCCTAGAAGAGAACACAAGCAGTAACCTCTTCAACCTTGGCTGCAGCAACTTCTTGCTAGACAAGTCTCCAAAGGCAAGGGAAACAAAAGCAAAAATGAACTACTGGGATTTCATCAAAATAAAAAGCTTCTGCACAGCAAAGAAAACAATCAATAAATTAAAAGTCAACCAGTGGAATGGGAGAAGGTATTTGCAAATGACATATCAGATAAAGGGCTAGTATCCAAGATCTATGAAGAACTTATGAAACTCAACACCCCAGAAACAAATAATCTAGTCAAGAAATGGACAGAAGACATGAACAGACATTTCTCCAAAGAAGACATACAAATGGCCAACAGACATATGAAAAAATGCTCAACATCACTTGTCACCAAGGAAATACAAATCAAAAACACAATGAGATACCACCTCACACTAGTCAGACCGGCTAAAATTAACAACTCAGGATACAACAGATTTTGGCAAGGATGGAACCCTCTTACATTGTTGGCAGGAATGCAAACTGGTGTAGCCACTCTGGAGAACAGTATGGAGATTCTGACCCAGGAACTGCAATACTAGGTATTTATCCAAAGGATACAAAAATAGTGATTTGAAGGGACACAAGCATCCCAATGTTTATAGCAGCAATGTCCACGATAGCCAAAATATGGAAAGAGCTCGAATGTCCATCAACTAATGAATGCATAAAGAAGATATGATGTGTATGTATAAACACATATATACGTACACATACACATATGTATATATACGTATGCAGTGGAATATTAATCATCAAAGAGAATGAAATATTGCCATTTGCAAGAATGTGGATGGAACTAGAGTGTATTACACTAAGGGAAATAAGTCAGTGAGAGAAAAACAAATACCATATGATTTCATTCATATGTGGAACTTAAGAAACAAAACAGATGGGGGAAGGGAAAGAAAAATAAAGTAAGATAAAAACAGAGAGGGAGGCAAACCATAGAGACTCTTAACTATAGGGAACAAATTGAGGACTGCTGTAGGGGAGGTGGGTAGGGGAATGGGGTAAATGGGTGATGGGTGTTAAGGAGAGTACTTGTAATGAGCACTGGGTGTTATATGCAAGTGATGAATCACTAAATTCTATTCCTAAAACTAATATTACACTATATATTAACTAACTTGAATTTAAATAAAATCTTGAAAAAAAAAAAGATTGTGCTAGAAGCTATAACCAGTGCTTTAAGGATAAAAAAAAATAGAATAAAATGCATGCATTTTAAAAAGGGATAAAGTTCTCTTTATATCCAAACATCATGAGTATCCTAAGAAATCTACAAGAATTAATTCATGAATTAAGCAAGGACATACTGTTCAAAGACAATAGAAGAAACCAGTTGCATGTATTTATATACTGACATTCAACAACTGGAATTGGAAATTACATCAAAATATTTAAAATAACATCAATATGTTAAATATATAGGTATAAATCTAATAACATGAACAAAAACCAAAAACTGAAAATATTTTTGAGAGAAATTAAAGGATACCCCCAAAATTGAATGATACAGCATATTGTTCATTGCCAGGAAGACTCAATATTATTAAGATATCAATTCTCCCTAAGGTAATTTATAAATTTATATAAACCAAAACAATTACAGTGGGATTTTTAATAACAATTGGTAAGCTGATTCTTAAATTTATATGGAAAACCAAATGACCCAGAATAGCCAAAACAATTAAATGAAAAGAACAAAGGTAAAGGACTCACACTCTTATTTTAAGACATAGCACAAAGATTCTGTGATCAAAATTTATTTCTTCTTCTTACCACAATGCACTAGCTGTGATTTCCAGAACTATTTGAATGAGAGTGGTGAGGACATACATGCTTTTTTTTTTTTAATTTATAGGCAGAAAATTCAGATTTATATTGTTGAGCAAATTAGCTACAGTGGCTCTTGTTTTTTGTTTGTTTGTTTTAAAGATGTCATTTATCGGGCGCCTGGGTGGCTCAGATGGGTAAGCGTCTGCCTTCAGCTCAGGTCATGATCCCAGGGTCCTGGGATCGAGTCCCGCATCAGGCTCCCTGCTCCTTGGGAGCCTGCTTCTCCCTCTGCCTCTCTCTCTCTCTCTCTCTCTCTCTCTGTCTCTCATGAATAAATAAATAAAAAGTTTTTAAAAAAAAAAAAGATGTCATTTATCAGTTAAGGAAATCTATTCTGAGACTGCTGAGTCTTTTATTATTAATGGATGTTGAACTTGTCAACTAATTTTTCTGCATATTTTAAGAAAATATGGCTTTTATTTTTTGTTTGTTAATATGGTGAATTATATTGATTTGTTTTGAGTTTCGGCCAGGCTTTATTCTTAGGGTAAACCTCACTTGTTTGTGATATGTTATTGTTTTTATGTTTTGCTGGATTCAACATGTTAATATTTTATTGAGAATTTTTATATCTATATTCATGAGGTATATTTGTAGTTTTATTTCTTGTAATATCTTTCTCTACTTCTAGCACTTTTTTTAGTATGTTTTGTTAGTTTGTTCTTTTAAGAAATTGACCCATTTCATCCAGGTTGTCAAATTTATGTACACAGAATTATCTGTAGGATTCCTTTCTAAAGATTTTAATATCTATGTACTACTGTGTAGTACACCTCATTCATTACAATAGTACAACTATTCCTAAAGTTTTTTTTCTTGGCTAATCTAGCTAGATATTTATAAATTATTTTCAACAATTTCCATATTTTTAAATTGATATTCTCTATTATTTTTCTGTTTTCAATTTTATTGATTCTACTTTTGTGCTTTGCGTTTAATTTCTCATATTTTACTTGTTTATTAAGGAGGATATATAGGTTACTGATTTGAGACCCTTCTTCTCTTCTGATATGAGTATCTAATACTTTAAATGTCCTTCCAATCAGAGTTTTAGCTGCATCTTATACATTTTGATATGTTCTATTTTTATTTCATTCAATTAAAAATATTTGGTAATTTTCCTCAAAACCTTCCATTTGACCACTGAGTTATTTATAAGTGTTTTATTTAATTTTCATGTTTGGGTTTCTAGATATCTTTCTGTCATTGATTTTAAGTTTTATTATATTGTGAGCCAAAACACACTTTGTATAATTATATATTTTTAGTTTGTTGTGGTTTGTTTAATGGTCCAGAAAATGGTCTATTTGAATGTTTCATACACACTTGAGGTAATGTGTATTTTATTATTGTTGAGAGTCAATTAGATCAATTTGATTGATTATGTTGTTCAGCTCTTCTATACCATTACTGATTTTCTTTTTATGTGTTCTATCATTTAAAGAGAGGAGTGTTTAACTCTCCAAATACTTTTTGTCACATATTGTTTATTATTTGATATAAACCAGTGACCTTATTTCTTTGGATAAAGTGTAGTTTAAATATTAAAAGAGATGTAAAAGCTAGTCTTAAATTATTATCTATATACTCTATTACTATATTCTCTATAAAATTATTACTCAATGAACTAAGGAGATTTTTGTAATATTATTGCATTATTGTTACTGCTCTAAATAATCTACATAGATTAAGCATATCATTTAGGTATCAAATAACTTTCATGTGTCTGTTTCCCCTATATATTGTGATATATAAAGACATAAATGAATATATTTTCAAGAAAAGATAATTAAAACATCAGATGTTCTTTGTGAGTAGACCCTACTTTGTTGAAAATTTTGTCAATATTTTTTAAAAACTAAAAATCCCTATTGTATCTTTATTTTGTACACAGAAATTAAATATCTAATCCAAATTTTATCCATGTTATCAGCCTAGTATACAAATATTGGGGTTTACAGAATCATGAGATATTTAATTAAACTGACCTTATCGTGACCTTATCATATCTTATTGCATTATGGAAACAAGTAATAATCTCACTTGTGAACCAGAGCAGGTTACATTCACTGTATTCTCCCCTGTCTTTTTAGTTGTATTCTCTTTCATTATTATAGTTTCCTATATTATCCTAAGGAGGATTAAAAAAAGAAAAGAAAATATTATCAAGTGAAATAAAATAGGTGGCTCAAATGATTGACTTTTCTGGTACAGGAATATAATTTCAGTCTTCTTGTAAATTATTATCATCTGAACAGTTACAACATTCCCATTTAAGTTATCCAAGTTCCAAATGATTACATCAGTGATTGTAGGGTATATATATTTTAAACCCTTTTATGCTAAGAATTATATTTTACCAAATATTGAACACTGAAACACAAAAACAATATAAAAAGTGATATTTGATACATATGCATTCACTTTTGGTTTGAAATAAACAGTCTTATAAAGTAAATCAGTGAAAATCTTGATTCTTTTGAATAAGGCAGAAGTTTGAGTTTAGGTTATTAGTGGATCTTTTGCTCTTCTATTTGACTTAGAACACACTTTTGTTTAGATTACCTCATCGTGAGAATATTCTGGTTCCCACAGGAAAATAGCTGTTACTTCATTTTAATAGTTCTTTTTACAACTTCAAAATATTCTTCAATTCCATACTGGCTTCCCTGCTGAACTCTCTGAGCTTATTTCCTTTCCTTACTAGCTCACTTGGCTCTGGCCACCCAGATCTCTTCACTATTCCTTGATTAGCAGGACTCCCTTTTTGAGCTTTCACATTTGTGCTTCCCAGAACACTGAGGACTTTTGTCCTCCTCTCAGATTTCTGTTCAAATATCTTATCAGAGAGGCTTTTCCAGATTGCTTATTTTTTGTTCATACTCTTTTATCATGACCTAGCATATTATAAATGCATTTCCTATTTGTTTGTTTTCCATCTTGACTTCCATTAACATTCAATTTCCATAAGAACAAAAACTGTCCATTTTGTTCACTTCTATATCCCCAGGTCCTAGAGTTCTATCAGTAGGTAGTAGACACTTCAGAAACACTATTTGATATATTTACTGAATGAATTAATGAGGAGAACATGCTATGAACTGATGCATATGAGTTTGCATTGATATTAATTGCTCATGCACATACATTTTGAAGTATTGTATATTTGTACACTTTTACAAAAATATACAACTTGAGTTTTTCAAGACAAAGCAAAAAACAGTTCATGCTTATTTACATCCTTACTCATAATGCTTTTTGTAAACTTTCTAAACACATCAATAACCACGATAAAAGAACAACACAAAAAATTAGCTAAACGGAAAGCACAGATTTACTTATATGTTGTCTCCATATTAAATGTGCTACAATTTAAGGAGTGCACTTGCTGTGATAAGCATCAAGTGCTGTATGAAAGTTGTGAATCACTATATTGTACACCTGAAACTTATATTACATTGTATGTTAACTAACTGGAATTTAAATAAAAACTTTAAAATATATTTAAATACTTTATAGCTTTACTTGAAATATTCTATGTATCTATGATATTTGATTCAAGTACTTGTGTAAGTCCTTCAAGTATCTCTGTACAACCATAAAACTTCACAGAGCACAAGTGGACAACACATAAAGTGGAAGAATCTAGATCTCAAAAAAAGATAACTTTCATTTAATTAGATTTTTTAAAAAAGGGAAGGAAGCAGGCTGTATTGAAGGCTATTTTCCACTATAAAACTCTTAAACAAGGGATCATTACTACCTAGATGGGTCTATCCTAAAACAAAAAGACCTCAGGAGGCCCTTCTGTCTTGAGGAGAGTCCAATTCCTAATGTCCACTCCTTGATAGAACTCCTTCCAAAACATTCATGGCTCCAAAGAAGTACACATCAATTAGGTTTGAAAACTAAACGTCCACAACTAACACTTGCACTTTTATTAAGAAAGAAAGAAAGAAAGAAAGAAAAAGAAAGAAAAGAAAGGGCCATAGTTCAGTATTTATTGAATGTCTATATGTGGAAAGTTAGGAGGGACTGAATGGGCTACAGAATAAATGAGCAATCTATTCAATCAACAATTATTGGTCAAGCTCCTGCTACATCCAGATATTGCTCAAAGCAAAACAAAGAAAATTCCCTACCCTTAAAGAGCTTGAGAGAAGTAGGTAAGGTTTCCTGAAGAGGGAAAAATTGAAGGTATGGTTACTGTAAGAGCACACTTATCATAGTGTAATGTGAGCAGAGGAACTGAAGTGAGGATAAACAAGGTAATTTTGGAGAATGGCTCAGGTACTTTGTGTTTTTAGTGGGATGTAAGTGAGCTGTGGGAGATACCTACTGAGCAGGGGGTGGGGGGTGGGATTCACACTGTAGAGTCTTCAAATGCAAAGTCTGAGGATTATGTACTGAATTTGCTGGTCTTGAAGAGCCAGTGGAGGTTTGTGAATAGGCAAGCAGTTCTTAGAGGTCAGAATGGAACAAAGAATGCACTATTATATGTTGATATTATTTTAAAATATTAACTTGCCTACATTTTGTTTTCATCTCAAAAGCCCTATAGCAGACAGAAACTTGTCTCTTCACAAGCTACTAGGGAAAAAAAGAAAGAAAAACAAAATGAGACAATAAAATTAGTGTCTATGACTCCTTTTATCCCTTAAGATCCTTTCTTTTGTATGGAGAGCTAGCTCCTTTATAAGTTACTAGTATGTGGTTGAACTCTTTGACCTATTTATCATTTTGAAAGAAACTGAAATGGCTTTGTGAAATGTTGTAGAATACACCCAGATCAACACAATGCCCGGCCCTTGCACCCTGATGAAAAACAATATTTGGGCATTTGATATTTATATTCACTTCAACTTGTTTGCTCATTTTTCACTGTCAGTGCCCATAGAGATGAGAGAAATTAGTTTCGTTATTGATGACTTTTAAATACAGACAAGCTTGGGGAGGGATGAACTCAGACAGATGCATGTGCACCAAAATGAATGTTACATCCCACCAGCACCTGTTAAAGAACATTAATTAAATGGTATTTTGGATGATGTCCTTGTAAGTCACTTCCTTTAGCCTGTCATTTCCTTACATCCATGTATGTTAAACTATCCTTACTAAAATGGCCACAATTGAAGAATAAAATAGATAATTTTGACTGAAACCATCTTTGTCTCTTGCTCACACAAACACACAGAGACAGTTTGAACAGCAGATTTCATCTGGGTGAAGAACTAAAACCTTTGCATATGACTCAACTTGCTACTCTAATGTGGTATTCATTAATCTGCGGAGCTTTCTTGGAAGATAAGAAGCTTCCAAATGAAAATAGTAAATGTTCTTGCTTCCGAGCATCTCCCCGGTAATTCATATTTTCTAGACAGATTTGCAGAATTTTTTCCCCAAGTTACCTTTGTGATGTTTGCTTGAGCAGAATAACATGAGGAAAAGTTTAAGTTTAAAACATTCCTACAAGAAAACTAACTTTAAAAACTACCAACTAATACATAATAAAATAATAATTTAATACAAAGAGTTCCTAGCAATGCTAATCAGTTTCCTGAAAATCATCAGGCCAAAACAATCATTTGCCCTATATTATAATTCTGGCCTTTTTGCAACTGAGTCCCTGAAAGTAAATGATGTGGCATCTCCTTCACTAAAAAGATCTTTTTGACCATTTCCATGAGACATACATTAAGTTGTTTTGGAAGTCACTGCTAATAACCTTGCCCTTTAGACCTTGGCTTGCAAAGATAATGAGTCAGGATTTGCTGAACATTTCATCTCTGCTTCCAGTTCCAGCATGGTCAGGGTATTGAATGACCCAGTCTAGTAAAACATAACTGCTCTTTCTTTATTCTCATTACAGTTGGGAAACAAAAATCTTATTAGCTAACTGACTGGAGAACTCTGAATGGTTACCTGAAATATGACCCATCAACTGAGCAGATTTGAGGTGTGCGACAGACCAAAAAATTCAGGAGAGTTCCAGTTGCTCTTCAGTTGGAAACTCATTTAGCTCCTTGTAAATGCTGTCTCTAGAAACTAACCTAAATTCATTGTATCCCCTTCCTGAAAGTTTTCTCAAAATGTTCCTATAACTCTAAAAAGAAGGTAGAGGTGAAAGAGAATAGATCCTCAACCTACTTGTTATTTTTAGTTATAAATTTAGCTTACTGAAACAGTGAGAGCTAAAATACAAATCTCTTACTTTAGGTAGCGGGGAATGTTATAAAATCTAGTATCTTTTGTCTAGATGCTAACTGTGTTATGATTAGTGTGTATAGTAATTCCAATGATTCAGTTCAATCAATACCAATTAATATGTGACTTTGGGACAATTGAGTGAACTTATTCATTTACACATTAGTTAGTGCCCCCTTACTATACTGGGGCAGTGAAAATATAGATAAAAATGATATGTGGTGCCCACCTTTAAATTGAAGAGATAGGAAAACAGCCAATAATTTCAACAACATATTAAGGACTGTAACAGAAAAATAAGTACATAGGTATACATATTATATAATTGAATATATAATTGTAGAGCTCTTATAGCTCTAATATTCATCAGAGATTTGCTATGTGATACTTTATTTTCACTGAAGTCATTAGTATTTACGTGTAATTTTAAGAGTGTTTGAATTTCACAAGTATAGCTGAATTTCACACGTCAATGCAAGCACTCAAAATCCTTCCAAAGGTTTCTTGATAGTCCATCTTACAAAGACGAGACTGCAGCACAAAATACAAAGCTTACTTTTGTCCAGGGAAGACTTGGAGTGAGAATATCATTATGTCTGTCTCTAGGCCTCTCACAGAATGCTAAGAGACACAGTTTGCAGGAGCCATGCCATTTTACATGATTCCACAGTCTCAAGTCATACCATAAAAATATTGGCCTGAGTTTATCCTGAGGCATCTCTGGTTGTGCCTGGTTGTGTAAATGCAGAGCCTCTGGTCAATTCATTTGACTGATGTCTTTTCTCCTTGGCTGCCTTCCATAGTGGTGGCTCAGTGGATGGGCTCATTGCTTCCTGCTCTGAGGGTGGGCACACATCTCTCCTCTCCAGGTCAAAGTACTCATGGGAAACATTAACTCATGTGACAAGGGGACATCTCCTTTTCTGGGAAAAGCCCATAAAGTGACTCACTACAATAGTCATTCTTCCAAACTCTCCTGGAAATGCCTGCTATCTAAAGTTCCTCTCCTGTTTAAATCACAACGTGAGCCGTACTATCTTTCAGAAAAGTCCATCTTTCTCTACTTTGACATTCATAAACAAAAAGGCATAAGTATTCTTGCTTCTGTTGCTTGATATCACTAGTGAAAACCCTTATCCTTGATTTCTTTATGTATATCAAGAAATATTCTTAAGTAATTACCATATTGTGTTTTATCTGGGCACGTGGATGTTCTTAGGCTTCGGCATATTATTTCACCTCTGAAGCTCTGCACATAGTCAGTCCTCTCTGTATGAAGATCCCTTCTCCCCACTTCTCCTATTAATTCTTCAGCTCTTATCTACATGTACTTTTCTCCAGATTTCTAGGATATGTGGAAATATATTAAATGTTCTTGCTTTGTGTATATGTATCAATTTTTTCATTACCCTAACCCTCATCATAACTTTCACTTTCTACTTATTCTTCTTTGTAAAACCTATGAGGATGGGGATTTTACTTAATTTGTTCACAACTGTAAGCACATATTGGGCACCTAACAAATACGTTTTGAATAAATAATGAACAGAACAGTAAATCTAATAACGATAGCACCACATCATTCATATATATTAAAGTTGTATGCATTTCAAAGATTATAGCGAAATATATGAAAATCAAATGTTACAGAAGTTACATAATATATACAACTTATTCTCAAATGGTTTCAAAAAATAGTAATAATATGCATATAGAGAAAATGAAAAAACATACTTAAAAATTTTATTTATTGATGAAACTGTCTAATCCTTTTTACAATTTCTTGCTACTTTTTCTGCTATTTTGACAATTGATTTGAAATAAGCAATTGAATTTTTAAAATTTTAAAATTCAAAAATATTTTTAAAACTCCTACATTAAATTTTCTTTATATCATCACCATATTATTTGGAAATACTATTAAGTGTTTGTGTGTATACATATAAAAGTTAAACCTCTTCAAAAATGACTTTGAATTATCAGAACATTCCTTTCTATACACATGCAGGACAATAAAAAGACAATATTATTTGTTTTGAAGGAGTTTAGGACATACCACTCCAAATATGCTACATTGGCATACAGATTATTTTGAGCTTGAAGACACAGGAAGATGGCAAATACGGGGAGAGGCTTTCCTTGAACTCCTGGTATCTGCCTGGAGACAGATTGTCCAAAACAGACTCCATTGTCATCAAGGCTCTCCCTGGCAGTTTCACCAACAAGGGAAGATTGACTTCTATCATAGGAGAGGAGACTAGAAGTCCACACCACACTCAAACACACTTTGTCACAAGCTATCGTACTTCCCATTTTTCTGCTAAGGGCTCATTCATCTTTCCTAAAAGATCATTCACTCTCCTCTAAGTTGCGTAAGCCCCTCTTCTTTTTCCGCTATTAAGATGGTAGAGAAGACTCCAAATCTGTTTTGGAGATTTCACTTTTGTTTTCCTGTGATGTCCCCTTTCTATCTTTCCTTCTGTTACTCTGCCTGTTGTCAGTTTATTTCATAGACCCATAGAACCTAGCAGTATAGAAGAAAATGTTTTCCTCCCCTACGGTTTCATTACATAGATACAATAAAAAAGTAATCAAAATGTAGAAGTAAAAGGGTTACAAAACAATAAGAAAAGATGTGATTGTCATGATTCTATTCACCAAGTCTTCATGGGACTTGTAGTGAAGTAATCATTGGCATTCTGACAATTAGTTATGTAATCATGAACAAAGTGCTTAACTTCTCCATGAATGAAATATATTTGTTAAATACCAGGACATAATAAGTCCTAGAAATGTTACTTTTCTAATTTATACTTCTCATTTATAACCCATTAGTTCTTAGGATAAGTAATACCCACTCTGCTGAGAATTACTACATAAGATACATATTTTTTTTTACCTTAATGCAGTCTAATTGGAAATAAAAGTTCAAGTACAAACCAGAAAAAAAAAAATAGGATTTCATTAATCAGTCAAGAAATACAGATACAGGAACACACAAAGTAAAAGCCACTACAGATTGTAGGTTGAGAGTCAAGTGGATTAAAACTTTCAAGCAGATCAAAAAAAAAAGTCTAGAGATCTGAGAGATCTAGAGATCTGAGACTTTTTCCTGAAATATGGAATACTATGTACTTTTTTTTCAGTATCTTTTCACTGGTGATTTCTGTTAAGTTTAATTATGGCCCTTCTTCAGTACAAAATAAAAAAAAAGTTTTAAAAAAGGTGAGCTCATTATTTGAATTCAGGAAATTTATTTTTTCATTTTTCAGAATTACAGGATCAAATATAGTTACTAATGCAAATAATTATTTGGGGTAATAACTTTGATTCATAAATTTTAAATATTTGGGATATTTGGGATGTTTGGTGCTTAAAATTAACTTAATGAGATTTTATCCTCAATTCTCAAAAATAGTGATGTGTAAACCTCATATTTATTGTGAACACTTGTTAAACTAAATCTTACTACTATAATTTAATTGTTATTCTTTTATATATTATATATTACATTATATTTTATTATATATTTATTACTTTAAAAAATTTAATTTTGGGGTGCCTGGGTGGCTCAGTTGTTAAGCATCTACCTTTGGGTCAGGTCATGATCCCAGGGTCTTGGGATGGAGGCCAGCATCAGGCTCCCTGCTCAGCGGGAGGCCTGCTTCTCCCTCTCCCACTCCTCCTGCTCATGTTCCCTCTCTTGCTGTGTCTCTCTCTGTCAAATAAATAAATGAAATCTTTAAAAAAATTAATTTTAACTCCATCATTCCTGTAAATTTCTCAAAACATAAGAATTTGAATTCTGGCAACATTTGGGGTCTAATCATGGATAATTTTTGGTACGAATTTTCCACTTTAATTGTCCTTGCCATACATGGTGGCAAACTTAATTTTATGCCATGTATATCTAACCTATTCAGAAACTATTTACTTTTTGTGAAGGTTTTTTTTCTTAAGTTAAATTTTATTCACTACTTATTATATACAAAGTCATATAATAAATACATTTATTGAGGAAAATCTTTTATTTTTTTAATTTTTATTTTTTTTTAAGATTCTATTTATTTATTTGAGAAAGAGAGAGATAGAGAGGGAGAGCATGAGCAGGAGGAGGGAGACGGAGGGAAGGAGAAGCAGACACCCCGCTGAGCAGGAAGCCTAACATGGGGCTTGATCCTAGGACCCTGAGGATCATTACCTGAGCCTAAGGCAGATGCTTAACTGACTATGGCACCCAGGCACCCCAAGGAAAATCTTTTAAATAGACCTTTGATATAAAATTATATTTTTATTCCTACTTTATAAATGAAGAAATCCACCATAGGTCAGGGAAATCCCATAGAGCAGAGCTTGAGTCCGGACATTTAGACTTTAAGAGTCTGTTTTCTTAATTGCTCTCCTCTAGCTGCCTCTCAATACATTCAGAATATTTAGTGTTATAGGCTGAAGATGGGTTACCCATAAATTCTAAAGTCCTTGTGACTATATTTGGAGATAGAGGAGCCCTTTAAGGAGATGAAGTTCTATAGGTGGGTCCTAATCCAACATGACCGGTGTCCTTATAAGAAGAGAAGATTAAGACACAGACAACACAGCCTGAGGGATAATCTTGTGAGGACATAGCAAGAAGGTGGACATCTGCAAGGAAAGGAGAGAGGCCTCAGAAGAAACCAAACCTGCCCACACCTTGATCTTAGACTTCCACCCTCCAGAACTGTGAGAAAATAAAATTGGTTGTGTAGAACACCAAGTCTGTAGTATTTTGTTATGGAAGCCCTAGCAAACTATTATATACAGTCACCTATAATCCTAACTGATAAAAGTTTACATTAACAACAATATCCCCCACATCTTTAATACCTCAGAACATGACAACCAGAATCATTTTACCTTTCAAGCTGTGTGCCCTTGGAAAAATTATATGACCTCTCTAAGTCTCATCCTATCTATTTAATGGGAATAATGATTAAACCCCATAACTAGAAATACTGTGAAAAAAATAAGTGAGATGAGACATGTAAACTTTTAGCTCACAGTGTATTGAGTAGTAAGTGTACAGTATATGTGGTCATTTTTCTTAATCACTAATTACACAATATGTTATTTCATAGGACCAGAATAAATTATCCCTTAATCAGATATAATTATTGCTAATTCAGAAATAAATTAATGTGGGTTTAATCTCTATTTTTAGTGTTTTTTTTCCTAACATTTTTTCATGTATTTTCCTTTTTAGCATTTTTTTCTATATGAAGTTGAAAAAAATCAGTATCGAGAATGTTGGACTAAATTCCACATAATAGATAAAATAACTGAGTAGTGGGTAATATTAATGGATGAGTGAAGAGCATATGTCAGGTCTTTCTCTGACATATGTGCTTTATCTCTCTTTCTCTTTTCTTTTCTTCCTTTCTCTTTTCTTTCTTTCTTTTCTTTCTTCTTTCTTTCTTTTGTTCTTTCTTTCGAAACTCACATATGCAGAATTAAGTTTGTGGCATAATATCAGCATCATTACATCCAAAGCCACCCTCTAATTTATTTTAATTGTGTTTTATTTTTTTCTTTATCCTCTTTTTCTCTAGTCCTATATCTATTTTTAGTATATTGAATGATTTTACAATCCATCCCATTGCCTATTTTCTTATTTAGATGTAAATGTACCCTTGAAAACATGTAGAATGTTTTGTGAAATGGGTGTGTGTGTGTGTGAGAGAGAGAGAGAGAGACTTGTGCTGAGTCTTCCATTATATGCATGCACCACATTTAATTTATCATTTATTCATAGTGAGGGTCATCTGGGTTGCTTGCAGTTCTTCGTTACAATCAAAAATGTTTTGAACTTTCTTATTTGTATAAGTCATCTTTTGCACCCTTGGAGAGTTTCTTTATAACGACTAAGTGGAAAAGCTTCCACCTAACCTTCCTCCCTTCCTCCCTTTCTCCTTCATTTAGGATCACATTCCAGTTGTCGCCTGATGGCTGTGCTAGCGTCCCCTGACTCACTCTCCATTGTCGCTCACAGGTTTTCCACTGATACATTTCTGCCATGATTAATACCATCTTGGTGTTTTCCCTTCAGAGAATACGGACTATACAAACTCTGATAAGTGTTTTTCTTTTTCTGTTTTCTTTTTTGATTAGTTTGTTTTAATTTCAAACATTATTATGTAACCAATTTTTATAATCTTTTCCCTTTTTCTCATGAAATTCTTACTCTTCCTTCATGTTTTAACCTTTTATGTTATATCTGTTAATATGGATAAATAACTATAATTATTTCAAAGCCTCTGTCTGATGGTTCCAATATATAGACCACTGATCTTTGGGCTAGTTCTTTTCGTTGATTTATTGCTTAATAATTAATTATTTTTCTTTTTCTTTTACTAACTTCTAATTTTTTATTAAATGGGAAAATCTGTGTAAAAAAGAATATTAGAACTTAGATAAATATAATTTATGTCTGGAAAAAGATACCTCTCTCCTTCTGTCTGGTTGTTAGCATAGGAGTTGGAGTCAACCTAATTAGCAATTGGGTTTGAGTTTTGTGCTGCTATAGTTAGTTATCTCAGTACACCACAGACTTCAGATGACTCCATCGGGGGAGGATCTGTGTTTATTGTGCAATTTAATGTGGGGTCTAGAATTCTGTTTTGTTTTTTTTTTTCCTCAGTGTTCTTGGTCCACTCTCAGATTTCAGGAGTACCTGAACACCTGCAGCACATGTTTGATCACTCTCCTCTTCCAGCAGTTAATTACCACTCTTTTAGTTGACCCAGAGCCCTCAGTGGGATAAGAGTGTTATTGGTTCTCCTATTCTTGTCACTTTCTATCAGACCCTGTTTACCTGAGACTCTAACTTCCTGTCCTCTTCCTCATGAAAGTATAATTCTTCCTTGTACTGGTCAAGAGTCCTGTGTATGAGCATGTATTCTGGCTCTACCCCAGCAGCAAGCAAAATTGCTTTGAATCAAATGAAGGATCCTCTACATTAGTGGGTTTCCTGCCCTTTCTCTTGAATCAGTGCAAGAAGGATGGGAGAAGGGAGATCTTCCTCTTCCCCAGCATCTGTGGAGCTTTGGGTAAGAGACATAAGGGAGTTTGTAGCTCTTTCCTTAGTGCCTGAGGGTTTTTGCTTTTATCCTCTCCCAGTGGTAGTGGATGTTTTTTCTGGGACCATGAAGTAAAAGATTTTCTTTTTATCTCCCCAAGGAGAAGATGACTTTTGCTTTGCATGAGAGAAGATTCCAGTACATGGAACATTATTTAGTCCTGTCCCCTAGCATCAGCCAATTACTACCTCATGCTTGCATGCAGTTTACTTTGTATCTGTGTTCATGTCAACCACTTCTTCCTCCCACCATCTGCCAATAGTGTAACATCCAATATGTTCTGTATCTCCTCAAGGTGCTTGTCATCCTTTAAATTCAGTTCATATGCCTGCCTTATGATCTCAGCCATTTGTAAAATGTCTAATAGGTTAAAATGGTTATAATTGTGTAATTTACATGGCTTTTGTTCTTGGTATGGGAGAAACATCCATCTATTGTGGCTTTCTAAGTAGAAGCAGGACTCAGACTTATTTTTGATATTGCAAACTCTGTAATTGACTGTGCCACTCAATATAACTAAGATCATAAAAGCTCATAACAATAATGAATCTTGACAATTATTTATGCTTTTAAAAATATTTTGTTTTAATATTTTACTTCTATTATAATGCCTATTCTCAATTTTCTTCTATTTCTACTATGTCATTAACTTGGCATGTAGATTTATTCTAATATTTTTAACACTTTTTGTGATATGAAGTGGGTTAAAGTTTTTTTTTTAAGATTTTATTTATTTATTTGACAGAGACAGACACAACTAGAGAGGGAACACAAGCAGGGGGTGTGGGAGAAGGAGAAGCAGGCTTCCCGCGGAGCAGGGAGCCCGATGCGGGCCTCGATCCCAGGACGCTGGGATCATGACCTGAGCCGAAGGCAGATGCTTAACGACTGAGCCACCCAGGTGCCCCAATGGGTTAAAGTTTTAAAATATATATCATAACTGTTCACTTTGCTTTACAAGCGAGAGAGAAGAGGCACAAAGAGGTTGGGTAATTTATCTAGATACATGTTGGATTGATGGGTACAGCTCAATTTGTAGCTCAACTAATCCAATACTAGTATTTGTGCATACCTTGGAAAATTTGTCAAATTAGGTCAGGCTGACTCAAAGTCTGTTTCCATGAGTAACTTAGAAGCCTCTCAGGTGTGTACTTAAACCAAGAGTAGAGAGTGAAGCAAACACATTTGATCTAGTAATAAAAGTTTAGTCATCAGAGACAGAGGATGAGGAGAGTTTAGCATAATCTTTGTAACTCAAATTTATCTTTAGACTCACTCCCTCAAGGGAGATGGGTGATTCCTTCAAAATCTTAAGGCACCAGTCCAAGATTATACTGAAGGGCACAAGCACAAGCTCTTAGATCTAGTGTATTTAAAAACCAAAGCATTGACGTCTCCAATATTTTTCAAGTGTATTTAAAAACCAAAGCATTGACGTCTCCAATATTTTTCAACTTCTGCTGAAAAAGTGGTAGCAATTTCCTTTACAGTTCTATATTGCTATATATAAAGTTTTGTATCATATATAACTCTGATATGATCTTTTTATCTTCCATCCAATAGATGGTCAAAAAATATTTATTGAATAATGAATGCATTGAATAAACTCTATATCTCCCAGTCATCTACCTCTGATGAATACAGACCACATTATCCTAAGACCACTCTCTCTTGATTTAGTTCTTTTTTTAAAATATTTTTTATTGTTATGTTAATCACCATACATTACATCATTAGCTTTTGATGTAGTGTTCCATGATTCGTTGTTTGTGCATAACACCCAGTGCTCCACACAGAATGTGCCCTCTTTAATACCCATCACCAGGCTAACCCATCCCCCCAACCCCCTCCCCTCTAGAACCCTCAGTTTGTTTTTCAGAGTCCATCGTCTCTAATGGTTCGTCTCCCCCTCCGACTTACTCCCCTTCATTCTTCCCCTCCTGCTATCTTTTCCTTTTTCTTTTTTTTTCTAAAAATATGGAATGCTTCACGAATTTGCGTGTCATCCTTGCGCAGGGGCCATGCTAATCTTCTCTGTATTGTTCCAATTTTAGTATATGTGCTGCCGAAGCGAGCACTCTCTTGATTTAGTTCTTGAACTACATATTCCTTAAGTGTACTTCATTATGATTCGACAACATATCTCAACCCCAACAGTATATGCACACTACACACTCATGAATTCTTGTTCCCCATGTGTCTATGCCTGCATTTGTTTCTCTTTCTTCACAATTGACTTAGAATCCAAGCACAAATTATTCACAATAATTAATTTTTGTTCACTCTCATTTCACCCATTCCTATGATTCTTAACAAAGGATAGGAGAAATGGGATGTGTTTGTGTTGAATGAAGGTGACAGTGGCTATAAGTAAAAGCCAAAAAAACTTATTTCCTAAAAGTTTTTTGTAAGATATTTCAGAATAAGCATGCAAGCTTTTGGTACCCCTGAGGATAAAAACAACACTCAAGCAGAGAGAGGAAAACTGCCAGCTTCTATAAGATTCACAAGTTGACTTTATCAAACTAAGGCCTTTAAAAAGCACAAACAACAGTAGATACTGACAGTAGCAATGATGATACCGAGAGGATGCCTGACAATAAATAGTTTAGTGGGAGGGACAGAACCCACTAGAATGGCCTCAAATATGGGCACTTATCGGAAGGAGCAGCTGTTACTGGAGGTTGCCAATGTATTGAAGAAAGATAAAGTTGAAAGATAGATAATTTCTGTTCACATCTAAAACATGTCTTGGGAATGCTTAGAATTAACTGGACTGTGGAAACAAAATTTGAAGGTACTGAAAGCCTTACAATAGATATTGAAGAAATTACCAAGAAATATAAATTCACAAATGGTTAAAATAAGAAGCATAATCAGGACATTAAATAAGATGTATTAGCTATGTATTTTTTCTTCTTACTATAACTTAATCTTGTTAGTTGTAAGAGTTAGTGGTGTAAGATTTTCACTCTCCCTATCATTTTCAGTAATATTGTTCCTTATAACCTTTCTTTTTTCCCACCATAGCATTTATGCTTATGATAAAAATAATATTAATATTTTTGAAGAAGTAAAAAAATGTTAGAACTGGAAAGGACTTTGAATATCATCTCATGACATCACCTCGTATTATAAAAAGATAATTTGAGCAATGTGCAATCCAAGGTACCCATCTGGTAGTTGAGCAAAAATTAATAATAGAAAGTCATACTGTCCAAGTATGGTGACATTACATTGTAAATTTGAAATACTGTACCTTTTTAGAATAGCTATTTTTGACATGAGAATCAGTCTCAGAATCTAGACTTTACATAAAAGAGAAAAAAAATTAAAGTTGCCAAAAACAATAAGATATCCCACAAAAAGAACAAAAAAGGATAAGAAAATCTATATCACATCCCCACAGGCCGTATTTACAAAGGAAATGTTTGAGAGCCAATTCCATGACTCCTAAACTCCATTATGCATTTTGAAAATATAAAATAATTGTGATGGTGTGGAGAGAAGAAGTTGAATTTGTGAGGATATTTATTTGGAGATTTGTTGCTGCACTGTACATTTCCTGAGGGGAGAGAGTTTTCAGTAATTCCTTTACCTTAAGCTTAGTGATGGGGTTTTGAGAGAGCCACTCAGAGACTTTGAAGTGGGTTCCTTGCAGGTAAGAGGCCAAGAAAACTGAGATCCTATTCATGCATGAGAAAAAGAAAGAGGGGAAAAAAAAAGCTACAGTGTATCCTGAAGCAGTAGGCTATAGGTAATTGTGTTAAGGCCAGGCTGAACTCCATAATATTCTTGGATCAAATGATGTGTGTGTGTTTCCTAGGCATCATTGATGCCCCGTGCAAAAGAGCAAATGAATCTAGAACCACTTAAAATTCTTTCAAATGGACCATCAAAGAGATTGAAGGGAATCTAGCATCGTGAAGCTGGGTGGAGTTGAACACCAGCGAGCCAGCAGCCGAGGTTGATCCTGTGAGTCTGAGGAATAGAAAACATTGTCAAGAGTAAAAAGTTCCTGCCAATGGGATTTCCCCAAGAACACTCTAAAAGAAACAAGCTGTAAAGACAAAGTTAACCATATTCCAGCTCTAGAGTATATGAAACCACCCACTCAAGTAAGAAGTGCCTAATTTCTCTTTATTCACCACCTCTCTCAGCCAGTTAGAACAGAAACAGAGACTACATAAAGTGAAGGGGGGAAAAGAGAGCAATAATAAAATGAAAGAACCTAATGAGACAATGGCAAAATATTTAAATAGACAATTCACACACACACACACACACACACACACACGACATGAAAAGTTTTTTCTTAAATGGATTGTGTTTTTCGTGTCATTTTCCAAATATCTTGGAGTAGCCCAAGTATTTTTACACTTTTTTCTAGAAGTTTTGTGATTTTACAAAGTACCTTAAGGCCTCCAAATCAATTTGAGTTAATTTTTGTATATGGTACAAAGTATGGCTCAAGGGATTTTGTTGTTTATTCATATGGGTATTCAATTTTCCCAGCACAATTTTTGGAAAAGCCTGTGTTTTCTGTACTGAGTTGCATTGTAACTTGTTGTACAATCAGTTGATTAGGCATATGTGCCTCTATTTCTTGACTTTGTTTTATGTTTCTTTGACATATTTGTCTACTTGATGCCAATATTGTTGTGTCTTGTTTAATGTCACTTTAATGTCTTGAAATCAGGTAGTGTAAGTTCTACAATTTCGTTCTCTATTTCCAAAGTTATTTGGCCTATTCTGTGTCCTTTGCATTTCCATATGAGTGCTAGAATTATCTGGCAAATTCCTCTAAAAGCCTTTCTGGAATTTTGACTGGTATTATGTTGAATCTATAGATCCACTTGGGGAAAAATGGCATTTAAAAATTTTGGATCTTAGGGTGCCTGGGTAACTTAGTCGGTTGAGCATCCAGCTCTTAGTTTTGGCTCACTTCATGATCTCAGGGTCCTGGGATCAGGCCCTTGTTTCAGGCTCCCTGCTCAGTTGGGAGTCTGCTTGAAGAATCTCTCCTGCTGCCCCTTCTCCAACTCTCCCTTTCTCCCTCTCTCAAATAAATAAATAAATATTTTAAATAAATTTAAAAAAGGAAAATTTGGGGTCTTCTGATCCAAGAAAATGCTTTGTCTACTTTTTGTTTATATATATTTTTAACATCTTTTAGCAATGCTGTGCAGTTTTAAGCATTTAGGAATTTCACACATCATTTATCTATGTAATAGCACATATTTTTGATGTTACTATACATGGTATTTTTTTATTTTCAATTCCTTGTTGCTGGTATATAGAAACAAAGTATTTTTTATATTGATCTATGTCCTACAGCCTTGCCAAACTCACTATTACTTCTAGTAGTTTTTTTGTAGATTCTACTGGATTTTCTATGTAGACTACTATGTCATCTGCATGTAAAGACCATTTAATTTGTTCATTTTTAGTCTGGATTCCTTTCGCTTTCTTTTCTTTACTTACTGCATTAGCTAGAACTTCCAAGGGGGAGGGGAGAAAAAAAATAAAAGCATAAACGAAGTGGTAAAAATGGCATTCTTGCCTTATTTTTTGATCTTAGGAGGAATGCATTCAGTATCTCACCATTAAGTAAGTTAGTTACAGCTTTTTTGTAGTTGCCCTTGATCAGGTAAAGAAAATTCCTTTCTATTTCTGATTTGCTAAGAGTTTTTATCAGACATGATTGTGTCTAGTGATTTTTCTGCATCTACTGAAATGATCACATGACCTCTTTTTGCTTTTAGTCTGTTAATAAGATAAAGTACATCTATCAATTTTTAGACATTAAACCAACCTTGAATTTCTTGACTAAATCCCACCTGATCATAATATACTATCCTTTTTTATATATTGTCATATTTGATGTGTTAAAATTTTGTTGAGACCTTCTGCATCCATGTTCATTAGAGATTACCATCTACACTTTTCAGGTTTTTGTCTGCTTTTGTTTCAGAGTAATGTTGGGCTTAAATACTGATTTGAAGGGACACAGGCATCCTGATGTTTATAGCAGCAGTATCAACAATAGCCAAATTGTGGAAACAGCCCAAATGTCCATCGACTGATGAATGGATAAAGAAGAGGTGGTGTATATATATATATATATATATATATATATATATATATATATATATATATAGAACGTCATAAAAAAGAATGAAATCTTGCCATTTGCAATGATGTGGATGGAGCTAGAGAGTATTATGCAAAGTGAAGTAAGTCAGTCAGAGGAAGACAAATACCATATGATTTCACTCATATGTGGAATTTAAGAAACAAAGCAGATGAACATAGGAAAAAAAAAAGAAGAGAGGCAAACCATAAATCAGACTCTTAACTATAGAGAACAAACTGAGAGATGCTGGAAGGGAGGTGGGTGGGAGGATGGGCTAAATGGGTGATGGGTATTAAGGAGGGCATTCATTATAATGAGCACTGGGCGTTATATGTAAGTGATGAATCACTAAATTCTACTCCTGAAACTAGTATTAACACTATGTGTTAACTAACAGGAGTTTAAATCAAAACTTGAATCAAAAAGAAACAAAATATATATAGAATGCCATGAAGTACAATTCATCTTCTTCCATTTTGAGAGAAGTGTTGCCTATTATTCTTCCTTAGGTGTTTGTTAGAATTTCTCAGTGAAGTCGTTTTTGTTCTGGAGATTTTCTGGGAAAAACATTTTAAACAACTAATTAAATATATTGCATAGATTGGGTATATTTATGTTATCTATTTTTTCTCTAGTAAACTTTGATAGTTTGTGTCTTTCAAGGATTTGGTCATTTCTCTAAGTTGTTGAATTTCTTGATATGAAGTTGCTAATAATATTCTTATATTACTCTTAATAGCTGGAAAACCTATAGTGATGTCATCATTCTTATTCTTGATATTAGAATTTCCATCTTCTCTCTCTCACTTTTTCTCTCTTTTTCCTCAATATCTTTACTTGTTTATATATTCCCTAAACCTTCACAAGGAACCAACTTCCCCTTCCTTTTTTGTCTATTTTTTGCTGATTTCCACTCTGATCTTTATTACTTCCTTTTCCTACTTGCTTTTGTTTTACTTAATGTTCTTTCACAAAAAACTTAAGGTGGAAAATAAAGCTATTAATTTGAGAAGCTTCTTTTGTTACAATACATGCATATAATGCTATACATTTCCCTATTGGTCATAAATTTATTTGCATCTCACAACTTTTGAAATATGTTGGAATGATCATTTCATTTAGTACAAAGTACTTTCTAATTTGCTTTCTCTTAATCTTCTTCTTTGACCCATGAGCTGTTTAGAAGTGTGTTATTGAGTTCCAAAGTGTTGGAGAGTTTCTCGACATCTTTCGATTAGTAACTTCATTCCACTTTTGATCACAGAACATATTTTGTATGACTCAAATCGTTTTAAATTAGTGCAACTTGTTTTATAGCACACAGAATCATCTATCTTGACAAATACTTCATTGTGCACTTGAAAGTATGAATTGTATTAAAATTTTATTTTACTAAACTTTTTAAAACAAAACTACTTTTCTTAAATGAAAATTTTATTTTATTAAAATACATATTTTATAAAGTATGTATTCTGCGGTTGTCAGTGATGTATTCTATATATGTCAAATGGGTTAATTTTGTTGACAGTGTTGTTCAAATTTTTATATACTTTGGTTTTCTGTTACCTTTTCCTATCCATTTATTAAGAGACGTATGATGAAATATTCAACTATAAGTATGGATTGGTCCATTTCTCAAAGTTCTTTTAGTTATTGCTTCATTTATTTTGGAAGTGTTATTAGCTACATAAACTTTTGAAATTTTTAGTCCTCTTGATGATTATCTAAATCTTTTACCATTATGTGCTAAATCTTGTTAACACTTTTAATATCCTTTATTCTGAAATCAATTTTGATATTAATATAGCCACTTTGGTCTTTTAAAATTAGTATTAGTCTGATGTATCATTTTCCATCCTTTTAATTAACATATTTATGTTTAATATTAAAAGAATAGTTTTTTAATATTGTCAGTACTTGATTTTTAACATATCTGATAATCTTTTTTAATTTACTTTCAGTATGATTATAAATTCCATTGCCTTTAAGTCTATCAGTTTTCTGTTTTTGATTTGTTCCACTTGTTCTTTTTTTCACTTTTCACTCTTTTGATATCTTTTTTTGGAGTTTTTTTTTTTTTTTTTTTTTAGAATACCATTCTAGGTTTTTTGTTGACCAAATAGATATAACTGTGTTTCAATATTCTAGTGATAACTTAAGGATTTATTGTATACATCTATAAGTTATCACAGCCAACATTTAAGTATACTGAAGTAACTTCAAGTTGTACTCTTTTACACATACACAAGATGTGTAAGAAATATACAATGGTATACTTTAATTTCTCTCTTGATCATTGTGTTATTATTGCCATACTATTCTACACAAGCACACATGATCTATCTATGTATATATACATAAAATTATGAACCATGTATACATATATTGTTATTATTTTTGCTTTAGATAGTAAAATATCTTTAAGGAGATTTAAATAATACTATAAAATATTACTATATATTCACATAGTTACCAATTCCAATGACCTTCATTCTAGTATAAATTTCATCTGATAATATTTTCCTTCTGCTTGAATAATTTATTTGAATATTTATTATAGTATAGTCCCACAAGTAGTAAGTTATTTCAGATTTTGTGTATAGAAAGTCTTAAATTTTGTTTTTGAAAACTATGTTTTCTTGGTAAAAATGTCTAAATTGAGTTTTTCATTCTTTCAGTAGTTTAAAAATGTTGTTTTGTTGCCTATTGCTTACATTGTTTCCAATGAGAAATCTGCTAACATTTCGTTTCTCTTCGGTATACAATATGCTGCCAACATCCTTATGTTTTTTTCCTCATATTTATGATCTCTTTTTTTTCCATCTGGCTGCTTTCAAGACTTTCACCTCATCACTGGGTTTAAGCAACTTTATTATGATGTGAGTTACTATAGTATTCTTCATGTTTCTTGTAGTTGGGTTCCATGAACTTTTTGTGTCTGTAGATTTATTATTTTCCCCACATTTGGAAAAATTTTGGATATCTTTCTCCAAATAATATTTTCTGTTTCCCCCTGTCTCCTTTAAGAACACCAGTTACATGTATATCTGGCTATTTGAAGTACTGATGTTCTACTCATTTTGTTTAGTTTTGTTTCCCCCCCGAGTGTTTACCTCTGGCTAGTTTCTATTACTACAAGTTTACTAGTTTTTTCTTCTTCCACTTCTAATCTGCTGTTAATCTCATCCAATGTACTAGTCTCTTTAGATATTTTAGTTTTTATTTCTAAGGGTTCAATTTGGGATTTCTTTCTTTCATGTCTCTACTTAACTTATTTATTTAATATTTCGTTTAGCCTTTTTACATTTGGGGGATATTTATGATAGCTGTTTAAAAGTTCTTGCCTTTTTTTTTTTTTCCCAGCCTTGTCCATTCTGGGCCAATTTTAAAGGAGAGTTTGTATTCTTATTAGGAGTAGTATTTTCCTGCTTCTGTCGTGCTTCATAGTACCCTTTGGTCCTTGTCCTGGGTTCCCACACAAGAGCTTCAAACAACCCTTAGAATCTACTGAGCAGGAGTGATAAGAGAGTCTTTTGATGCTAATGAAATGACTGTGCCCGGGGTCCAGTGTTAGCTTCAAGGTGGGGCTGACCTCCAGAAAAAGCAAAATACGACTAGAGGATTGGATCTTTCAGCTCCAACCCCTTACCTCCTCCAGGGAGAGGAGAGAGGCTAGAGATTGAATTAATCACCAATGGCCAACAATTTAATCAACTGTGCCTAACTAAGGAAACCTCCACAAAACCCCTAAACTATGGGTTTGGGACGCTTCCAGGTTGTTGAACACAACCGCATGCCAGGGGATGGTACACCGTAAATAGGGTCAAAAGCCCCTTTACTTGGGATCCTTTTGGACCTCACCCTATGTAGCTCTTCATCTGGCTGTTCGTTTCTATCCTTCATACCATTTTTTATAATAAACCAGTAAACATAAGTGAAGTGTTTTCCTGAGTTCTATAAATCATTACAGCAAGTTATCAAATTGAAGAGAGGGTTGTGGGAGCTTTCAATTTATAACTGGTTGGTCAGAAGTGCAGGTGAAAACCTGGGACTTGCAACTGGCATCTGAAGTGGAGGGCAGACTTATGGGACTGAGTTCTTAACCCACAGAGTTGGCTAACTCCGGGTATTTAGTATCAGAATTGAATTAAACTGTAGGACACCCTGTTGATGTCTGGAGAATTGGAGCATTGGTTGTTGATGTGGAAAAAACCCACACAATTAATGTCAGAAGTGCTGCGAGTGAAACATTTTGTAGACCTTCCTATGACATAGCTAAATTCAATAATAACTAAAAACATCTTTATAGAAAGATGGCTTTGCTAAATTAGGACTAATAATATCCAGCCAAACATGCTGAGGAAGACACGGAAATAAAAATGGGTAACAAAACTGTATTTGTTATTAAATGGGGGAATTGGTATTAAGACCCAAGTTTAGAGAAAATGTTTCTTAATTCATTATATTTTAAGTTCAGAGAGATCCGGACACATCTTTGTATGGGCTAACTGAAGGTTATCATTTCTGCAGAACCAATATTCCTCTCTACACTCACAGATAATGCTAGAGAAGAACAATAGGAGAAAGAGTAAAGACAGTGGAGTGAGTATACATGAAGGGAAGGCAGGGACCCTCCATAGGAACTGTTCATAAAGCTTAAGAGGAAACAATGTAGTGGTACAAGTTAGTATTATTTCCTCTACTCCACTTAAGTTTCTGGATAAACGTTCTATAGGCTAAACCCATCTAATTCTACTATCCAGAAACCCAACCCATTTGACAAGCAGTTACAGCTAACTGGGGACAGGACAGCAACCTCTCCTTGATCAGTTTAGTAAGTAGAAAATGTGCCTCTTTATCCCTTCCTGGGGTATATGCTGGTAATATTTGCTGGAAAAAGAAGAAGGAGAAAATGTGGCAGAAAATTCATGTGTGGTGAGGTAGGAGGTTTAAATGTAATATGAGATAGAAAATTTAGGGTCACCTGGGTGGCTCAGTTGCTTAAGCATCTGCCTTCGGTTTAGGTCATAATCCTAGGGTCCTGGGATCGAGCCCCACATCTGGTTCCCTGATCAGCCGGGAGCCTGCTTCTTTCTCTCCCTCTGGCGCTCCCCCTGCTTGTGCACTTTTGCTCTCTCTCTCTCAAGTAAATAAATAAAGTCTTAAAAAAAAGAAAGAAAGAAAGAAAGAAAGAAAGAAAGAAAGAAAGAAAGAAAGAAAGAAAGAAAGAAAGAAAGAAAGAAAGAAAGAAAGAAAGAAAATTTAGAATGACTTGACTAAGTCTTAGAGGTGGCAATGAGATTTTTTTCTAACGGAACAAATATTGAAAAGTCATGGTTTCAGACTGAAATACCATGAAAAAGCCTGATTCCATATAGGAAAAAGGAGGTTTAGATAGATCATGGTGGGTATATATTACATTTTTTAAAGTAATTTCTTATTTATTTATAAACAAATGAATCAAAAATCTTCTATAGGGCGCCTGGGTGGCTCAGTTGGTTGAGCAACTGCCTTTGGCTCAGGTCATGATCCTGGAGTCCCAGGATCGAGTCCCGAGTCAGGCTCCCTGCTCAGTGGGGAGTCTACTTCTTCCTCTGACCCTACCCCCCTCTCATGCTCTCTCTCTCTCTCTCTCATTGTCTCTCTCTCTCTCTCAAATGAATAAATAAAATCTTAAAAAAAAAAATCTGTAAATGGGTTGTCTGTGTGTGTGTGTGTGTGTGTGTGTGTGTGTGTGTGTGGTTGGTATGATTCCAACTGCTAGGAAAACATATCATCAAATCAATCTTGTGTTCTCCTTTATAGAAATACCATATTCCAAATAATGATAATTCATAATCCACACTCAAAATATATCTATTTTTTATCTCAATAAACTTCATAATAGTAGCATCATTTATTCACTTTATTAACCATTATACTATACCAGATATTACACACATAGTATTTTAAAAATTTATTACAAGTAGATTGGTGTCTTTTTCTAGGTATCTCTTAGAATCAACAGTTATAAACTATGCAACACCATTAAACACACACTTAAATAGAATTTTCTATCTCAAAGTTTTAAAGGCTTTACTATGAAAGAACTTTGAAATCCTTTCAACAGAATTTCCCAGTCTTTGGTATTTATTAAAAGCATTGAATGAGTTACTATTTTTATAGCTGTCCTACATGCAAAAATAAGTTTTGAGATGCAGATAATAAAGAAGCATAAAAACAATTAACAAATAAAAGGTTATAACTGGTGGAATAATAGTCCAAGATTTAATTCTTTCCATCATTTTGATTAAAAAAAAAAAAAAGTTGAAAAATCCAAGAAAAAGGAGAATAATGTTAAGGCTGAGGAAAAAGAAAACTAAGTGCTAAATAAAAATATATTTAAAGAATAAAAGAAAACAGTTGAATAATAGTTGAAATAATCAGCAAGAGTCTCAAATTATCAAAAATATGGAAATTATAATATATATGTGTGTGTGTGTGCGTGTACATATGTGTATGTGTGTACAAATTCCACAACTTATATACAAATCGCCCAAGTATATTTTGTTGTAGGCTTGTCAGTCAAGCAAAAATTGCCAGTGGATGCAAAATCTTGAACAAAATTATTTCTCTCCTTATAAGATCCAATAAATATATATACTGGTTAGATTATCTAAGTAGTTATTTAATTAACATTGAGAAATACACAAAGACCAAATAAATGCAGGAAATATGTGATTCGTATTGAGAAGAAACAACTTGAAATAAGACAGACACTGGCATATGGCAGAGTTAGAGAGTGACATATTTCACATCCAGAGGGATCAAAACAGGAGTATGACTACTTCTGAGATACGGATAAAAATGCAAATGGAACCATTGGACTAAATCCTGGGAGTAAGATAAATAATCTAGAAGATACAGATGTCAATTTGGACAGTAAAGGTGATTAGTGTGATTTGATAATGGAAAAGAGACAGCAAAGGCAGAATCTGAAATCTTCTACATTCAGGTTCTGTGACATGTTGTTATTTGACTCAATTAACTTAAATTATTGAGATATAACTGAATAAGTTATATCATAAAGTAAGACTCATCCAACCACATGCCACTTAGTAAAGAAATTCAGATTTTTCTTAACTATAAATTAAGAGTTAATGGGAATCTGTAAACAACATTTGATCTCAGGACCACAGCTTTCTCTTTTGTTAAGAAAGACTAACGGCTTAAAATGGCATCCTGCCTCACTGGTTAAACAACAGAATGAGACCAGAACCGTGAATTCTAATTTTAGGTAAAGATCCATCTCACATTAGGTGAGGCAATTAGCTTTGATTTCCTTGAATATAAAATGGAACAAGTAATACCCAATTACCTTCTGAGAATACTATAATGAGAAACTCAAGATGCATATTTATAAAAAAAAAACCTCAAAAATATAAAGTTCTAGATAACATATATAAAAGGTATTTTAAAATTCGTCAATCACTTGTAAAATATGTTGCTAGTTTTATGCTACATTATTGAACTTGTAACATCAAATGATGTGTGAATGTGTGAAAGTTGTCTTCACCTTTCTAGATAAGATGACTATGAGGCAAATTAAATTATTCAAAGAATTTTAAAGTTGCAGAACTTAACACAAAATGACATTGGCCTGGAGATAGAAAAATTGACCAATGGAACAGAAAAGACTGCAGAAAAAGACCCACACATACACAGTCACTGAATTTGTCAAATAATTACTCTAGTACAGTAAAGACAGTCTTTTTAATAATGACTGGACAATATTTACAAGTATAAACTAAAATCAGGTATGATTGGATTATGGACCTAAATGTAAAATGTAAAGCAGTTATACTTGTGGAAAACAGCCAGATATCTTCATGAGTTTAGGAGTAGTCAGAGATATATTGCACATTACAAAATAAATATTAACCTTAAAGGAAAAGATTGACAATTTGGACCACATTAAAATTAAGAACTTCCACTTGTCAAAAGATTCTATTCAGAGAGGAATAAGTAACCCACAGAGTTGATAAAATATTTGCAGATCATATCTGATGAAGAATTCATATCCAAAAAACATAAAGAACTCCTAAAATCAATGAACAAAATAAACAAAAAATAGGAAAATGGGTAAAGTAATTAGTCCTACAGTTCACAGAAAAGGTTATCCAAGGGACTGCTAACCATGTAAAATGGTACTCAATCTCATTGGTCATCAGGTAAATGCAAATTAGAACCACAGTGGAATAATTTCCACCAAGATTGCTAAAATTTAATACTGTTATGAGCTGAATTATGTCCCCCCAAATTCATATATTGAATTCCTAATCCCCAGTACCTCAGAATATGACTATTTGGAGATAGGGTCTTTAAAGAGGTAAGTGATTAAGTTAAAATGAAGTGATTAGGACAAGGCCTAATCCAGTATCACTCATATCTTTATGAGAAGAGGAGATTAGGACATAGACACACATAGACAGAGGAGAGACCTTGTGAAAATACGAAAGAAGATGGCCAGGTACAAGCCAAGGAGAAGAAACCAAGTCTGTGGACACTGATCTCAGACTTCCAGACTCCAGGACCATGAGAAAATTAATTCTCTTGTGTAAGCCACATAGTCTGGTATTTTGCTATGGTAGTACTGGAAAACTAATATAATGACAAATCAACTGTTGGCAAGGTTGTGGAAAAAACTATATTTTCACAGAGTTGATGAGAGTGCAAAGTGGCACGATGACTCTGGAACACTTTTAGTAATATCCACTAAAGCAGAAAGCATATCCTATGATCTAACTCTTTCACTCCTGACGTATAAAATGTTCACAATGAACGTGTACAATAATATTCATAACAGAGCCAGTCATAATAGCCCAAATATGTAACAACCCAAATGTACTCATTAGTACATTTGTACTCATCAGTACTCATTATCAGAATGAATGAATCAGTTTTTCTCTTATTATAGACTTCAATATTACCTTACAACCTATAACTTTTAGGAAAATGGAGAACTGTCAAATGAGAATAATTTGTGGATTAGCCTAAATTATAAATAAAGATAAGAAGAACCCAATTTAGCAAGCATTTAGTAATATTAATTGGATGTTTTGAATTAACACTTCAGTTTAGCAGATCACAATGATCTCTGCAACACAGTTTGATAGAAAACCACCATATCAGAGGAAGAAAAATGTCATTGTTTATTTCTTCTCAAAGTAGTTCTCTCTTATTATGTAAGTACAGATTGCATAACTCCACGTCTTTCTCAAAAATTAAATTTTTTAAGCAATGTTATTTGAGGTCAGTTACTCATATTAAAATTAATTGTTTATTTCTTCTCAAAGTAGTTCTCTCTTATTATGTAAGTACAGATTGCATAACTCCACGTCTTTCTCAAAAATTAAAATTTTTAAGCAATGTTATTTGAGGTCAGTTACTCATTTTAACTTAATCACTTACCTCTTTAAAGACCCTATCTCCACATTATAAAATGGTGGAACAAAGCATGGCCCTTGCTTCTATTAAAGCTTCTGTTGAAACAAAACTGTTTTGTTTTTGCTTATAATCTGTATAATCATTCAGTGTGATTTACTTATTTTTAAAAGATTTTAATTATTTATTTATTTTAGAGAGAGAGAAAGCACAGGAGAAGGGGCAGAGGGAGAGAGAGAATTTTAAGCCACCGCTGTGCTGAGCAAGAGCCCACCGCAGGGCTCAATCCCAGGACCTTGAGATCATGAACTAAGCCGAAGTCAAGAGCTGGATGCTCAACCAACTGAGCCACCCAGGTGCCCCATTACTCAGTATGATTTAGATACTATTTCCTCTTTATAGTCCAGACAAATGTGACATGGATTATTTGACAGAAAATTACTTTCTCCAATTCTACATATATTGTCCAAAACAAATCTTGTTCTTTCTACCAGTGGATCCTATATCTCATTTGTTTCTTTAAAGATATTATGCAGGATGTTTTATTAACACAGACACAAATTCTACATATGTTTGGAATGAAAATTTCCCTCTCTAAGGAGTCCTATTAAAATACTCTAGCCTAACCATTTGCTTCAGGACTTATTGGACATTCATAGCTGGCTGATTTGTTTCTTCATTATGAACACTCTACCATAAGCACTCAGACTGTCCTTTTTCCCCTTCATCAGAATTGGTCCATGACCTGCTTGAAAGCATTTCCATGGAGCTACAGATAAACACAGCAGGTCACCTTCCACTGACTTACTATTTTTTATTAGGATTTGAAATCATCACCATGGAAGAATACCCACCAGGTTATCTTGTTAAATCAAGATCAAGATTTAACTCAGTAAGACACTCTTATCTGGTTCCCAACTTGCTAACTTCTGTCATTTTCATCTGTTTTGTTTCTTTTGCACTTAAATCTCTAGCTCATAGACCTTTTATCTGATTTTTTTCTGTCCTTCGGGCACTTCATCAACTTCTTTTACTACAACTCGATCATTTTGTTTCTATTTTTACGCTTTGTTATTGTTGTTGGTCTTTCAGAGTATAAATTGGAAATACTCCAGGAATGTTGGATATTTCCATGCATCTGTGTCAATATTTTATGAATCACGATGCATTGAAAAAGCAGAAGACCAAAAGTCTGTGTGATTAAGCAGCTAGTATTATATGTTTAGCATATGGCTCTATCCCAGACTGTAATATTTATGTAAACATGATCATCTCTGTCTTGTTCATGATGATATCTCTAACTACCTCAGTGCCTGTCACATAAATGGTGCTCAATAAATGTTTGTAAATGGATTCTGTTTGCTTGCTTTTATTTGGCAATCATACGGCACATTTATACTTCAAATATTCTTAGTTATCCATTTGCATATTGATTATTTAAATCTCTGACTAAAATAATTCCAACTGAAATGTGACTTTTGAATGGTCTTCTGGTCAGACTACAGAACTTAAATAATGGGATTCTACAATTTTATTTCTCGTTAAAATCTATATCTTTTCTTCTAAAATATAATTCCTAATAAAATAAGAGAAAAACACATCATTTTCTATCCATCATTTCAACCTCTTATATAAGAGAAAAAAATAATTCTCAAAGAATTAACAATGACATTGGAGGAAATTATGGATGAAAACGTGAGTTAAAACAAAACTGCCTGAAAAATCCTGGTTTACATTAACATGGAAAAATATCATTTGCAAATATAAAAGTGTGGCCCTGAAAGGAGTGGTGTCTCTCCTCATTGACCTATAATGAAAAAATGCAAGGACAAAACTTTCAGTAATTTGTCAAACAGAACTACTTCTAACTTCTTTTGGAAAATTGACCTAGGCTGATACCTAGTCTAAAAAAGAGAAAAATAGATACAGAATTTCAATACCTTTTTTAAATTTTATTTTATTATGTTATGTTAATCACCATACATTACATCATTAGTTTTTGATGTAGTGTGTTCCATGATTCGTTGTCTGGGTATAACACCCAATGCTCCATGCAGAACGTGCCCTCTTTAATACCCATCACCAGGCCAACGCATCCCCCCACCCCCTTCCCCTCTAGAACCCTCGGTTTGTTTCTCAGAGTCCACAGTCTCTCATGGTTCGTCTCCCCCTCTGATTTTCCCCCCTTCATTTTTCCCTTCCTACTATCTTTTTTTTTTTTTTTTACCATATAATGCATTATTTGTTTCAGAGGTACAGGTCTGTGACTCATCAGTCTTACACAATTCACAGCACTCACCATAGCACATACCCTCCCCAGTGTCTATCACTCAGCCACCCCATCCCTCCCACCCCCCACAGCAACCCTCAGTTAAGAATTCCTCATATCAGTGAGATCATATGATACATGTCTTTCTCTGATTGACTTATTTTGCTCAGCATAATACCCTCCAGTTCCATCCACATTGTTGCAAATGGCAAGATTTGTTTTTTTGATACCTTTTAACTGCTCTGATGTAGATGGATAAACAACATAGTTTTCTTTCCCTTTAAGAAAAGCATTTAAATGCAAGAGAAATAAAGAATGCAAGAAAAGGCTTCAGAGGATTTATACAGTACTTTTGCCCTTTTTAGTTAATTAAGTGACCTCAGTAAAAGGCAAAGCATCCACTTCAAAATTTCAGAACCTCTGCAGAGTAGATTATATCTGAAAATCAAAATCCAAATGGTCATATCAGCTATCAGGGGAGGGACAATTTCATGTGTAGATTCATTTAGCTTTTTGTTTCATTTATTTCATTCATAGCTTTTTGCCTTTCTACTACTTACTGCTTAATTTTTTAGTTCTAATGAGAGAGAGAGAGAGAGACTGAGAAACTGAGGGAGAGGGAGAGAGATGACATATTGAGCTATTGGCTAGTATTAAGTTCATTGATCATCCTTTTTTGTTTTGTTTTCTCCCCTGCTTGACAGACTATAAAATCAATTGTTTTAAAATTGAAGATCTCTATTACAATCATAGATAAAAACAAGGGGTTATACCTAAAAATAAAAGATAAGAAAAGGATTTCTTTATTGTTTAGTTATAAAGTGGAAAAGCAGGTATCTTGCAAGCCATGTCTCACTGATGTGTCTAAAAATAGGGATTTCAAGAGGGCCTGCCTGTGCTGATGAGTCATAAGTTCTGCCCAGAGAAGCAACCCGCTGTGGAAAATTCTAGGCATTGCCAAGGAAAAAACCTGTCCCTACGTCTATGGAGATGTGGAGTCCGCATGAAGAAACCTTGCTAAAACCCAAGGAGATTAAAGAGGAAGATGAGATTGAAGAACTGAATAGGGACATAAAGCATGGAAACGTATGGCATATAACAAACTGTGCAAAATCTGGTTCAATAAATCGTCCATGAGCCCAGCGTTCTTGGGCATCTGCACCTTACGGGACTTTGTGTATTTTTTAAAGATCTGAGTCAATAAGGATGGATGTTGTTTTATTACTACATGATCAGCTTTGTCATATTTACGTTGCCTTCTGTGTCTACAATGTTTTGTAAATAAGTACTCACTCAATATTTGTTTCGTTTAATTTAATTATAGATAGAATCTCCCAGTAGCCATGGATAAAACCAGGAAAATAAATTATTTCCTTGTCTTTTTTACTTTAACATTGACACGTTTTAGGGGAGCAGGTTTACTTAAATAGCAAAACACTGATTTAACCACTCACTTAAATATAAAAATATAAGTAAACCTTTCCAAATACATTTTTTAAAGTGTCTTATATTTTTCTGCTTAGTTAATTTTGGTATTTAACTAATTTTTGTTTTTAGGCTAAATTTGATTGATATTGTTATACTACTATTTATATATTAAGAAGGAAAATTTAGTTCTAGATAAAATTTTATCAGGTTTAAAGATAATGATTCTGAAACCATTACTTGTTTGCTCAGAAACAAATAGTCTTCCTTATTAATATGGGATATCTAAGGATAAAGAAATATTAGATGCTAACTTCAATGTCTCTGGCTATGTTAAGAAAAAGACAATTTCGCAGGGCTGTATCATAAAAGTGAATTCTGGCAGTATGGAAATATTTAGCATAATCTTTCTGTTGGGCAACTTAAACTATATTATTAATGTATTGTGTCATTTTTTGAAGATTTTTAATGTTTTATTTTGGGAGGTTAACAAAATAGTTGTTACTATACCTGAAACATAAGACACTGCTCTCCCACAAACATACAAATGTTGTTGATATGCCTCAATTTCATTCATATTCCTCTTTTACTATTACCTAGCCCAATTCACAAAATGCCATAACTAGACTATTTTATTAAAATACAGTAATATGAAGAACCTAATATAAAAGCAAACACAATGCAAAAATTAAAGTTGCTGATACAATTTTTTTTTGCAAAGGGTGACTCCCACTTATGACATAATTATGTGCCAAAGCCTTAAATAATATACATATACTGACTATTCTTGAGAAACCTATTACATTTCATTATCCAGAAAAGGGAGCATTGACTGAGAAGCATGTTGCATTAGGTTTACATTTTGTCCTTGGGTCACACTTTCACCATCCCCCATTTCCCAGAATGCTAACTGCTTAAAGCACCTCATTGTTTTTTCCTAATAAGTAAAATGTTCTCTATTGATTTCAGCAGAGGGTAGTGACATAAGAATATATAATCTTTTTTGGCATAAAAAATTGAATTTATTTGTTTTTTCTGTCTCTTGTCTACCTAATTAGAAGAAGCCAATTGACACATTATGCACCCTCTCATACCCTCAAGATTATGTGCATAATTTCCTCCTCCTGGCTGGGAAGCAGAAAACAGTTTTGTTTCTAAGAAAAAGATCTCCCTAGCCAGGGTAAAGAGAAACAGAGACAAAGAGACTATTTTTGTGTATTTTGATATATATATTCTATTTCTTTTTCCTTTCAATTACATTTTCCAATAAAGGGCTAATTTGGAACAGGAAGGAAAAGATGATGGATCAGGAACTGAGCTAAAGGAGCAGACATAGCACAGGGCAGCTACCAGAAAGATTCTGTTTTGAGTGCCTCAGATACATACCCGATGGGTGGCAGTGCTAATGTTCAGGAGTAGAGAAACTTCATATTGCCACATAGTATGCCCTCCCCAGTTGACTGCTCTCAAACCAACAGTAGTAGAAAAGATATTAGATCTACATTACCAAACTTCCTTCTCCCTGCTTCTTTTTTTAAATTTTTTTATTGTTATGTTAAATCACCATACATTACATCATTAGCTTTTGATGTAGCGTTCCATGATTCATTGTTTGTGCATAACACCCAGTGCTCCACGCAGAATGTGCCCTCTTTACTACCCATCACCGGGCTAACCCATCCCTCCCCTCCCCTCTAGAACCCTCACTTTATTTTTCAGAGTCCAAAGTCTCTAATGGTTCATCTCCCCCTCCAACTTACTCCCCTTCATTCTTCCCCTCCTGCTATCTTCTTCTTTTTTTTTCTTAACATATGTGGCATTATTTGTTTCAGAAGTACAGATCTGTGATTCAACAGTCTTGCACAATTCACAGCGCTCACCATAGCACATACCCTCCCCAATGTCTATCACACAGCCACCCCATCCCTCCCACTCCCCACCACTCCAGCAACCCTCAGTTTGTTTCCTGAGATTAAGAATTCCTCATATCAGTGAGGTCATATGATACATGTCTTTCTCTGATTGACTTATTTCACTCAGCATAACACCCTCCAGTTCCATCCACGTCGCTGCAAATGGCAAGATCTCATTCCTTTTGATGGTTGCATAATATTCCATTGTGTATATATACCACCTCTTCTTTATCCATTCATCTGTCGATGGACATCTTGGCTCTTTCCACAGTTTGGCTATTGTGGACATTGCTGCTATAAACATTGGGGTGCATGTACCCCTTCGGATCCCTACATTTGTATCTTTGGGGTAAATACCCAGTAGTGCAATTGCTGGATCGTAGGGAAGCACTATTTTCAACTGTTTCAGGAACCTCCATACTGTTTTCCAGAGTGGCTGCATCAGCTTGCATTTCCACCAAAAGTGTAGGAGGGCTCCCTTTCTCCACATCCCTGCCAACATCCGTCATTTCCTGACTTGTTAATTTCAGCCATTCTGAATGGTGTGAGGTGGTATCTCATTGAGGTTTTGATTTGGATTTCCCTGATGCCGAGTGATGTGAGCACTTTTTCATGTGTCCGTTGGCCATTTGGATGTCTTCTTTGGAAAAATGTCTGTTCCTGTCTTCTGCCCATCTCTTGATTGGATTATTTGTTCTTTGGGTGTTGAGTTTGATAAGTGCTTTATAGATTTTGGATACTAGCCCTTTATCTGATATGTCCTTTGCAAATATCTTCTCCCATTCTGTCGGTTGTCTTTTGGTTTTGTGGACTGTTTCTTTTGCTGTACAAAAGCTTTTTATCTTGATGAAATCTCAATAGTTCATTCTTGCCCTTGCTTCCCTTGCCTTTGGCGATGTTTCTAGGAAGAAGTTGCTGCGGCTGAGGTTGAAGAGGTTGCTGCCTGTGTTCTCCTTTAGGATTTTGATGGACTCCTGTCTCACATTTAGGTCTTTCAACCATTTGGAGTCTATTTTTGTGTGTGGTGTAAGGAAATGGTCCAGTTTCATTCTTCTGCATGTGGCTGTCCAAATTGCCCAACACCATTTGTTGAAGAGACTGTCTTTTTGCCATTGGACATTCTTTCCTGCTTTGTCAAAGATTAGTTGACCATAGAGTTGAGGGTCCATTTCTGGGCTCTCGATTCTGTTCCATTGATCTATGTGTCTGTTTTTGTGCCATTACCATACTGTCTTGATGATGACAGCTTTGTAATAGAGCTGGAAGTCCGGAATTGTGATGCCGCCAGGTTTGCTTTTCTTTTTCAATATTCCTCTGGCTATTCGGGGTCTCTTCTGGTTCCATACAAATGTTAGGATTATTTGTTCCATTTCTTTGAAAAAAGTGGATGGTATTTTGATGGGGATTGCACTGAATGTGTAGATCGCTCTAGGGAGCATTGACATCTTCACAATGTTTGTTCTTCCAATCCATGAGCATGGAACGTTTTTGCATTTCTTTGTGTCTTCTTCCATTTCTTTCATGAGTATTTTATAGTTTTCTGAGTACAGATCCTTTGCCTCTTTGGTTAAATTTATTCCTAGGTATCTTATGGTTTTCGGTGCAGTTGTAAATGGGATCGACTCCTTGATTTGTCTCTCTTCTGTCTTGTTGTTGGTGTATAGGAATGCCACTGATTTCTGTGCCTTGATTTTATAACCTTCCACTTTACCGAATTCCTGTATCAGTTCTAGCAGTTTTGGGGTGGACTCTTTTGCGTTTTCCACATACAGTATCATATCATCTGCAAAGAGTGAGAGTTTGACTTCTTCTTTGCCGATTTGGATGCCTTTGATTTCTTTTTGTTGTCTGATTGCTGTGGCTAGGACGTCTAATACTATGTTGAATAGCAGTGGTGATAGTGGACATGCCTGCCGCATTCCTGACCTTAGGGGGAAAGCTCTCAGCTTTTCCCCACTGAGAATGATATTTGCTGTAGGTTTTTCATAGATGGCTTTTATGATATTGAGGTATGTGCCCTCTATCCCTATACTCTGAAGAGTTTTGATCAAGAAAGGATGCTGTACTTTTTCAAATGCTTTTTCTGCATCTATTGAGAGGATCATATGACTCTTGTTCTTTCTTTTGTTAATGTATTGTGTCACGTTGATGATTTGCGGATGTTGAACCAACCATGCAGTCCAGGGATAAATCCCACTTGGTCATGGTGAATAATCCTTTTAATGTACTGTTGGAGCCTATTGGCTAGTATTTTGGTGAGAATTTTTGCATCCATGTTCATCAAGGATATTGGTCTGTAATTCTCCTTTTTGATGGGGTCTTTGTCTGGTTTTGGGATCAAGGTAATGGTGGCCTCATAAAATGAGTTTGGAAGTTTTCCTTCCATTTCTATTTTTTGGAACAGTTTCAGGAAAATAGGTATTAATTCTTCTTTAAATGTTTGGTAGAATTCCCCTGGGAAGCCATCTGGCCCTGGGCTTTAGTTTCTTGGGAGATTTTTGATGACTGCTTCAATTTCCTTAGTGGTTATAGGCCTGTTCAGGTTTTCTATTTCTTCCTGGTTCAATTTTGGTAGTTGATACATTCCTAGGAATGCATCCATTTCTTCCAGGTTATCTAATTTGCTGGCATAGAGTTGCTCATAATATGTTCTTATATTGTTTGTATTTCTTTGGTGTTGGTTGTAATCTTTCCTCTTTCATTCATGATTTTGTTGATTTGGGTCATTTCTCTTTTCTTTTTGATAAGTCTGGGCAGGGGTTTATCAATCTTGTTAATTCTTTCAAAGAACCAGCTCCTAGTTTCGTTGATCTGTTCTACTGTTCTTTTGGTTTCTATTTCATTGATTTCTGCTCTGATCTTTATGATTTCTCTTCTCCTGCTGGGTTTAGGCTTTATTTGCTGTTTTTTCTCTAGCTCCTTCAGGTGTAGGGTTAGGTTGTGTATTTGAGACCTTTCTTGTTTCTTGAAAAAGACTTGTATTGCTATATACTTTCCTCTTAGGACTGCCTTTGCTGTATCCCAAAGATTTTGAACAGTTGTGTTTTCATTTTCATTGGTTTCCATGAATTTTTTTAATACTTCTTTAATTTCCTGGTTGACCCATTCATTCTTTAGTAGGATGCTCTTTACCCTCCATGTATTTGAGTTCTTTCCGACTTTCCTCTTGTAATTGAGTTCTAGTTTCAAAGCATTGTGGTCTGAAAATATGCAGGGAATGATCCCAATCTCTTGGTACCAGTTGAGACCTGATTTGTGACCTAGGATGTGATCAATTCTGGAGAATGTTCCATGGGCACCAGAGAAGAATGTGTATTCGGGTGCTTTGGGATGGAATATTCTGAAAATGTCTGTGAAGTCCATTTGGTCCAGTGTTTCATTTAAAGTCTTTATTTCCTTGTTGATCTTTTGCTTAGATGATCTGTCCATTTCAGTCAGGGGGGTGTTACAGTCCCCCACTATTATTGTATTGTTGTCAATGTGTTTCTTTGCTTTTGTTATTAATGGCCTTATATAATTGGCTGCTCCCATGTTAGGGGCATAGATATTTACAACTGTTAGATCTTCTTGGTGGATAGACCCTTTAAGTAGGATATAGTGTCCTTCTTCATCTCTTATTACAGTCTTTGTTTTAAAATCTAATTTGTCTGATATAAGGATTGCCACCCCAGCTTTCTTTTGGTGTCCATTAGCATGGTAAATGGTTTTCCACCCCCTCACTTTCAATCTGGGGGTGTCTTTGGGTCTAAAATGCGTCTTTTGTAGACAGCATATTGATGGGTCTTGTTTTTTAATCCAATCTGATAGCCTGTGTCTTTTGATTGGGGCATTGAGCCCATTTACATTCAGGGTAACTATTGAAAGATAGGAATTTAGTGCCATTGTATTGCCTGTAAGGTGACTATGACTGTATATTGTCTGTGTTCCTTTCTGATCTATGCTGCTTTTAGGCTCTCTCTTTGCTTAGAGAACCCCTTTCAGTATTTCTTGGAGGGCTGGTTTCGTGTTTGTAAATTCCTTTAGTTTTTGTTTGTCCTGGAAGCTTTTTACCTCTCCTTCAATTTCAATGACAGCCTAGCTGGATATAGTATTCTTGGCTGCATATTTTTCTCATTTAGTGCTCTGAAGATATCATGCCAGTCCTTTCTGGCCTGCCAGGTCTCTGTGGAGAGGTCTGTTGCCAAACTAATATTTCTACCATTGTAGGTTACATATCTCTTCTCCCGAGCTGCTGTCAGGATTTTCTCTTTGTCTCTGAGACTCGTAAGTTTTACTATTAGATGTAGGAGTGTTGACCTATTTTTATTGATTTTGAGAGGGGTTCTCTGTGCCTCCTGGCTTTTGATGCCTGTTTCCTTCCCCACATTAGGGAAGTTCTCTGCTATAATTTGCTCCATTCTACCTTCTGCCCCTCTCTCTCTTTCTTCTTCTTTTGGGATCCCAATTATTCTAATGTTTTTTCATCTTATCGTATCGCTTATCTCTCAAATTCTGCCCTCGTGATCCTGTAGTTGTTTCTCTCTCTTTTTCTCAGCCTCTTTATTTTCCATCATTTGGTCTTCTATATCGCTGATTCTCTCTTCTGCCTCATTTATCCTAGCAGTTAGTGCCCCCATTTTTGATTGCACCTCATTAATAGCCTTTTTGATTTTGACTTGGTTAGATTTTAGTTCTTTTATTTCTCCAGAAAGGGTTTCTCTAATAACTTCCACGCTTTTTTCAAGCCCAGCTAGTATCTTTAAAGTCATGATTCTGAACTCTAGGGCCGACATCGTAGTAATATCCATATTGAGTAGGTCCCTGGCAGATGGTACTACCTCTTGTTCTTTTTGCTGAGGTGATCTTTTTCGTCTTGTCATTTTGTCCAGAGGAGAATAGATGAATGAGAGAACAAAATGCTAACAGGTTAACAACGTCTCCTGCAAATATACTCTATACAAATCAGAAAAGACCTGAAACCAGGGGAAAAGAAAGGGAAAGAAAGAAAAAAGAAAGAGGAGAAAAAAAAAAAAAGAAAAAGATAAAAACAAACAAAAACCGAACAAAACAAAAAAACAGAATATGATCAAATATGATCAGGCTAGTGCATAGATCAGTGCCACACACTGGATTTTGGGCATATTTTGGTCTGTTAGAAGAAAGTGCCTCCTAAAATTTTAAAGGAAGAAAGACATATATGTACAAAATAAGGGTTGATACCATGAAGGGATGGAAGATGACTGTAAAGATGAAAATTATAAAAGATTTTATAAAAGGAATTGATAAGATAAGAAGTTGTTTGAAAAAAGAAAGAAGATTTAAAAAAAAAACAAGGGAGAGAATGTGATCAGGCAGGAGACTAGAACAAAGCCATACACCAGTGATTTAGGGTATATTTTGATCTGTTAGAAGAAACTGTATCTCAAAATTTTAAAGAGAGAACAACATATATATATATATATATGCCAAAAATAAGTGTAACTACTATGAAGGGATAAAATATGACTCTAAAAAAGAAAAATAAACGTTTTTTTTTTTTAAAAAGGGATTAAGATGTTGGTTGAAAAAGGGAAAAAATTAAAAAAAAAACAGTTAAAAAATTAACTTTGAAAAACTAATGAATCATGGTAAAAAAGCCATGAATTCTATGTGTAGTATTCCCCTAGCGCTGGAGTTCTCCTGTTCTCATTGATCGGTAAACTTGGTCTTGGCTTGCTGGCTGTTCGTGCTGATCTTCTGGGGAGGGGCCTGTTGCCATGGTTCCCAAATGTCTTTGCGGGAGGCGGAATTGCCCCATCCTTGTCGCTCTGGGCTAAGCAAGCTGCTTGGGTTTGCTCTTGGGAGCTTTTGTTTCCTGTAAGCTTTCTTTATAGCTTTGGAGGACCAGAGTGAAAATGGTCGCCTCCCTATCTCTGCCCGGAGGAGCCGAGAACTCGGGGCCCCGCTCCTCAGTGCGCCCCCAGAGGAAAGTAGTCACTCCCATGTCCCGGGTCTCCGGCCGCACTGCGTGCTCACCCGGCCTGTGACCAAGCGTTTCTATCTCTGGCACCTGACCCCGTGTGGAGTCTCCAAACCCAGCAGATCCCTGTGGTGAGCTCCCGTGCTGCTCCTCCCAGGGGAGGAAGGGGAGTCTCCCCGGATCTGCTGCTTGTTGGGTCCCTGCTGGAGGAGGAGTGGCCCGACTGGGCCGTGGATCACAGTTTATGGCAACCCCGAGCTGAGAGCCCGCGCCTCGGCTCCGTCTCTGCAGCCGGCTTCCCCGCTCTGGTACCTGGGAGCTCTGCTGCACTCAGGAACCCCCGGTCTCTCTGTGACCCCGAGGGTCCTGAGACCACACTGTCCCATGAGGGTTCCACCCCCCACTTAGCCACTGGAGCGACGTCCCTCAGCGGAGCCGACTTCTAAAAGTTCCGATTTTGTGCTCCGCGGCTCTATTACTTGCCAGAAGCGGCCGACGGAAGCCCCCTCCCCAGCCATCTATCCTCCCGAATATCGCCTCGGATTCACTTCTCTGCACGTCCTACCTTCCAGTATGTGGTCGCTTCTCTGTTCAGAGAGTTGTTGCTGCTCTCTTCTTCGGTCTCCTGTTGAGTTCGTAGGTGTTCAGAATGGTTTGATCCCTATTCAGCTGAATTCCTGAGACCAGACGAAATCCAGGTCTCCTACTCCTCCGCCATCTTGCTCCGCCCCTTCCTCCCTGCTTCTAATTATCCATGAAGTCACCTTCCAGCAACACATCTCAAGGTATATAAAAGAGCAAGGCCTACATCCTGTTCCAAATACTGATATCTGAAAAATGTGTCTGTTGTTTGAGCCATATGTGGAAAGTGAAATCCATTTGTGCTATCATGCCACGATTAATAACATCAAGATGCACTGTCTGAAGAAGCTATAGTTATAACTGAATATGAGGACTACAGCCAACTGGTCGGTGACGAGCTGTCCTAATCAATCATTCTCTTGTATAGCTTGAATGTTGGATGCACACAGATAAGGTGGTTCATTTAAGCTCATGTCATATCTCAAATGACTGAGCTCTATTTCTGGCTCTCTACCTGGTTTGCTTTGCATCTCAGACTTGGGTCTGATCTGATTACATTACCCATATTGCTCAGAAGGAGATGATATCCAAATAGTTGGGTCTTTAAAGCCAATAGTGGCAGGCCAAGTCTTTATCAAGAGAGCATCTCATTCTGACTCTTCTGCTCCCCACTTCCCAATTTAAAAGCTCTTGTGATTACACTGAGCCCATCTGAATTGTCCAGAATAAACCCATTTTTTTAAGATTTTTATTTATTTATTTGACAGAGAGAGAGACAGCGAGAGAGGGAACACAAGCAGGGGGAGGGGGAGAAGGAGAAGCAGGCTTCCCGCTGAGCAGGGAGCCCAATGCGGGGCTCGATCCCAGGACCCTGGGATCATGACCTGAGCTGAAGGCAGATGCTTAACGACTGAGCCACCCAGGTGCCCCCAGAATAAACTCATTTTAAGGTAGCTAATCAGCAACCTTAATTTCATCTGTAAAATTAATTCCTTTTTGTCATATAATATAACACATTCATAGGTTCTAGGGGTTAGGATGTTAACATCTTGGGGAACATCATTCTGCTTACCATTCTCCTATACCATCAAACGCTATTTATAAGAATTGAGATAACATTTCAGATTCATAAAATAAGTTGTCACTTGTATGGTACACAGATGACCAACTCCAATCATGCAAAATATCTGGTAACTCCAGACAGTAAGACTAATTCTAGACCTAACCATACTATGGTAGATGTGACTTTTAACAATTGTTACACATGGTGCCTCTAGGATTAGATGAAGTTTGAACTTCAGGGAGACAGCCTACTGGTTTATAATTGGAGAGAGTGGAAAGTCAGGGAATGAAACATCTTCAATACAATAAATAAAAAATATCCCAGATACCAATTTCATTTCTGTTATCTATTTTGTTTCTTTTGAAGAATTTCAGAATTAAAATAGTCACCTTTTATTTCTAAGACTTAAAAGTGATTCTTGTAATAAACTGTTCAAAACACTGAATGATTGAGCTTAAATTATATAGGATTTCTAACTTTAAATCTTAAAAGTGACTGTTGCTGTGGAGTGCCCTGAAACAATGAACTACTGAGCTTAAAAGATTTGTAGTCAGGTTTGCTGTATGCTGTTACGTCTGTTATATTCCATCATCAGTTACAGAAACCAAAAGAAATAGACACTGTTAACCTCCTTCTTAACTTCTCAGCTGTAAAAAAAATAATGATAATTGGAGCCTAGAATTTCTCTTGTTTTCTGGAACATTTGAGTGTATTTCAGTTTCTTTGCTATAAGGCTGTAGGGTACCAGGTTTTCTTCCCAAGTTGTTCACACACAGACACACGTGCACATACACACACACACACACACACACACACACACACACACACAGCTTGCTTGATATTTACCTTTCTTTGACTCATTAGGTTATAATAATGAATGTAGATATCCATAAAATGTGGTTAAGAATCTTCTATTCTTTTAAGATAGCCAGAGTTCAGTTTTCCTCTAAGAAAATATAAAGCAACTTCAAAAAATTTATTTAGTGAATTATTGAGGATATATTCCATATATCCAGAAGGTTTAAATAAGACAAAGAAGAAATATTTATTTTTTGAGTGTTCAGACAATAGTGTATAGTTTTGCTCCATATAATTATTATTGTTAAGAGCTATTCCTCATACTTCACACCCAGAGTCTGTGTAGTCTTATCCACATGGCATCTCTCAGTGTCTTCATCTGGAAACCCTGTTGTTTCACTTGAAATTAACACTCATTTCAGAAGATTTTTAAGTAAATCAAAATGCTTTGAGTTTATCTTTTCTGAAATTACTGAAATGTCAGAAAACAGGTCAACACTAGGATGGGGGTTTGAACACAATAAAGGGCAGATTTTGGCATGAAGCCCTAGTCCAGTCTGCACCCAGGACAGGGGTCTGTTTTGTCACTGACAACAGTACTAAATAATCCCCATGTTACTGAATATAATAACTGTTTGAATAAAAAGGCATATATGAATATGTAAGATTGCCCCTTGTGATTGGCAGTTCAGATGCTCATGACTGAACAAATGCATATCCTTGCTTTCTTATTGGTTTGCCTTTCCCTTTGGGCTCATTCCATTCCTTTTAGAGGTATAGCTCAGAATCCAAATGATCTTGACTACTACTTGATCTAAAATGGAAGAGATTAGCAAATACAGGAGACTGAGACGTGAGCCAGAGCAATGATTCTAAAGAGAACGTTATCTTCTTTTAGAAAATGTTTTTGAATGTTTTGGGGAATATTTTTTGTCACAATAATCAACAGATGATTCTTTTTGCATTTTGGGGGGTCAGGAATGTTAGGAAATCTACAATGTACAGAGCAGCAAATAATGTATTTTCCTATATCCTGCATAGGTATTTTGTACACATTGTTTGTAATCCGCATAAAAACTTGAAAGGTAAGTATTATTAACCCTATTTACAGTTTGATAAACTGAGACTCAAAGGGGATAGATGAGCCTTCCAAAATTCAAACTGAGGTCACTCTGATCTCCCATCTGACGTACTAGTGCTTCCACTCTGTCACACTGCCTCAGTTTTCAGGCACAAATTCTACTTATTCTTTCTAAAATCACCTTTTCATTTTCACTTATTTTACATAAGAACTTTTGTGTTTGTTTTTACCAATATAGATGGCTACCACTGACATAGCATCCTCCCATCTTTTTGTAATTAATTGGACCACATACAGATACAAACTTCTATTTTTATACTTGTATAATAAATCCATAAATAATTGATGCAGAAAACTGCTATAAAATGGGAGCTAAATTAACAAATTCTAGTTTTCCAAATGCAGTACTAATGATTTACCATACAGTAGACAGGGCCCTAACAAATATTGGATGGATAAATACATGGATTTCTGCCTTCATTTTCTGGAGCACTAAAATTTTATCATTTCATCTCCTAAACCTTAGAGGGCTATCCTCTAAGCAGAAATATTCTACAACATTTAAAAAATACATAATTTTACCTTCAGGGCCATTTATATCTACCATAAATACATACCTTCTTCCAATATTTTTATGCTAAAATATAATTTAATTTCCATCTTTTCTCTTACAATTCAAAATTCTGGATATTTCCTGTAACATGATATGGTTCTGATAAATATAATTTTTTTCCACATTATAAAATTTAGGCTTCTCAAATATATCAATGGATATAACTTAAAATTATTCAATTTTCTTCCCTTTTGAAAATGATCTAGTATCACAACTTAGATTTTCATAGTATTTTTTAGGCTGATGTAGTTTGACACGATCCCTGAATTGCATGGCTACTTTTATTTTAGTAGAGAGAGAGAGAGAGCACACAGAGTTAGAGAAGAAGGTAAATAACCATCCCTTCTCTTTTTTGGCCCTATTTGATGAGCAGCAATAAAGATGGATGTCTAATGATGATGGCACTCTGGGAGTCATGCCCAGGGAGAAAAACAAATTAATATCTACCTGTGTGCATGAAAATTCCCAGTTGATTTTCTTCTTTGAATCTTTTTCCTGATTTTATGGCAATTTTATCTGCTCTATTGGTGACAAGGCAGTGTCATTTCCACTGGCAGCACTATAAATGATATTTATGCTTGCTCATGAATGTTTGGCAGTGACCTTCATGCCTAGAACATTTTCATCTTCTCCCAAATTTTCTTTGTGATTAAAGAACTCCCCAAATCTATATCACCTGCATCTGATGCTATTTGACAATTTGTTTCCAAATTTACCTGCTTGTATTTTCCTACCTCATGCAGCTTGGGAGCTGAGAGAATGTTTCTTTTCTTTCTGATATGAATATAAACCATAAAATCTAAATGCTGGCTAGTGTGGAAGGCCAAAGAACAATAGTTCTGTGCTTAGTAATTCCGTCCCCATACGGAGATTCACTCATCCTTGGTTTTATTTCTGCCTTTGTGATTGACTTCTAAACAATCCACAGAACCTTCGTTAAAAGCTCATTTACTCTTTTTTTTAATGCAGAAATAATAAATACTTGAACAAGTAATCTACTCTGCCGCAGTTTAGTGTAATATACAGTGTTCCATGCATTGCATGATTTTTCAATCGTGATTCGTTTTTCTTCTCAGAGCACTATTTAATTTCCTAGAGTGAAACACTGAACATTCCATGTAAATATCTTCAGAAAGACTAAGGAGCACATCCATAGAGTAGGTAAGAATACATCTTCTTCTTCATACATACATGTTGCCACGATGCACCTACTGTGCAAAGCCAATGTACCTACTGTAAGAGAATGTGGAGATGGAGAGCAGATAGGAGCAAAAGGGTCAGAGTAGAGCCCTGCTAATAACCTTACTCTCATTCATCTCTCCCAGTACCTAAGACATGAATGATAGCACCCAGCATTTACTGAGTGATTACAATGAGCTGTGTATCATGGTAAGCCTTTTGTATATGCTAACCATTTATTCTCCACAGTAATCCTAAGAAGCTAATATTTTATCTGAACTTTATGATTAATAAAATCAGTATAAGGTCTCATAAACTGCTTTCCAAGGTTTTCTAGATTCTAAATATCTGAATTTAAATCAAAACTCAGTTCAGTTTGATTCCAAAGCCTATGTTTTAAGTAGGCTACACTGGCTCAACTTCACACAACCATGTCTCCATATTTAGTGCTCAGATGTTATCTTTCAAGCACTAGGAAAATTCCTCTCCAGAGCCAAGTAGAATTTGGGAATCCCTAAATGAAATAGTCAATGACTCACTCACATTAGGCCCCAGTCTCTGCTAGTCATAGTTCTAATGCCAAGGTTATTTTCTGGTCCTTTATAACCCAGCACTAAAAAAAAAAAAAAAAAAAAAAAAGCCATGCATACCATTTTCATGATGTGAATTTGGAGCTCATTTCCAGAACATAGCATCTTGTCTGGCACTTTCTAGAACTACATATATTGCAGTATTATTCCTATCTTTCAGTTCCCAGGTCTGGTCTTCCTATACAATGCCAGATTCTTTTGAATCCACGAGAACATCTTTCTGGGGCACTGCCTTACTCTGGCCTTCTGACTCCCCTGAGTCCTCCTGCTTGCCAATATTTCTTCTGATCATTTATAATTCAGTCCTCTTAGACTTACTTCAACAACCAAATGGAACTTTCAAATTCCTAGATACTTAGCCCTTCCAATGGGGCCTATTTCTAATATTTGCTTAAGTTTTCACAAATGTTTATTCTTTATAATCCAAAAAACTAGATAGGTATTGAGGAAATAATGGGAAATAAGATAACAAACAACTGTTCCCTTGTGGAAATAAAGGTCTAGTTGAGGGAGCAAAACAGAACAAAGAAAATGAGAAACTTAGAAGTTAGCAAAAGTGCTATTAAAACAAAATGGGTGTCCTGATAGGGAGAGTATGAGTTAGATGAGTATCGATTAAATAGTGTGGTTAGGAAAGGTCTTTCTGAGGAAGTGGAATTTAAACTGAAACAAAAATGTATCTGCAATATATGTAAGGAGTACAGGAAATATTATTACAAAAAGAAGAATCTGTGTGCACAGGAATACTTGGGTAGGAATGAACTCAGCATGTTCAAGGAACTGAAAGGAGGCAGGTGTGGTGCAGTGGTAAGTAGGATTAGATGAGGTTAGGAAGGTAAAAGGGGGGTGGGAGGGATGGGGCAGCCGGGTGATAGACACGGGGGAGGGAATGCACTATGGTGAGCGCTGTGAACTGTGCAAGACTGTTGAATCACAGATTTGAATTGGAAGGGGCGATGAACCATGAGAGACGATGGACTCTGAGAAACAAACTGAGGGTTCTAGAGGGGAGGGGGGTGGGGGGATGGGTTAGCCTGGTGATGGGTATTAAAGAGGGCACATTCTGCATGGAGCACTGGGTGTTATATGCAAACAATGAATCATGAATCACTACATCAAAAACTAATGATGTCATGTATGGTGATTAACATAACATAATAAAAAAATATATAAAAAAATAAAGTGTTCTGCTTTTCAAGAAAAAAAAAATAAAGGTAAAAGGAAACCAGATCAGGTATATACCATTGTTTAAAAAAAAAAAAAAAGGTCAGATTATATTTGTTTTAATCAGAAGATTGACAAAAGCTGATTTGGGTTTTAAGATTTTTCTAGCTGCTTCATTAAAAATAAATTGGGTACAAATATGGTATCATTATGTTGTATACCTGAAACTAATATAATATTGTATATCAATTATACTTCAATTTTAAAAAGTAGATTGGAATTGACAAGAATGGACATGAAGACATCAATGGAAAGCTGTTCCAGTTCTGTAGGCAATAAAAGTTGGTGGCTTGGGCTTGGGTGCTGATGCTGAAGATAGAGAGAAGTGTACTGCCTCATTTGTGTTTGTGTGATAAAAATTGATAAGGCTCAGCTAAGGTAAGGTAGTAAGAGGAAGGGTGATAAATACCAAGATTTCTTACTTGAGTAATCAGGTGGGTAGTTATGCCATTTAATGAATGGGAAGAACTGAGGGTATTAGGATGTACTTGGAAAGAAAAATCAATAGTTCATGTTTTAACTTATTCAGTTTGCGATGTATGAGAAACATCCAGGTAAAAATGTCAATTACCAATTTGATTGGTGAATCTATGGTATAGAGAAGAGGTCTAGGTGATAGAAATTTGAGAAATCCAGTTTATTCCCTAGGAATGAATGACAACTTAGGAAAAGTATGTGCAAAGGGAAGGAAAGAAGACCTGAAAAAATTTCTAATTAATTCTACTACTCGAAGTAGAGGAGGGGAAGCTACTAAAGAAGATTCAGAAGTGACCAGAGACATAGAAAAAAAATTCCAGGAGAGTCTCTCTGAAGCCAGATATGAATAGAAGGATGGGACCAAAGCACTGAATACCGCTAACAGGTGCAGAAAAACAATGTTGCTGATTTCTGGTTCTGACAACTTCATCATACCAGTACTCGTTGCATCAATACTTAATTTTTTTAAATTTCGGGAAATAATCTTAATAGTGTCCAAATCTCAGAGGAAATCTTCCTAGGGCAGAGGGAGTAACTGAGTTAAATGTGTGATTATTAAGTACAGCCATTTAGTCTAGAAAATGTTCCTAAAATTTTAAAGTAATATTTGATGGTATATTCTCAAATACTTTTGTTGAAATAATTCCTACATTGTTTTAATTTTTAAGAAAATAACCAATTAAAGTAGAGTCATGCTAAAACATTCGTTTTGTCTTAAAACAATGTTTCTATCCTACCGGTTCTAGCATTCTAGCAATCTATCCAGATCTTGTAGAATTTACTGAAATTTGTCATATTGAGTATCTCTTAACTATAGCTATGGTCTTTTTTGGGCTACTTGACTTTTCTTTCTTGTTTCACAATCATCAGAAATAATTATGCCAAAGATCTGAAGTTGTCTTAATATATTAGTTTTTATTGGATTTGTAGCTCACTTGTTTATTGGGCTGGGATTTCTCCCAACAGCAAAATCTATCCCTTTTACAGCAATTATTACCACTAAATCTATTAGTTGATATTGTGTATGATATTCAAGTAGGAAAAGCCTCTCAGTAAATATTTGAGAATGAATGAGTTAAAAATGATTAAGTGCAAGATTTGGTCCTACAATTCAAAAACTCCACTTTCGACTTAACTTTATACAATTTGCCTATCAGCTCTATGAAGCTAGTTGCATTATGTCATCCTTAGAATACAGGAACAGTTCCCACTAATAAGCTCAAATCTATTTAAACTTAAAAAAAAAAAGAAAAAGAAAAACAGAAAAAATTTCTCAGAACTTACTTCCCTTCTAAATGCCCACATGATCAGCTGTTGGTTCAAAAAAAGTTTTTCCCTACATACACATCAGAATGGCTAACACCAAGTTCCGGCAAGATTGTAAAGAAACTGGATCACTTATATACTACTGATAAGAATGTCAAATGGTACAACTACTCTTGGAAAGAGTTTGGCTGTTTCTTACAAAACTAGACATGCAAGTATTATATGAAGAAGCAATTTCACTCTTGAGCATTTCTTCCTGGGGAGGGGGGGTAAAAGGAAACTTATGTTCACACAAAAATCTGTACATAACTGTTCCCAGCATCTGTATTTGTGATATTCAAATGACCAGGTGCTCTAGAAATGACCAGGTGCTCTTCAATATGCAAATGTTTAAACAAATTATGTCATATCCGTGCCATGGAATACTACTCAGCAATAAAAACAAATGAATTATTGAAACATCCAACAACTTGGGATGAATCTCCAGGAAATTATACTCAGTGAAAAAAGACAATCCTAAAAGGTAATATACCATGCGATTTACATATTTCATTTTTAGAAAAACAATAATAAATATACTCTTCTCTCACTATAACTGCACTGCACATTAGGTAGGGCATTTGAAAATCAAGTCAAGGAATAATTCTGAATTTAAAAATATTAAATAAGCTTTATCAGACTCCCACTGTGTTGTTCTTATTTTTCTCATTTTGACCTGCCCAATATGAATGCATGTACAGGTCTTTGGATACTGCTGATTTGAAATCCAATTGGACAATTTTCTGAAGCCTAAAAATACTGAGTATGTAGGTACCCAAACATTCTATCTCCTCACTGTGTCCAGGGACGGCTGGCTCTGTCATAGTGCACTCTACCTGCCACCTTCTCCACTTCCCCTTGTCCTCTATTTCCTCTTCTTTTCCTCTTCCTCCCTGTGCTCCTCTGCCTTCCCCTCCTTCTCCTTCCTCTCTTTTCTTCCTCTTCTTCTTCTCCTCCTTCAGCAAGAAGAGCCCTGGTATGGGGCTAGACAGAAGACCTCCTTCTTGTACAGGTAGGTGTTGTCATATAACTAAGTTCTGAACAATGGGACAGAAATGGAAATAGTGTGCACGACCTTAGGAAATGTCCTTAAAGAAATAGGTTATAACTTCCCATTACCCTTTTTTTTTCCTGCTGAATGGAATGCAGACATTTTGACAGACGTGAAATAAATCATATTAGACAATGAGGTAAAAGCCACATGTTTGAGATGAAAGATTTCTAAAACAGGATAAGCTTAGGCCCATGATAATCACAGAGTAGCCATTCCAACTCTGAACTTCCTACATTCATGTGAGAAAAAAACAAACCATCTATTGTTTAAGATGTTGCCATTATTTACAGATGATTCTAAATCAAACAAACAAAATATGGTTCAAATGCTTTACTTTGAGTTTACTCAAAATTAAGAATATAGCACCTTTGTTGTGCACTGCAAACAAGTCTAGTAGACTACTAAGTAGAACGCCTTCTGTTTTGATATGCATATATTAAAATGTTCTCACATACATTGCAACTATGAAATTATCATAACAGTTATCCTCTATATTCACAATTTAAATATACAGGCAAAGCTTCTTCTATTGATCTTTGCTTTATTGTTCTTCACAGGCATTGTGCTTCTTACAAATTGAAAGTTCAAGGCTTCGGCGGAAGAAGTCACTGCAGATGTGGAAATAGCAAGTAAACAAGAATCAGAAGTGGAGCCTGATGATGTGACTGAATTGCTGCAATCTCATAATAAAACTCTAATGGATGACGAGTAGCTTCTTACAGGTGAGCAAAGAAAGTAGTTTCTTGAGATAGAATCTGCACCTGGTGAAGATGCTGTGAGGATTGTTGGAATGATAACCAAAGATTAAAATATTACACAAACTTAGTTGATAAAGCAGCAGCAACATTTGAGAGGATTGCTCCTAGTTTGAAAGAAGTCCTACTGTGGGTAAAATGCTATCCAACAGTATCACATGCTACAGAAAAACCATTCATGGAAGGAAGAGGTAAACAATGAGAAAAATATCAGTGCTGTCCTATTTTAAGAAATTGCCACAACCATTCCAACTTTTAGTAACCAATCCCCGATCAGTCAGCAGCCATCAACACTGAGGCAAAATCTTCAACCAACAAAAAGATTAGGACTGGCTGAAAGATCAGATGATGGTTAACATTTTTTAGCAGTATTTTTTAATTAAGGTATGTACATTGCTTTCTTAGACATACTGCCGTTGACCACTTACTAGACTACAACATAGTGTAAACATAACTTTACATGCACTGCGAAACAAAACAATTCACTTGACTTGCTTTATTGTAATATTTTCTTTATTGTGGTAGTTTGCAACAAAACCCACACTATATCTGAGGTATACCTGTATGAATTATTGTTTTTTTTTTTATCATCCTAAAGGCAAATGAAAGGCAATATGTATAGCAGGAAGAATGTTAGATATGTCATGCTATCATCACATAACCTTCTGTTTTTTCAGTTTTGTTTTTGTTTTTTTCTGTCTCAATTCATATAGGTATAGGAAGGCATAAAAAACTAAATGAGACATATATATCCCAAAATAGGAGCTCAAGTTTTTATAATAGGACTAAGACATGCACAGATATAGGTATAATGCATGATAGAACACAGACAGTACCCTCAGAGCAGGGCCATGGGAGTTTCCAGGAAGCAGTTTCTTCGGAGGTTTAGGGACAGGTGAGCTCATCACCCACAGGCAAGTCAGGGCCTCGCAGACATGTGAGGCAGGAACAATCCTAGCAGAAACAGCTACGTTGGCCCTTTGGCAAGGTTTAGATGAAGCTGTTTAGATGAATAGGAAGATTTGAGGGCAGAGAGAAAAAAACTGCCTGGAGGGATAAGAAAACATTTGGAGGATTTCTTCAAGAGTGAAAGTCCTGTGAATTTTGTGTATCTGTTAGTTATTATTCATTTGGGATAACCTTAGAGACTGATGTTTTTGGTCATTAATGTATTAGAAAGTAGACAAGAAAGCAGTATTTGTACCAGCAGGGGGATTATCTTCTTTTCAGAAATGGAACAGTGACTATAGGAGACATTGTCAATCTGCTAAAAGTGAATAATGATGCCTTCTGAGCTCCAGGAAAGCCGGCAGAGGGGTTTTGTGTGACAGATATGGTAGCCATGGAAAAGAGGGGTAATTCCCTCTGGGTCATATCACTAAGAGTGAACATTTTCCAGGCCAGGCTAGAGATATCCTTTAGGAAGCTGAGTATAAAAAGCTAGGGGGAAGTTTTCAGGAGTGGGTGGTGAGGGGCACAGCAGATGTGACCAGCATCCCTATAAGTAGGCTCAGTCTATGCAAAAGATCCCAGAGTTGGCCTCACAAATGCAGAAGCAATACAGCCGGCAGCTGTGATCTTATAGTCACCTAGAACCTTAAAGGAAGTAGAACTCGGTAAGGAGAGTAGCAGAAATAAATGAAGGAAATAAAGAAGATGATTTTTATGTAATGCTAAAGAAAATAAGAAAAAAGGAACGATGGAAGAAAATGTTAGAAAATAAGCAGTGTCTGCTGTAGATGTAAACACTTTTGTTTGGGAGTTTTGGGGGGAGAAATAAGGAGAAAGGATTTTATAAGGAAAATAGGAATGGTTTGAGACAACTAGAATTATAAAAGAGATTATATGATAATCCATTATAAAAGAGATTCAAAAATTTCTAAACTGGAGAAAATTGGCAAGAATTGGTATAGAGCAAAAATTGAGACCAGTAGAAAACAGATGAGTATTAAAGAAATAGAGAAAGTTTAAAGAAAAATCTTAATCATGGGTTAATAATAAAAGCTAATATTTGAATAATACTTATATACTTATTCTGTGCCAAGCACTATTCTGAGTAATTTATGAATGTAAACATACTTGTTCATACAATAATGCTAGGAAGTAGATACTCTCCTCATAATACATGGAAAAAATGAGGAACAAAAGAGGTACAGAGAATGGCTAGAGTTCCAAATAAGCAGTCTCACTCCAGAGTCTAGATTCTTAATGGTTAAGAATGCTTTTGGGGCATTTGAGTGGCACAGTCCATTAAGCATCTGACTTTTCTTTTCGGCTCAGGTTGTGGTCTCAGGGTAGTGAGATTGAGGCCCAGGTCTGCCTCCACACTCAGTGGGGAGTCTGCTCAAGATTCTCTCTCCCTCTCTCTCTGCCTCTCCTGCTCTTGCTCTCTCTCTAAAATAAATAAATAAATTTAAAAAAATAAAGAATATCGATTTTTAACCTCAATGAGATAACCCTTCACACCCATTAGGATGGACACTATAAATGACAATATCAGCAGCAGCAGCAGCAGAAAGCAACAATTGCCAGTGAGGACGTGGAAATCCGGAAGCCTTGTGCATTGCTGGCAGGGTGTAAAATGGTGCAGACGTTGGATAAAAATATGGCAGTTTCTTAAAAATTTAAACAGAATTACCATATGATCCAGAAATTCTATTTCTGGTTCCATACTCAAAATTGAAAACACAGACTCAAATAGATATTGAACACCTAGATTTCTAGTAGAAATTATTCTAGTAGAATAATTATTATTCTCAACTTCCAGAAGGTGGAAGCAACCCCAGTATCCATTGAAGGGATAAACAAATGTGGTATATATTTTGTATATATATATACATATATGTATATATATGTATATATATATACATGTTTCTTGTATATGTATATATATGTATATATATATATATGTAAAATATATTATTTGGCCTTCAAAAGGGAGGAAATTCTGATACATACTACAAAATGGATGAACTCTGAAGATATTAAACAAAGTGAAATAGACCAATCCCCAAAGGACAAATATTATATGATTCCACTCATATAAGGTGCATAGAGTAGTCAAATTCAGAGAGACAGAGTGTAGAATGGTGGTTGCCAGGGCATGGGGATGTGGTGGAGAGAGGCGTGGAATTAGTGTTTAATGGATACAGAATTTCAGTTAGGGAAGAGGAAAAAGAGCTGGAGATTGATAGTGGTGATAGTTTCACAACAATGTGAATATACTTAATGTCACAGAACTGTACATTACCAAATGGCTAAAATGGTAAACCACAATCTTAAAAAAAAAAAGAATATAGCCTTTATCTGAATTGAATTGAGTATTGTCAGAACTTAGAGGCTAAAAGACATAAATAATAAGGAGTGAGGAAAGCAAACAGTACTGCTGAAAGGAATGAACATGTGGGTTATCTGTATTTATGGGGACCACATATATGTTGTTTCTAATTTCATTACTAGGTTATGAAAGAATAATAAATACTGAATGAACACATAATAAACAGAATAGCTTATCCCATTTTCCTGACATGTGTTATGTATTCAGACTTGGAAGAAAAGACTATTTTAAAGGAAAATTCAAAAAGCTACGAATGGATACAGTCAGTAAAGAACAAATGTGAGCTTAATCTAGAGCATTCATTCTTTTACCGCACAGCATAATAGACTTAAATCACTTCACATATAAAAATTCACATTTGATGGCCAGTGAGCTGTGGACTTTCCCCATGCATCACAATTAATGCAACACCTGGACCAAATTTCTTTGTGATGATGCACCTCAATTGCACTGAAAAGTGTTAAATCGCTTTCAGAGTCTCTCATTCCTTATTCGAAATGTGATTTCTACTGATGGAGTCTTGCACTGTATTTCAGAAGCTTTCCAGACTTTGATTTAATATCAACTGATTTAATTTTAAATGTTACTCATAGAAAGACCCATCTATGCATCTGCATTTATAAATAGATATTTCCTCTGATTTTCTGCTTTTATCTAGAGTACAGCTTTTATCTGGAGTACTGAATATATTGATTATAAAAACACGTAAATTTAGATTTGATTTATAAAATTGTAATAGAAGAGATTGTCAGGCATTTCCATTTTTACCCTAGAGCAGCCTGAAATAAAAGAGAGAGAGAGAGAGACATAGAAAGAAAACATAAGGCTTTGAAATGATGCAATTTATTTTGTTCTTGCTAATTAAACACACACAACTAAAATGCACGCAGTGCTTAAATGTGCCGGAGTACTTTTCTAAGCATTTCACATAACTATGTTAACCCTCATAATAATCCTATGAAGTAGGTGTTTTTATTATCCCCATTTTGTAGATGAAAAAATGGAAATACCTGCTCACACCAATTAAGTAGCAAAGCCAAGATTTGAATACAGAAGTCTAGCTCCAGATTTAGTGTGGGTCACTGTAAATCAGGACATATTTAAGCCTTGGCCATAGGCTCCCTTCTAAAATGTCACTGCTTTAAGGGCATATCAAAGCCATGCTGGGCCCAGGCAGACGCACACAATCAGGCTGGCAGCAGGGACTACAGCTTTCTCAGACATTAGGGTATCTGCAAAATAAGTGGTACCATAGGAGCAACACTCTACTGGGTCTCCCCTTTGGCTCTCTGGAATATGTGTATCTGCCCTTTGAGTGGGAGCAGAGAGGACGGTTTCACTATGGCAACATGCATTTCTAACATAGGAAATTCTTTCACGGGGTGCTACAGAGTTTCATTCACCAAATATGCTTCATGAAATCATAGTTCCACAGCTTCTTTTCATTTAATGGATTTGGATCCGTTAAGTGTGTTCAGTAATTTTGTGGTTATTTAAGAATAGGATTCAGATAAAATGATGTAGTGATCTGAATCTTATTTTATAAACAAAAGTGTACAAGAAATGATATATTTACCCATTTTAAAAATCAAGTTAAACTCCATTACTGAGCTACTCATCTGTTAATTTGGTAGGAAATTCCACATTAGCCATTGCCAGGGTCTCTCGACTGCTCACCTATCATCCCAGGTTGCACGAGAATACCAGAGGTTTAGAAGTTTCCAGCAAAAGGTGTGGGGATTATTGCTCATGCTCAGTCTAACATGGTAACACCTACAACCTTATTGTCCCAGGTCACGTGATCTCCTGTGATAGGCTACAACCCCATGGCTTTTGTGCAAAGCTTGGGCCACATGACTTATTTTTTTTAATGTTAAAAGCCCTGGGACCTAGGTTCTCACCATCCAGGCTTACTCTCTGGGTTTTTAATGTGTCAAAGTTGATGTCATGGAGTGAAAACGCATCCTTATTATTCTCAGGACCTGCTGACTTCCGAACTGTTTCCCAGTCTGGGAAATTTTCCCATTTATGTCTCTGTTCAAAACTCTCTTTTCCCCCGTAGGATCCTATCATCCTTTCTTTAACAACATCAGGCGTTCACAAAGAGAGAAAGAGAGGAGAAATAAGTCACATGAAGAATCTTCTGCTTTGGGCCAAGAAACAAGAAATCAGAATGGATCTGGCTACTTGCCTGAAAGAGAAGAAGACATTGCAGAAGAATAAAAATGACATAAAACCTCAATAAAGTATTCTGTCACAAAAATTAAACACATTTCTTTCCTGTAGTACTTCTCATCATATTTAACCTCTGCCTATGTATCATTAATCTAAACAGCAAATATATTAAGTAGCGTTTTCCAAAAACCGTTGTCCATCATTTTCTTTTCCTCTTCTTTACTGAAGAGCATCTTTCTTTTCCTCTTCTCTACTGAAGAGCATCTTTCAAGAACTAGTTTGGAAAATGTTTCTCATGGAAAATGTTCTTACTGTCTGGACATCTAGGATTCTAAACATTTTGGGTTTCCTAAACTTCACAGTTTCCCACTGCCTTGTCTCCCAGAGAGCAAGAGGCTAGGTTATTATGTGGATGCCTCAGAAGGCTTATTTCTATATTTTTTTATACTGAAAAAGGAGATGGAAATACTATAAAAAAGTTAATGCACACTCTCTTCAAAATTCCTTCAGAGGTAATAAATGATATATTTTGTTCTAAAATCTGCCTTTCTGAAGAGGGCTGTGTGCCTTTTCAGGATGAACGAAGCAGTAGGTGAGAGGAGATGTGCTATTTGACGATTCTGCCATGCTTCATCTAAGGATGATAAAAATTGAGTTCAGGCAAGCGCCCTTCTTCTGAATCACTGGATTTGTTGAGAGTTAAACAAAAGGGAAAATAGAAACATTTCTTCTTCCTGTGCTTCAAGGAAAATAAAACTAAAAAAAAAAAAAAGAGCACAGAAGAAACTTGTTAGTATGTAGCAAAGGGAACTCATCTGCTGTGCATTCTTTGGATTAAGACTTAGTAATGTATTGAAAATGTTGGATAATTCATTGTCTGAAATGTTAAGTCTCCTGTGCTTTGCAACTTGAATTCAGAAGTGTGGCTTTTGGTTTCTTTCAGTGGTCATACTGTTTCAAAAAAGAATAATTATAGGAAGTGCTTATGGTATGACATTGGTCAATTAGCAAATTTTGGTCAATTAAAAAATAAAAAAAGAAAAGAGAAAAAGATCACTTGCGTAGTGACATTTTGGTCAGACACTGAATAACCATAGGATGTGAAAGGCCCGCTGCTAGAATAATGGAGCACAATGTTGGTCAGATATGGATCCTACCTTCACGAATCTCATGACCTCATTTAAGGCAGACAGACTATAAATATAGAATAAATAATTCTAGAGTACAAAGTGGTATGGAAATAAAAAGCATAGCGTAGTTTAAAAAAGCGGGGGGAAGGGGTCTTACTTTTCAAAGAAACACTGAAGCAAGATTTAGTGAGAAAAGGGGAAGTCAAGGACAAGAAGACAGTTCCATACTAATATTGGAGGAGAAAGCCAAACCTTACGGGTAGGTAAAACATATCCAGAGCACAGTCATTTCTATTTCTGCTCAGTTTGTTCTGGCACAAGATTAAATAAAAGTAAAAGCAACAGGTCTTATACATTTTGTGCTTTTATATTGTTCCATGACACCTCTGCCACCTACCCTTATTTTCTCCTCATCAACACGTTTTAAGTTTTTCTTTTATTTTGAATGTGAAACACAGGAAAAATAAAAATCATGTATTATGAGAGTGGTTTTCACGGAGGAAATTAGATATTTGCCACTGCTTAATATCTCACCACTGAATTTTCCCCTCCTTTCATCCAAATCCATACCCATAAACAGCATTCGAACATAGTATGGGGTAGAAGTGATGTGTGAATAAATCAAACAGAAGATGTACTTAATGGCAATCCTATCAAATGATTTAACCTTGGTACTCTAGGTTCCTAGACATTAGTACCCACATCTCAGTGCCCAGACCCCCTTAGTTCGCCAGACAAAGCTCTCCTGGTAGTGACTATCAACCAATACAGCTCTCCAGTGTGAAACCACTCACGCTTTCCAATCCTTCATCAAATGGCTTTTCAAGCCCCTAGCATTTCAAGTTTCTTCATTATTAGCAAGTCTAAGATATTTTCCTGCTTTCCTTCCGTCCTGGTAGCTGCTGCTACCAACTTTGGCTTTGGGGACTCTAATCTCCCAAATCAGACTGTGTAATGCAACACTATCTTCCCAATCAGTCATCCCCATCCCATCCAGGCTGGCCCTGAAAACAAGCACACAGACTGTCATATAACTTTGTTTCTCCAATCATTTACCACAATATTTAACTATTTTTTATACATTCTGTTTCTTTCTTTTCTATTTTCCTCATGAAAATGTAAGTTTGATGAGACCAGGAACTTCATCTGCTTTGCTTACTTCTGAATCTCCGGAGTCTGACACATAATAAAGTACCAAAATAATAGATTTCGTTCGACAAATTAATGAAGGAAAATATATTTATATCACCTTCCTTATCCTAGAGCTTAGTATACTATACATCTTTCCTAAATGTTTAAGTAAAATTTCAAGTGTACTGATGGCAATTGCTATATAAAACAAACAAAAGTAAAAACAAACAAAACTTAAAAAATGCTCCAAAGTTTGACAAAGTTGTAACAAGTGTGTGTCATTTTCTTTTTTTGCCTTTTTTTTTCTAAATATATAACTCAAGTTTCTGTAGACTCCTCTTTATGAAATTGGGGCTCACTTGTCCTTTTCACTTCACCTTTGAGGAATTCTTTCCTTTTTCTCATTTTTCAGAATTTAACAAAGAAGGTACAGTTTGGTCCTTAAACTTAAATGCGTATTAAGGAGGGCACGTTCTGCATGGAGCACTGGGTGTTATACGCAAACAACGAATCATGGAACACTGCATCAAAAACTAATGATGTAATGTATGGTGATTAACATAACATGATAATAAAAAAAAACTTAAATGTGCAATTAACATTACTTTGTGTCTCAACTTTGTTTCCCAACTCAATGGCACACAGATTTGGTCCTTCCCCTATTCTCCCAGAAAAGCAGTGTGAAGTCTCTCTTGAGGGCTTGCCTCCTCCTTCCTCAAGTGATTACCATTAGGGGCATCTTGGTGTCACCACCTTGTAGTAAAAGTTCTGAGAGTCCCATGGCTACTTAGAAAGTCATCCAGAGGATCTGAGACGCTTGCTCCTAGCAATGTATTGTAACAAGTGTGAGAAAAATAATGGCTCTATCAGTCCCATCTCATCAATATTGAGCCACTGGATTTATTTGTCATATAACAGCCCAAGGCATTATTGCTGTCAAAATAACAGGAAAGAAATGTTGCACTGAATTGAATTAACTGGGAAACTTTCCTCATTACCACTAATAAACTCTTTTTAAACTGGCTTCGATTTGTCAGATCCTGGTACCTAAGGGGCTAGTGAACAAAATGATCAGATCATTAATTCCCTATTGAAACAGTATGAATTGTGTTGATAATCTTAACCACAGGAACTGAGACTTACCCAACCAGGGGTCCCAGTGTATTTTCTTGAATTTCCTCAGATAAATTAACTTCATAGGACACAGCAAAATTGACACATCTGCAACAATTTCCTGATCTTTGAGAAAATATAGGGAAGAAATTCTTAACACCAACTTATATGAGTGAGTGTAATAATCCTAAAACAATATTAATGAGGCTTTTGGCATAGCAGGTGGACTATCCTCTAAATTAAAGAATTTCTACTCGAATAATACAATATTTAAAGATATATAGATATCTTAAATATACCAGTGACCCTTGAACATGGGTTAGGGCACCAACCCCCCACAAAGTCAAAAATCCACATATACCTTTTGACTTCCCCCCAAACTTAATTACTAATAGTGTACTGTTGACAAGAAACCTTACCGATAACATAAACAGTTGATTAACACATATTTTGTATGTGTTGTATGTATTATATACAGTATTCTTACAATAAAGTAAGCTCGAGAAAAGAAATTGTTATAAAGAAAATCCTAGGGAGGAGGGGAAAATACATTTACAGCCCTGTACTTTATATCAAAAAAATTCATGTATAAGTAGACCCACACAGTTCAAGGCCGTGTGTTCAAGGGTCAGCTATACTCACTCTTTCCTGACCCTGTGTCTTTCTGTTGTCTTTCCTATTTCTTTGTGCTTTTCTCATGTGCTCATGAGACACTTACCTTCAGAGGGTCATCAGTAAATTCTTGGGTTGACTGTCTCATTTGTAGGTGGGCATTATCTACTTTTAATCTGTCACTACTTTGTTAATTCTATAAGACATAAAAGATAGAGAAGTTTTTGCTTTTGTTTTTACTGCCTGTAGTTTTCTTTTCTTCCTTTCATTCCTGAAAAATCTCTGCTCCGTTTACCAGTTGGGATATCATTTCCAATCTCTCTTGGTGGCTGCCCACCTAACAAATCCACTAATTCCTTTCATTCTGGAATATCCTGTAAAAATCCATGACTATGATGGCTTCTACTTTAAGTTTTGGTTTATTTGTTTTTGCTGTTTTAGTGATGCAGATTATCTTCTTGATACAGCTTGTTCTTGATGATTCTTAATAAGATATTTTGTGCCAGGACTGAATACGTTTTCTGTTGGGCACCTACACTACTTGTAAAGCTTTTTGATTTAATATAAGCTCACTTGCCAGACCTTTTAGAGAATGATAGAAAATTAGTTATCTTTGTGAAAATTTTGGAATTGCTATTTGTTACTGTTTTTGATTATTTACTAAATCACAAAGAATTCTTGGTTTATAATTACAGGGATGGTCAGCATATTGCCATGGGAATAAATTATTTGCTGGTTTCAGATTCTGTATTTCATTTTGTACTATAGAAAATGTAGAAAATTGAAATTAGATGGTCAAAAATTAGTGGTAACAAATATTTAGTTAAGTTTATTAGAAATGACAAGTTACATGGTATAATATATTTATATTACACATTTGAATAACTATGTGGATTTAAGAAAATATTTAATTAAAAGATGTTTATTATTTCTCAAAAACATTTGAATAAGTAATTGATGGTAAGGTAAACACATGTTATTTGTAGACAGTGGAAATGATTGTCACTGCTATGCTATTAAGGTTTATGCTAAAAATTATGAACATTAAAATATAAGCCAAGATTAAGACATCAAAATGCTATCATATTTCACTAATTTTTTTTTAGTTGTATTCTGACTGCAGTTTTTAGTTTTTAGGACAGCAGAATATTTCAATTCTACCTGCAAATATCCTTTATATCAGTACAGATATATTATGTTCTTAGAACTGGATTTTCTCTTCCTTGCTCAGGTGAAATCCCATACTATGAGAGATAATCTAACTTGCTCAAATTGAGGGAAAGTTATAATAGACACATCTATGGGCATGGATTTCCTTATAAAGCAAATTAAAACTCTTAGTTTTCTGTACCACAGTCATAATCATTGGACCTTCTTTTCTGACTGTTATAAACATTGAAATGCCAAAAAGAAAAGACCTCATATAAAACCTCATACTTGTGATATAAAATGCTTACTACCTTGAGGAAAATAATGAAAAAAAAAAGTATATCTTCCTTACTTAAAAGTTCATGACAATTGTCATGTTACTCTGATAATTTTCATGGTAAAACCTTCTTCCAGTAGGTAAGGGGTCTTTCTTCCATTTAATATACTAAAACAATAGTTTTCAAACATTTTTCCTCAGGCACCACATAACAGTTTTTAAAAATGAAATACTCTCACAGGTTTTCGTGTGATCTAAAATTTTACATTTAAATAATTACCAGGATAAAATTTCTAACAATTATGTATTATATCTATGCTTTAAATATATTTTCACCAAAATCTTTGAGGTACAAATTTAGCACATTCAATTTACTGAAAATATCTGGCAATTTTCAGTCTTTGTTATACAAAGCAGCCAAATGGGACTATTCTGTCTGAAAATGTGTGCCTTTATTTTAAAATTTTAATTCTTGTGTTAGTATGCATTACTGAGAAAACATTTTTTTTCTGCTTGAATGCTAATTCTAAGATAGATAGACTGTTTATGTATATAAATAGAATGTTGCCCTAAGTTTGTGGCATGTATGCAATTTGGTACTCTTTCAAATTTTTTAGAAGCTCTATTTGCTTTGTCTCACAGAACTCACCTCGGTGGGAATGTACTCTTACAACATCCCTTGTTTGGTTCCCTGGAGCTAGTTAGAGTGAACATTTTGCCTTTCTTGTAGAAAATAGGAGAGAATGAAGATAATAGCAAAGCTAACAAAACAGTCAAATAGTTGCTGCAGCACTGATACAGGTAAAAGGTGTGATGTCCTGGACTTGAATAGGGCAGTAAAGATGGAGAGAAATGGACATACTTGAGAGATATATGCAAAGCATGATCAACAGAATATATTGATTGCTTGGCTGAGTCAAATTTAGCTCCCAGCGTTCTGACTTGGGAAGCTATGAATGGTTTATGGTGCCATTTACCAAATCAGAAAGCAAGTGATGCATTAGGCCCAGCCAACAAAAAGAAAAGATGGTGAGTTCAGTTTGGGAACCTCCAAGTGGAGATCTAAGTAGTGAGTCATAAAGGTCTGAGCCTCAGATAAATCTCAGAGGAAAAAAGTGAATATTTTCTGTCTTTCAATTAGGCAGTTTCAGAAATCTGCTACTCATAATCTTTCCTTGATTCATTTTAAAGATAGTGACATTGGTACTAAATACTTTCTATGATCTCTCCTCTACCTACTATCCTATATAATGAACATCACTATCTATTAAATATCAAAGTAAAATTCATTCATTCAGTCATTCATTCTTTCTTAATAAAGTTTATTGGTAAAAATATATAGACAAAATTACACAACCATGCAGATATCATTCAGTGAATTTCTACAACCTGAATACATCTACGTAACCACCATACAGAGCAAGAAATAGAACACCACCAATACTGCAAAAGTCCTGTCATGTCCCTTCCCAATCATTTCCTTCTTTTCAACAAAATAACCACTACCCTGTCTGCTAACTTTATATATTTACCTGGTTTTTGTTGTTGTTGTTGTTATTGTTTTAAACTTGATATTGTGGGGACTCACTTGGAACCTGAGAGTTGGTATGAATATTATTTTAAACTAAAACATTCCAGATCTAACAGATGCAGAAAGAAGTCATCTTGGTGCTTCCCTTATCTGAGTAAAAGCAGCAACTTCTGAGAAATGACACTAACATAAATCCCCTCTCCTGGGAAGTTACACAGCCATGAAGACCAAAAGACACTTGTACCTATATTAACAAACATTATCATAAATTTTATCTCCCATTAGTTCTCCTAAAATCCATGTGTCTTTCCTAAAGAAACCTATTCAGTCTTCACATAGAAGACTTTTCTGCCCTCTCCCTTTCCCTTACTAAGTTAGGGATATAAACTAACTTTAATTATTTATCCAACTAGCTACTTCTTTTATTGGGTCCTGTATGTATATGAATAATCCTTCCTTCTGTTGATCTGTCTTTTGTCAGTTTAATTCCCAGGCCCCCAGGAACTGAACCAAGGAGAGTAGAGAAAAATTTTTCCTCCCCAATGACATAAGTGAAATTATATATTATGTTCTTTTTTGTGTATGGAATTTTTGCTCAAAATTATATTTGTATGATTATTTTCATTGCTCAATAGCATTTCTTTACATGAAATTACAACAATTTATCTATTCTGCTATTGAAAGAATTTGGGGTTGTTTTGCATGAATCAATGCATGAATGTGTGTGATACACATTTATCGAGTAGCATCAGACATTTAGTATCAGACATTGTGCTAAGTAGAGATAAAATATGGATAAGACAGGGTGCCTGAGTGGCTCAGTTGGTTAGGTGACTGCCTTCGGCTCAGGTCATGATCTCGAGGTCCTGGGATTGAGTCCCACATTGGGCTCCCCTCCTCTGCAGGGAGCCTGCTTCTCCCTCTCCCTCTGCCTGCCACTCTCCCTGCTTGTGCTCTATCTCTCTCTGTCAAATAAATAAATAAAATCTTTAAAAAACATATGGATAAGACAAATTTATGCCCTCAAAGCATTACACTCCACTAGCAGTAATAAAAAAATGAAGAAATGTAACTATTGCAAGTAATATGAGATTATATGAATAAGATGGAGTATACTGGGGCAAGTAAGATAATTAATTCTGCCCCAAAATGAGATCAAGGAATAATGGAGGAATGAGACCTTTGTTCTAGAAGCATGAGCTAGTAGAGGGTACAGATAACAGCATTTGTAAATAAATTTAGAAGAGAAAAAAATGGCAGATTTATAAATAGTAATTCTAAATACATATTTCTTTTTAAAAATATGGTTATAGGGATAAGTGATTATGTTGCAAATGAAGGCTAGGGCCAAATAAAGTTATATGTATTTTGCAACTGAATTTTTCTATTTGAAAGGATATCTGTCACTATTAAGCATAGAAATAGTAGAGACGAGGGAAAAAGAAAGGAAACTAATACAAGATGTCCATCGAAAGATGAAGGTAGAAGCAGATAAGAGGTATTAAGGTGTAAAGAGAATGGGATTTGGCTCTTGATTGACAGAGGACTTTAAGGTAGTTCCTCAATTTCTTAGCAAATAATGTTAATCTAAATATCCAGGCTGAGGATAAAATTTTGCAAAACCCATATGACATTCAGATTTGTATTTATTGAGTTTGAGCTGATAGAATTACCTCTGGTAAACAGTTAGTTGTTTATTTAACTGGAAATTCAAGTTACAAGTGTTAGTGAATTCTATAGCAGGAATGAAATCAAGCAAAAAGTGAGAAAAAATCCTGAGGAAAAAAAAAAAACTAAAGGTTGGTCGTGGGAAAGATAAGAATTTAAGGCAGAGAGGAAGAAGAACTGTATGTATTCCTTTGATTGTGTATTTTTCAATCTGTTTTGATTTTATTTCATCATTATCATTCATGAAATATGTAATTTTATACAAAAAGAGCCATGGGCAATAATTACTTCTGTAGTATATCTATTTGCACCACACTTTATAGTACACATGCAACCTGTAAATATTTCTTCCATGAAAATTAGTCAATCTTCCTTTTTTTTTTTTTTTACCCCTGACATTAGGTGAAGAGGTGTGAATCAGACATGCTTCTCAAGTCCTGGAAAAATATCAATTATCAATTACTGGTAAATTACCACAAGATGTCTCTTTTGTTTTAAACATTTATTCATTTTCATTCATCATTCCTATTATAGACAACCATTTCTGTAGATAGATATACTCAGGATCAGAATTGCTGAGTCACAGAACAGGCCTACACTTAATATGGCTAAATATTGCCACACTGCTCTCTGGAAGCTCTTACACAGACAGAGTCTATAGCCCTGTTAGGAGCATTGAGGAAATGGTGAAACCAGAGGACCCTCTTTCAAAAACAAAGGACAAACACAAATATAAAATCAAATATCAAAATGAATACACATTTAAAGCAAGAAAAGAAATTACAATAAATTTCAATCTATAGTTGAGAAATATAAGAATATTGTTACATCTATGAAAAAAATTTCTATTACTTAGCCATTTAACATCTCATAAAATATACTTTCTCTAGCTTTTTTAACATATTACTCTTTAATTTCTTTTCCATATGTTAATAATTTTGAAATATAATTTTCTGTCAATAATGGAAAGATCATTTAACCTTTACTATTCAGTAAAATCATAGTTGAGATGTACAAAGTATGAAATCTTTTAGTACTGGTAGTGATTTTGGTTTCCAAAATTTTGAATAATTCTATTTAATGTAATTCTTATCAAAAATGAAAAACATATGCATGATATGTTTAAGATAGTAAATAGTGCATTATGGAGTATATTTTTGCAAGAGAAAACTCTCTTTTGTCAATGAGAATAAAATTATCTTTTCATTATTTTACACATTTAATGGTTAGAATAATTATCCATAGACCTGATTCTAACTCATGCTTTTATACATTATTTTTTAAGATTTTATTTATTTATTTGAGAGAGAGAGAATGAGAGATAGAGAGCACGAGAGGGAAGAGGGTCAGAGGGAGAAGCAGACTCCCTGCTGAGCAGGGAGCCCGATGTGGGACTCAATCCCGGGACTCCAGGACCATGACCTGAGCCAAAGGCAGTCGCTTAACCAACTGAGCCACCCAGGCACCCTATGCTTTTATACATTTGATTCTTCTTCATATCCTCATACTTTCAATGCTTGATGCTATAGGATACATTCACATTATTCTGGTAAAACCTCTGGGCCAGCATCTTGATGTCATAATACAGGTGGTAGGATATTTCTGGAACCATTCCTACATTGGAATGGATAGCAATAACTTAACTATATTAATAACTTATTAAGATAATTTTTTGGCTGTATAGTCTTTGATCACCTCTTCATGACAATAATTTATATCGTTTTCTGTAGAGAATATACTATAAATAAAAAATACATTCAACTAAGTCCAAAGTAAATGTATACCCAAATTAAATTCCACTTACTCAGATACCAAATATGTCTGTAGCTACTCCAATAGTACTTGACACAAGGCAAGTCAAGTGTGACAGTAAATATCCACTTACTGACTGCTTGCAAATTTTAAATTCAGGAATGCTGTTGTGAAAATTAAGTATGGCCAATATAAACAAGATCTGAAAATAATTGTGGTAAGGGACGCCTGGGTGGCTCAGTCAGTTAAGTGCCTGCCTTTGGCTCAGGTCATGATCCTAGGGTCCTGGGATCGAGTTCCGCATCAGGCTCCTTGCTCAGTGGGGAGCCAGCTTCTCCCTCTACCTGCCACTCTCTCTCTCTCTCTCTAAAAAATAAATTAAAAAAATCTTTAAAAAAAAGAAAATAATTGTGGTAAGACTATTAAAAGTTGGTTCACAGTGAACCTAACAAATATTGAACATCTGACATTGGTAAGGATGCTATTGCAAATCCTATAATATGTTCAACAATGAAGATGTAGTTATTTGCTTTTTGGCAGTAATAACTTGTATAATATTAATGCACATTTTTGTGTAGAGCAGTATTTTAAAACAAAACAATGTTCTTTCTAAATACAGAAACTTATGAGGGAGATATAGAACTGAAATTGGTTGTGGTGCTCATTATTTCTTTATTGCATCTAACAAATTGCAATATTTTCCCAGTTGAAATAGAAACTACAGTTGTCATACTATCTAAACATATTGCATGTATTTTAAAGTTATATAATGTTATTTTAGCACTGAATTTTACTTTCAAAAGTGCCCTGAGGTTTTGATTATATAAATGATATGAAAACATTAGCAAAGATAATAAGCAATAAGCAAGCAAAACAAAATACTGGAAAGTGAAATTTGTGGTCTTCGTGATGTTCCACTAAAAATTATGTACCATGATCTTATGGTATTTACTTCTAGTCACTCTCACTTTGCTTCAGATATCAACGGGTGTCTTTGGGGTGAAAGATGCCATTTTCTATAATCTCTAATGCATTCAACTATCCTACAAAGTGGAACAACAGTTTTTAATGGAGGACATTAAATCAGCTTTCCCTTTGGCACTAAGTGTGAACCTCTGCTCCTGACTAGTCCTTATGAATACATCATCCCTCAGAATGAATGACTGCTCTACTTTATAGCACATATATATTTCACAACTTACTCAGGGAATTTCTTGACCTATCTGTTATTTTCTAAATTATAAAATCAGTAATGCAGTTATGAAGAAAAACTGGTAATATATCAAAGATCCAAAAGAAATGAGGGAAAGCCTATTAAAATTTGAGCCATAGACAAGTAGAAATATAACAAACTCAATTTTCATTATTTCCTAGTTGTTTTATGCATATATGGGGTGTCTGTTGGACTGAAAGCTGTAAGTAAAGAAATATTGGGTAGAATACAGGCAAAATTTACCTTCCAGATGGAACAGATATAGACAGGTAATTCTTAGAACAGTTGTAAGCCTAAAGTAATTAGAAAATTTGTTGAACAATTATTTTCTGAGTTGAATTTTATATCCAAAGTTACTTAATGATTTTTCACTTCAAGACTGAAGTACATAGAAAGATAGTAGGGAAATAACAAAGATAAGGAACATAGGTGATAAAGAAAAACTGTGTATAACCAAGACTCAGGTAAAATATTTGACCTAGTGTTGAAAATCTCTATTGAAATTCAAGTTGACATCTGTGACTCCAACCCTGTGTACAAATCTGCTTTGTGCTGAGAGCCCCTGGCCTCATATGCAAACCCTTAGCATTACTTATACCTGCTGGGCTTTGTATTGACCAGCAAAGAAGACACCCACCATCTCCGAATAATGAGAGTATCAGTTTGATACCATTAGCAAGGGAAAAAAAAAAACAAAAAAACAACCCACAAGCCTCTGTTTAAAATATAACAGCAGCTTTAAGAGTGAGAATGTGATGCAAATAAATTCCAAATCCTCCAGTTTACCTCATGCATGGGTGGTTAGTCCTGGTATAGTTGGAAATTTCTGTATTAGTAGGTAATTTAGCAGAATATCTAAGAATGCTGTCTTTTATTATGGAAGGATTACAGCTTTTCTTCTTCAGAGATTAAACAGTGAAATGTGGCTCTGACAGTAAATTCTAATGTGTTAAGTTTTAATTTTTTTATAGGTTACTTTAAGGAATGCACTCGTGTGTGTGTGTGTGTGTGTGTGTGTGTGTGTGTGTGTGTAAAGTAAATGATAAAGTAGAGACTACCAGAATAGGTTCTAAATAGCTTTTATAAAGTGAAAATGACAGGAATTTTGAGAGAATAATTTAACTAAGATCATTTCTAGAGACAGGTAAGATTGTCAATAGTTGACTGACAAATTATGCAAGAGGTTAAATTTCCTTCCTCTGATATTGTGGGGTCACATAGATATACTCATTCAGGGCACCACTAGGTAACTAGGGGAAGGGGTGTAACTTTTCAAAATGCATCCAGCAGACAGAGTTTCAAATAGAAAATGGGAGTCAAATTGAAATCAGGGTTCTGTGCAATTGAAATTGGGACTCAACTTCAACTACTGTAGGATCTTACACTTGCAACTGGTGTTAAGAATTCATCCAGTTTAATCAATTAAAATCTAATCTCAAGGTGAGCTGTTGTCAGTATTACATCAATGGCATGGTTATGTTATTCTCTCCTAAAAAAAATACCATTCAAATATAAAGAAACTCATTAAAAAGCAAAGATAGATATTAGTATATGGTAAGGCAAAGATATCCAATTCCCTGCATTGGTTGTAATAAGTAAACATTGAAAATCCTAAGCAAAATCATATTAATGGAGAGTGTCATGGAAAACATGAAATGGCAGCTACTGTCCTAAATATACTTCCTTCCTTAGCCAAATCTGCTGACAATCTCTTGACTTCTTCTCTTCTGATATCCTTCTAACCAACTTCTATTTTGCTCTGTCTCCATCACTCGATTGAAATAACTCTTGTCCAAGTTGCCAGTGATAATACATGTTGTAAAAGCTAAAGAACACATTTTATCCTTATGCTATTGGCCACTTTCTCCATCTTTACATATGCTCTTATTTAGGCTTCTGTGATGAGGACTATCCTAGTTTCTTCCTGCCTCTGCTAAATGTTTGAATTACTTAGAGCTCGTTCAGGGATTTTATTCTGTAACTGCTCTGTCCCTATAGTGTTCCCAAATACTTCAATAGGATTAAATGTAATTTGTATGCTTATATTTCCCAAATTTACATTTTAAAACCAAAATTACATTAGCAGTAAATTCATATATTCAAATATCTTCTTCCCATAGCCTATCAAAGTTTCATTTGGGAATCACAAATATAATATGCCCTTAGAACTCTTGACTCTGGGGGCACCTGGGTGGCACAGTCAGTTAAGCTCAGGTTAAGCTCTTGGTTTTAGCTCAGGTTGTGATCTCGGGGTCATGAGACTGAGCCCAGCATCAGGCTCCATGTTCAGCACAGAATCTGCTTGAGATTCTCCCTCTACCTTTGCCCCCACCCTCCAGTCGTGCTCTCTCTCTTTCAAGTAAATAAATAAATCTTAAAAAAAAAAAAAACTCTTGACTCTATTCTCAATTCTATTTTTTTCTCTCAAACTTTTGCCTTCCCTAGACTTCTCCAAGTCAGCAAATAGCACCATAATTAACAACACTTCTCAAACCGTAAACCTGAAACTCATCCTGATCTTCTATTCTTTACCCCCCATTCCTAATCAAGTGGTGCAAATTATAGCTCCCAAGTATATTTTAAATCCATCTATTTATCTCCAACTTAACTGCTATCATGGTAAGTCAAGTCATCATTAGTTCTTACCTAGCAAAACAACTTTTTAACTGATCCCAGCATTTTTTATTTTCACTTTCCTTAAACTAATATGCACACAGCAGCCAATGCAATTATTTTTAAACTTGAATTAGACCTTGCTTAAAACCTAACTGTATCTCATTGGAGTGGAATGAAACAACAATATCTTGGCATGCTCTACATCATCTTTTCTGATTTGATGCTACCAATTTCTCCTTTATACCTCTCTACATTTCACTCTGCTTTTCTGTTTTTCAAATATACCAAGTTCTCTCTCAGTTCAGAGTCTGTGCACATTTTAGTTCTTGTTTGTTTCACTTGCCATGCTTTTTATCTTCTCTTAACATGTTTGCCAATTAATTTTTGTTAGTTTGTTTAAATTGAATGGAAAATAGGCATTTTTCAAACAGTTACTAACCTATTAAAATGACCTTGAAACTAATAAACCTATTTTAAGTGATGTTGGGGAGATATCTCAAAATCCAAAAACAAATTTCTCTAGACTCTGGGCTGAGAATTATTATGAACATCATAACCTTGAAAGATAGAGATGAATATAATAAACAAAAAGACATCAGTGATTTGGTGTTCCTACACAGTATAAAGACAAATGTACAAAGAAGTCACAAGAGTCGTAGTTAACTTTTTGAAAAGGTTGCTGTCTAACAGAGTTATAGAAAACTGCTTACCATTGATCTATATTCTTAAGAGAGAAGAAAAAGAAGCCAACAAAACAGGCTTTCATAATGTTATATTCATTTATTCTCTTCCTTACTTCCCCTCTAATGCACATCTCTTAAAGGACGAAATATATTAGTTAGCAATTTAAAGCATTCACTGAATTAACAAAAAAGCTATTTTTAAGTTATAACTATCAAAAGTCACTGCCTACCAGTGACACTAGTGACCTCTTTGACCACAGAATGACTCACACTCACTCTATCTACAGATTCCAACTGAGCTGTTATGTGGAAGGAGCCCTTTTTTTGTGTATTTTGTCACATTTCAACTATCATGGTGTAGTTCAAGTCTTACCTTTCCAACAATGCTCTTGCAGACCATTCCAGTCTCTATGTGGACTTCCTCTGAATTATGCTGTTCTGTCTACCAGTACGGCCATCTGATCACCTCTTGCCTTATCTGTTTGTAAAACAATTTACAAGTAGATTCTTTACCAGTGGCATTCTAAATTCATCGAGGGCAATAATAACGTGGGTTTTTTTTAGTTTGTTTATTTACTATCTCTTCTAATGTTACCTAGTCTTAAGCATTTGTTTTATTACAAAAATATGATTAATTCATCACATGATTATTGAGTTCTGCAAGGAGAACAAAATGTTCTACTGTACACTGGGAATATACATTAAGCACTTAGTATATGTTAAGTGTTATTCTTTGTGTTTTACATTTAAGAATTATTTATTTCTCATTGTAAAATTATGACAAAGACACCCTTATTACCCACCCACCCAATTTACAGGTGAAGAAACTGAGACAAAATCACACTAAATAACTTGCTCAAAGTTATAGAGCTTATAAATGATAGGGCCAAGATTTGAGTCCAAGGAGTCTCATCCCAGGTATGTTATTAACTCCTTCACTTCACTCATTGCACTTACAATCTTGAGATGAACACAACTGAATGAACAGTTACAAGGCAGCATAAATACTTTAACAGGGTACAGACAGCACACTAACAGAGCAAAAAGGAAAACATTTAATGTGGATCTATGGGCCCAAGGTCTATGCACTCTGTATATATAAACTATATATAAATTGTGTGTGGGGGGCGCCTGGGTGGCTCAGTCAATTAAGCGTCTGATTTGGCTCAGGTCATGATCTCATGGTCCTGGGATCGAGCCCCGTGTCAGCCCCATGTCAGGCTCTGTGCTCAGCCTAGAGTTTGCTCATTGCTCTCCCTCTGCCCCTCCCCCTGCTTGTGCTCACACTCTCTCACTCGCTCTCTCTCAAATAAATAAATAAAATCTTAAAAATAAATAAATAATTTTTTGTGTGTATATATATACATATATATATAATATTGAATATATGAATTACACACACATATACTGTATTAGTCATTAGAGGTAGTTTTGTCTCCAGCTTTTGCTATTAGCAGTTCTGCATTTAAACTATTTAAAAATGGCTTAACAATAAAAACAAATTCACTGCACCAGCAAGATCTTATCATCTACATTTCCCAACAGAATTCCTGGGAAAAATGATAGATTTGGTTTATTTTACTATGCAAAACATAGTCTTCTTAAATTATAAAGAGAAATAATTTCTTCTAAAATGGAGATCAACATTTGCTTACAAAGTCATTTAAAAATATGTTGCATACACTCAAATATTTGTCTTCTGAATTAATAATCTTACCTATAGTATTTACCAGAAAAAATACCCCAAAGGTATGCAAACCATATTAACCTTTTAGTACCTTCCAAAAGTGGCACTCTGGATATGTAACAATTATACTTGATTTTTCAAGTTTGAAAGTACCTATAGTGCTTCCAAGAGTTTGGCATATTTGTCATCCGTGAGAATATCCAAACTTTCACACTCAGCTTCTCTCAGCATTCTTCGAACCTGAGGAATAAATTACTACCAAGAGGTTATTTTCATTATCCATTCACTGCTTGTGTATTTAAACACTGGAAATATAAAAGTAATTCTACCATCAGGGAATTGAGAGACTAGTGGAGAAGAGATTATTTGATTTTGTTAACCCTTTTCAGGTTAAAAATCAGTACAGCCTAAGTCTGAACCTTGATGTCTTCCCAAATGCACCAGGGAAGAAAAACCTGATGTGTACAAAGGAAAGCTGATGTGAAAGATGAGCCATAGATGGACGACAAAAATAATGCTCTGAGCAGGGCTGCTGTGTTGCACAACTCTAGAAGGCACAGTCACATTGTCTCCTATGGAAATAATGCTCCCTGGAGTTGTGCAGGTCACAACATGCTTAAGCACACCTGGCAGCCCTGACTAAAACTTCACTTTATGCTCCAAATAACAATTCCAATGAGTTCATTTTAGAAACATGAAAACATCAAACAAACAAAGGTTATTTCTCTTAGCTTCAGAAGCAGACTTTTCAAGATAATAAGAAAAAACATATCATTATGAAATTCAACATTTACATTACAGACCATTAATGATTACTTTAAGAGACTGTTTTTAAGAAACCATGCCTGCTGGGGAACATGGAGCCAAACTTCTGTGAATGATTTCATCTTGCTCTCCAATAAAGCTTTTAATTATGGATACTTTTTAAAGTGCATTACATTAATTATCCATTTGCTCAGCAGGCTGCTTCCCAGGGCTCCTTCCAGTTCCTCTGACTCTGTGGCAGAACCTGGCAGTCACTACAGCGAGAGTAAGAGTTCAGATGTTTGAAAACAGAATTCAATGATCTTTTGCCAACATGAAGAAGATAGATATGAGCATACGGAAAAGAATGCATTGCTCTGCAAAACACTGCTTCATTTCTCAAACACAGAGGGAGGACAGAGAAGAATAAATTGCATTGGGCAGCTTCCCAGGCTTAAAATAGAGATTTACAAGGCAGTTCCTTTTTTTTTTTTTTTTTGTACCATACATCATTACTTTAATATTATTTGGATAGGAAACTGATTTAACTCAATTACCCTTAACTGAATTCAGGACATTTTAGTCATGCAAACAGGAAAGGAAGAGTGGAGTAGCATGAGAGTTATTAGGACTGAGGCAGAGAAGAATTGTTCCACCCACCCAGCTGCCCACTAGTACCATTACTTTTCCCATCCATAATTACATTCTATCTACATTTTTTTCTCTTCCCAGAGACACATAATCCAACTTTAGAAGTCATCTTTCTAAAGCCATAGCATATTGAGTAAGCCTCACAATTTCAAGTGCCCTGCTGAAAATGCTGGACTTTTCTCCACAAAACCGTTTCCTCATGACTGATTTCAATCCCCAATTTAGGAGCCTGAAAATCTTGGTTTGGAAATACATTTAGTGGTACCCTTCTTACATTGCAAAAGCATGAATTTGTTACAGGAAATCTGGCTTAAAAGAAAAAAACAAAACAAACATGGAAAAACCTGGAACTTTAGAAGGCAGGGCTATTGCAAGGACCAAAGTGACGTCAATTGGCAGTACTTGGTAAAGCTAAGTTCTGCATCTGCTTTGTGCTATTCCTGGAAGCCATCCCCACTAATGTCAACTTCTCTCTGTTGTACCCACCCTATGTTCCCTACACAAGGAGGGTGATATTTATAAGGGCTTGATATAGTCACCTTATCCAATGCATAAGATCTGCATAAAATCTACATTTCCTGGTTTTGTATTGTAGAGTCATTCTAGGTAATTCACTTATTTATAATATTGCCTAATCGGGCCTTGAATGTGAGAAGCACCAGTTCAGATATGACCTATAGAATTCTGTGGCAATGGATGGGCATAGCTCAGAAAGGGTGTCTTAGTAGAAATTTAGGATTTAAAAAATGTATATATAGTTATATATATATAACTATTAAATGAAGTGAAAGAAAAAAGAATATGTCAAGTACATCCCCTCTTGCCAAATCATTTAAATTTGTGCCATACACCAGCCATGATGACAGCTTTTCTGGAAAAAGCTTACTCAGTTTGAGATTGTCTTGACATTTCAAGGGTAGATTTCAGAAACTGACTGTGTAAATAACCTTGCTCAGAGAAAGAGAGAAGGCAAATGGACTGTTCCATTGGTTCCATGGACGGCTTTTCCAAAGAAGCTCTGGTGCTCTGATGGCCCCAGAGAGGGAAGAATTGAGCTGGACCCACTGGGTGCACTTTCTCTGGTGTTAAGCACTCACAGCCCTTGGACATGGACTAACACTTTCCATTCAGCAATCCCACATTGTTTCACCCAAGCCTGTTTCAACTGGAGACAAATGAGAGTACAGTCCTTTTACCCACCCAATCTGCACTAAGCATGAGCATATGTAATAATAGGAAAATGCCAGAGATGTGAAAAATGGGCACATAGTTTACAAAAGTCTTATTACACATGATCATTTGCCCATAACCTCTAACAAATGTGTTAAGGAAGAATTATTAACTCCATTTTCTAAAGGAGGAAACCAAGACTTGAAGAGGTTAAGGGTTTGCTCAGGTTCATACAAAAAATACATGGTGGAATGGAAGCTCAAATGCAAGCATTACATTTTTAGATTCAGTGTTCATTTAATTCATTGCATATCTCTCTGCTTACATGAAACTTAAAAGAATTCCACATTCCTAAAGAATTCATAGAAACTTCCTAGTGACCCAAAAGAAAAGAGAGAAGAGATATGTCAAAAAGCTGGTGTATGATTTCCATGTTTCTGTGGGGAACTCTATTCTCATTTGACAGGAACACTGAAAAAATCAAAGAACAGAATTAGACTAATTTGTTTTTAGTGCACTAAAATATGTTTTATGAACAAAGTGGTGCTGAGCTAAGGCTGTATATATGGTGATGACACACAACCACAAATATCATGACACACAAAATCAAATCATCGGGGTCATCAGAGTTTGTGGGGCAGTGAGGGTGAAGCTGACTGACAAGTGTGGTTTGATTTCTTCCCAGGTTTCTCTACTTTCTGAGTTTCTTAATGTTTTTGATTCTGGATAATTTTTAAATAATCTAACTACAGTTTTAACATGTCTATTAATTAGTATTTTGCCTTAAAATAGCAGTAGAAAGATGTTATTAAATATCTTGAATCCTTACATGATCATTATACACAAAAGATTGTCCTTCTTTATAAAATGCTCCTTTGCATAAAAAGATATTTCAAATTATACATTTCTCTCTATTCTCATTTTAAATTCCAATGCTTTACAAGTGGATTTTAATAAATTAAAGTTAGCATCCCCTGTGTTCTCTCTCATGTCTTGTTTTATCTCTTCTCTGATTTCTTTTTGGATGTTGCTTTATAACCAACTTCTCTTTACCCTAAAACTCCCCCTAGGTTTGCAAAAATATATAATCTTAAAAATGCAAAACTAACGAAAGAGAAATTTAACCCAAATCTCTTTCTCTTCACTGCTTTATCTCTCAAATTATCATTAAATCTTTCCCTATCGTTTTATTAGCAAATATATTGAAAATGTGGTTTACATTTATCCTCAGTATTTTGCCTTCCATTCTACTATGAGTGACACTGATGACTGTGGAATCTGATGTTCATGGGTATCCTTTCAACCAGTGCTGATTTCTCTTCTTTCTATAAGCTCTCTCTCTATAATCTCATCAACTATCCACTTGGACCATGACTTCTCAGTCTATATCTTCAGTGCTCACCTCCCTCCTGCCCATTTTTTTCTCATACTTCCTGACCCTTGATTTATCTCTAAAATATTTCTGAAGACTGCCCATCTCAACCTGTTTTTCTAAAACCCACCAACATTTCTTACTTGAATAGCAACAATTGCTCACGTAGTGTCTCTGTATCTATCTCCTTCTTCCATTACAAAGATAGAACCAATCTTTCTAAAATGTCAGTATGTCTGAAACTCTATTGAAATCCCTCAACAATATCTGAAAAAGGAAAGAATTTAAAATATAAAGATGTTTATGGGATAATATTAAATAAAACAAAGTAAAAATACTGTATGCAGTGTTAGAATAAGTAGGTAAGTATTAGGCATGCATCTGGCAGTGGATCATAAATTTCTAAATACTTGTGTATTATTGTGGAGAATACCAAAATATATCTTAATGTTATTTTTCTATCAATTTTTTAAGTGTAACCTTAAAATTAAATAATAAAAAATATATATTCGATAGCTGGATCACCTAACATACTTAGTCTAACTACCTCAACACAACACAGAAAACTCTTTCAAAGCCAAACTCAACTTTTTTCCAGAAAAACAAACAACAAAGAAAATTAATTGCATCTAAGTATACTACGCTAGTCAACCTTTTAAAAATATACCTTGTTAATTTCTCTTCATATACTTGGCACATGAAACCCATTTTTCAATGCCTAGCTTTTATTTCTGCCTTACATTCTACCCAAATTTTCCAGGCAGTAAGTTTCTATATCATCCTTGTTTCTAACATTCTTTTCAGCCATAAAAAAAGAGAAGGAAATCATGTCATTTGTGACAACATGGCTGGGTTTCAAGGGCATTGTGCTAATGAAATAAGTCATACAGAGAAAGACAAATAGTGAACTCACTTATATAAGGAATCTAAAACAAAACAACTCATATATGCAGAGAACAGATTGGTTTTTGCCAGAGATGAGAGACAGCGTGGGGGGATAGTTGGGAAATGGGTGAAGGTAGACAAATGGTACAAACTTCCAATTATAAGATAAATATGTCCTGAGGATGAAATGTGCAGCATGATGACTATAGTTAACAAAATGGTATTGTATATTTGAAAGTTGCTAAGAGAGTAGATCTTAAAAGTTTTCATCACAGTATGGAGGTTCCTCAAAAAATTAAAAATAAAAATACCATATGATGCAGTAAATCCACTACTGGGTACTTACCCAAAGAAAAGGAAAACACTAATTCAAAAACACGTGTATTTCTCTGTTTACTGCAGCCTAATGTACAATAACCAAGATGTGGAAACAACTTAAATGTCCATAGATAGATGAATGGATACAGAAGATGTGATATATATGCACAGTGGAATATTACTCAGCTACTCAGTCATTAAAAAAAAAGGAATGAGTTCTTCCCATTTGTAACAATGTGGATGGACCTAGAAGGTATTATGCTAAGTGAAATAAGTCAACAGGAAAAGACAAATACCATATGAGTTCACTTACATGTGGAATCTCAAAAACAAAACAAATTAACAAACCAAAAAACAGAAACATACCCATAAATACAGAGAACAAACTGTTGGTTGCCAGAAGGGAGGGGGTGGAGGGGTGGGCAAAATGGGTGAAGGGGAATGGCAGACTTCTAGTTATAGAATGAGTAAGTCATGGGGATGAAAGGTACAGCATAGGGGATATAGTCAATGGTATTATAATAGCACTGTCTGGTGACAGATGGGAGCTATACTTGTGGTGAGCACAGCATAATGTATAGACTTGTCAAATCATTATGTTATACATCTGAAACTAATGTAACATCACGTGTGAAGTATACTTCAATAAAAATTTTTAAAAATTAAAAAAAAATAAAGGAAAAAATGTTCATCACAAGAAAAAAGTATATAACGATGTAACATGACAGATATTGACAAAACTTTTGTGGTAATCATTTCACAATATATACATATATCAAAGTATTATGTTGTACACCTTGAATTAATACATAGTTATATGTCAATTACATCTCAGTAAAACTGGAAAAAGTAAAAAAGTCTTATGGGGCCCATCACTGGACCATCACCTCCTTGAAACGAAGAATCTTAACTTTTCATTTTTGAATCTCTCTTTTAACCAAAAAAGTCCCCCAGAATGCTTATTTTCCCTCCACCAAACTTTTCATCCCTCTTACCTCTAAATTCAAGTTATAGTATAACACCTCTAAATTCTACATTTTCGCTGAAAGTCAGACTTCAACCAAAACTTGCGCCTGGGTGGCACAATTGGTTAAGCATCTGACTCTTGGTTTTGGCTCAGGTTGTGATCTCAGTCAGGGTCCTGAGATTGAGCCCCCCACATCGCACTCTGCCCTCAGTATGGAGTCTGCTTGAGATTCTCTCTCTCCCTCTCTCTCTGTCCCTCCCCACCCAGATAAATGAATAAGTAAATAAATAAATATTGAAAGAAAGAAAGAAAGAAAAGAGAGAGAGAGAGAAAGAAAGAAAGAAGAAAGGAGGAAAGAAAGGAAGAAAGGAAGAAAGAAAGAAAGAAAGAAAGAAAGAAAGAAAGAAAGAAAGAAAGAAAGGAAGAAAGAAAGAAAGAAAGAAAGAAAGAAAGAAAGAAAGAAAGAAAGGAAGAAAGAAAGAAGAGAAAGAAAGAAAGGAAAGAAAGAAAGAAAGAAAGAAAGAAAGAAAGAAAGAAAGAAAGAAAGAAAGAAAGAAAGAAAGAAAGAAGAAAGAAAGAAAGAAGAAAGAAAAGAAAGAAAGAAAGAAAGAAAGAAAGAAAGAAAGAAAGAAAGAAAGAGAGAGAGAGAGAGAGAGAGAGAGAAAGAAAGAAAGAAAGAAAGAAAGAAAGAAAGAAAGAAAGAAAGAAAGAAAGAAAGAAGAAAGAAAGAAAGAAAGATAGAAAGAAAGAAAGAAAGAAAGAAAGAAAGAAAGAAAGAAAGAAAGAAAGAAAGAAAGAAAGAAAGAAGGAAAGAAAGAAAGAAAGAAAGAGCCAAAGTAGAAATAACAAGTACATGATCCTTGGTATGATCCTGAAACACAAAAAAGACATCAGTGGGGAAAAAAATGATGAAAGTCAATGTGGTCAATACATTAATAGTTAATACTATTGTACCAATGTTAATTTTCTGTTCTTACCACTGTCCTGTGGTTATGTAAGATGTTAACATTAAGGTGAAAAATGGAAGAACATGGTTTAGACTTTTTTTTTTGCAATTTTTCTGTATGTACAACATCAGTTCAAAATTTGAAAAATAATAAATAAAATGAAGAATAGAAAATAGGTGCACAAACCAAAACTACATCTGGTGCTGGAATTTTCTGCTGAAACGCTGTAGTCCTTGAGACTTATAATGGTTATAAGTTGGAACAGAAAAAACATCATTCAGATAGATAGATAGATGATAGATAGTTGATGATAGATGATAGATAGATAGATAAATAGATGACAGAATAGATATAGCAGAACCCAGGTAAAGTTGTGAGCTCTAGTCCAGTCTAATGTATAGAAGAGCTAACCTTAGAGAATATTTTCATTTTTATTATAGAATTACTAATTACTAAATCTCAGAAAGGTATCAAAGAACTACAATAAAGACACATGAAAGATAAGAATCTATTCCTCATCAAGCTATAATGGAGAATATGGGTTTCCTTGGTGAAGGATAATTTTGGGTCTTCAGCATATTTCTGAAGTGCTTGGTATAGTGGCTGCCTCTTCATATGTGCTCAATGAATATTGAGCAATATTATAAATATTATTGGGTCCCTGCAGTATGTCATCAACTGCTTCCTCTAAACATATGATAGAGTCTTTTTTTTTAATTTTTTATTGTTATGTTAATCACCAAACATCATTAGTTTTTGATGTAGTGTTCCATGATTCATCGTTTGTGCATAACACCCAGTGCTCCACACAGAATGTGCCTTCTTTAATACCCATCACCAGGCTAACCCATCCCCCAAACCCACTCCCCTCTAGAAAGCTCAGTTTGTTTTTCAGAGTCCATCATCTCTAATGGTTCGTCTCCCCCTCCGACTTACTCCCCTTCATTCTTCCCCTCCTGCTATTTTCTTTTTCTTTTTTTTCTTAACATATATTGCATTATTTGTTTCAGAGGTACTGATCTGTGATTCAACAGTCATGCTCAATTCACAGCGCTCACCATAGCACATACCCTCACCAATGTCTGTCATCCAGCCACCCCATCCCTCCCACCCCCCACCATTCCAGCAACACTCAGGTTCTTTTCTGAGGTTAAAAATTCCTCATATCAGCGAGGCCATATGATACATGTCTTTCTCTGATTGACTTATTTCACTCAGCATAACACTCTCCAGTTCCATCCATGTCGTTGCAAATGGCAAGATCTCATTCCTTTTGATGGCTGCATAATATTCCATTCTGTATATACACCACCTCTTTTTTATCCATTCATCTGTTGGTGGACATCTTGGCTCTTTCCACAGTTTGGCTATTGTGGACATTGCTGCTATAAACATTGGGGTGCATGTACCTCTTCGGATCCCTACATTTGTAACTTTGGGGTAAATACCCAGTAGTGCAATTGCTGGGTCTGTAGGGTAGCTCTGTTTTCAACTGTTTGAGGAACCTCCATACTGTTTTCCAGAGTGGTTGCACCAGCTTGCATTCCCACCAACAGTGTAGGAGGGGTCCCCGTTTTCCACATCCCCGCCAACATCTGTCGTGTCCTGAATTGTTAATTCTAGCCATTCTCACTGGTGTGAGGTGGTATCTCATTGAGGTTGTGATTTGGATTTCCCTGATGCTGAGCGATGTTGAGCACTTTTTCATGTGTCTGTTGGCCATTTGGATGTCTTCTTTGGAAAAATGTCTGTTTCTGTCTTCTGCCCATTTCTTGATTGGATTATTTGTTCTTTCGGTGTTGAGTTTGATAAGTGCTTTATAGATTTTGGATACTAGCCCTTTATCTGATATGTCATTTGCAAATATTTTCTCCCATTCTGTCGGTTGTCTTTTGGTTTTGTGGACTGTTTCTTTTGCTGTGCAAAAGCCTTTTATCTTGATTAAATCCCAATAGTTCATTTTTGCCTTTGCTTCCCTTGCCTTTGGCAATGTTTCTAGGAAGAATCTGCTGCAGCTGAGGTCGAAGAGGTTGCTGCCTGTGGTCTCCTTTAGGAGTTTGATGGACTCCTGTCTCACGTTTAGGTCTTTCAACCATTTGGAGTCTATTTTTGTGTGTGGTGTAAGGAAATGGTCCAGTTTCATTCTTCTGCATGTGGCTGTCCAAATTGCCCAACACCATTTGTTGAAGAGACTGTCTTTTTGCCATTGGACATTCTTTCCTGCTTTGTCAAAGATGAGTTGACCATAGACTTGAGGGTCCATTTCTGGGCTCTCGATTCTGTTCCATTGATCTATGTGTCTGTTTTTGTGCCAGTACCATACTGTCTTGATGATGACAGCTTTGTAATAGAGCTGGAAGCCCGGAATTGTGATGCCGCCAGCTTTGCTTTACTTTTTCAATATTCCTCTGGCTATTCGGGGTCTCTTCTGGGTCCATACAAATGTTAGGATTATTTGTTCCATTTCTTTGAAAAAAGTGGATGGTATTTTGATGGGGATTACATTGAATGTGTAGATTGCTCTAGGGAGCATTGACATCTTCACAATGTTTGTTCTTCCAGTCCATGAGCATGGAACGTTTTTCCATTTCTTTGTGTCTTTTTCAATTTCTTTCCTGAGTATTTTATTATAGTTTTCTGAGTACAGATCCTTTGCCTCCTTGGTTAAATTTATTCCTAGGTATCTTATGGTTTTGGGTGCAGTTGTAAATGGGATCGACTCCTTGATTTGTCTCTCTTCTGTCTTGTTGTTGGTGTATAGGAATGCCACTGATTTCTGTGCATTGATTTTATATCCTGCCACTTTACTGAATTCCTGTATGACTTCTAGCAGTTTTGGGGTGGAATCTTTTGGGTTTTCCACATACAGTATCATATCATCTGCAAAGAGTGAGAGTTTGACTTCTTCTTTGCCAATTTGGATGCCTTTGATTTATTTTTGTTGTCTGATTGCTATGGCTAGGACTTCTAATACTATGTTGTCTGATTGCTGTGGCTAGGACTTCTAATACTATGTTGAATAGTGGACATCCCTGCCGTGTTCCTGACCTTAGGGGAAAAGCTCTCAGCTTTTCCCCATTGAAAATGATATTTGCTGTAGGTTTTTCATAGATGGCTTTTATGATATTGAGGTATGTACCCTCTATCCCTATACTCTGAAGAGTTTTGAACAAGAAAGGATGCTGTACTTTTTCAAATGCTTTTTCTTCATCTATTGAGAGGATCATATGACTCTTGTTCTTTCTTTTGTTAATGTATTGTATCACATTGATTGATTTGTGGTTGTTGAACCAACCTTGCAGCCCAGGGATAAATCCCACTTGGTCATGGTGAATAATCCTTTTAATGTACTGTTGGAGCCTATTGGCTAGTATTTTGGTGAGAATTTTTGCATCCATGTTCATCAAGGATATTGGTCTGTAATTCTCCTTTTTGATGGGGTCTTTGTCTGGTTTTGGGATCAAGGTAATGGTGGCCTCATAAAATGAGTTTGGAAGTTTTCCTTCCATTTCTTTTTTGGAACAGTTTCAGGAGAATAGGTAGTAATTCTTCTTTAAATATTTGGTAGAATTCCCCTGGGAAGCCATCTGGCCCTGGGCTTTTGTTTGTTGGGAGATTTTTGATGACTGCTTCATTTTCCTTAGTGGGTATAGGTCTGTTCAGTTTTCTATTTCTTCCTGGTTCAGTTTTGGCGGTTGATACATTTCTAGGAATGCACCCATTTTTCCAGGTTATCTAATTTGCTGGCATAGAGTTGCTCATAATATGTTCTTATAATTGTTTGTATTTCTTTTGTGTTGGTTGTGATCTCTACTCTTTCATCCATGTTTTGTTGATTTGGGTCATTTCTCTTTTCTTTTTGATAAGTCTGGCCAGGGGTTTATCAATCTTCTTAATTCTTTCAAAGAACCAACTCCTAGTTTTGTTGATCTGTTCTACTGTTCTTTTGGTTTCTATTTCATTGACTTCTGCTCTGATCTTTATGATTTCTCTTCTCCTGCTGGGTTTAGGCTTTATTTGCTGTTCTTTCTCTAGCTCCTTTAGGTGTAGGGTTAGGTTGTGTATTTGAGACCTTTCTTGTTTCTTGAGAAAGGCTTGTATTGCTAGCTACTTTCCTCTCAGGACTGCCTTTGCTGTATCCCAAAGATTTTGAACTGTTGTGTTTTCATTTTCATTGGTTTCCATGAATTTTTTAAATTCTTCTTTAATTTCCTGGTTGACCCATTCATTCTTTAGTAGGATGCTCTTTAGCCTCCATGTATTTGAGTTCTTTCCGACTTTCCTCTTATGATTGAGTTCTAGTTTCAAAGCACTGTGGTCTGAAAATATGCAGGGAATAATCTCAATCTTTTGGTATCGGTTGAGACCTGATTCGTGACCTAGGATGTGATCAATTATGGAGAATGTTCCATGGGCACTAGAGAAGAATGTGTTTTCTGTTGCTTTGGGATGGAATGTTCTGAATATGTCTGTGACGTCCATTTGGTCCAGTGTTTCATTTAAAGTCTTTATTTCCTTGTTGATCTTTTGCTTAGATGATCTGTCCATTTCACTCAGGGGGTGTGAAAGTCCCCCACCATTATTGTATTGTTGTCAATGTGTTTCTTTGCTTTTGTTATTAATTTCCTTATAGAATTGGCTGCTCCCATGTTAGGGGCATAGATATTTACAATTGTTAGATCTTCTTGTTGGATAAACCCTTTAAGTAAGATATAGTGTCCTTCTTCATCTCTTATTACAGTCTTTGTTTTAAAATCTAATTTGTCTGATATAAGGATTGCCACCCCAGCTTCCTTTTGGTGTCCATTAGCATGGTAAATGGTTTTCCACCCCCTCACTATCAATCTGGGGGTGTCTTTGGGTCTAAAATGAGTCTCTTGCAGATAGCATATTGATGCATTTTGTTTTTTAATCCAATCTGATAGCCTGTGTCTTTTGATTGGGGCACTGAGTCCATTTACATTCAGGGTAACTATTGAAAGATAGGAATTTAGTGCCATTGTATTGCCTGTAAGGGGACTGTGAGTGTATATTGTCTGTGTTCCTTTCTGATCTATGCTGCTTTTAGGCTCTCTCTTTGCTTAAAGGACCCCTTTCAATATTTCTTGGAGGGCTGGTTTCGTGCTTGCAAATTCCTTTAGTTTTTGTTTCTCCTGGAAGCTTTTTATCTCTCCTTCAATTTTCAATGACAGCCTAGCTGGATATAGTATTCTTGGCTGCATATTTTTGTCGTTTAGTGCTCTGATGATATCATGCCAGTCCTTTCTGGCCTGCCAGGTCTCTGTGGAGAGGTCTGTTGCCAATCTAATGTTTCTACCATTGTAGGTTACATATCTCTTCTCCCGAGCTGCTTTCAGGATTTTCTCTTTGTCTCTGAGACTCGTAAGTTTTACTATTAGATGTCGGGGTGTTGACCTATTTTTATTGATTTTGAGAGGGGTTCTCTGTGCCTCCTGGATTTTGATGCCTCTTTCCTTCCCCACATTAGGGAAGTTCTCTGCTATAATTTGCTCCATTCTACCTTCTGCCCCTCTCTCTCTTTCTTCTTCTGGGATCCCAATTATTCTAATGTTGTTTCGTCTTATCATATCGCTTATCTCTCAAATTCTGCCCTCATAATCCTGTAGTTGTTTCTCTCTCTTTTTCTCAGCCTCTTTATTTTCCATCATTTGGTCTTCTATATCGCTGATTCTCTCTTCTGCCTCATTTATCCTAGCAGTTAGTGCCCCCATTTTTGATTGCACCTCATTAATAGCCTTTTTGATTTCGACTTGGTTAGATTTTAGTTCTTTAATTTCTCCAGAATGGGTTTCTCTAATAACTTCCACGCTTTTTTCAAGCCCAGCTAGTATCTTTAAAGTCATGATTCTGAACTCTAGGGCCGACATCGTAGTAATATCCATATTGAGTAGGTCCCTGGCAGACGGTACTACCTCTTGTTCTTTTTGCTGAGGTGATTTTTTTCGTCTTGTCATTTTGTCCAGAGGAGAACAGATAAATGAGAGAACAAAATGCTAACAGGTTAACGTCCCCAGCAAATATACCCTATACAAATCAGAAAAGACCTGAAACCAGGGGAAAAGAAAGGGAAAGAAAGAAAAAAGAAAGAGAAAAAAAAGAAAAAGATAAATACAAACAAAAACAGAACAAAACAAAACAAAAAAAAACAGAATATGATCAAATATGATCAAGCTAGTGCATAGATCAGTGCCACACACTAGATTTTGGGTGTATTTTGGTCTGTTAGAACAAAGTGCCTCCTAAAATTTTAAAGGAAGAAAGACTTATATATGTACAAAATAAGGGTTGAGACAATGAAGGGATGGAAGATGACTGTAAAGATGAAACTTATAAAAGGTTTTATAAACGGAATTGATAAGAAGTTGTTTGAAAGAAGAAAGAAGAAGATTTAAAAAAAAGAAAAAAGAAAAGAAAAAAACAATGGGAGAGACTGTGATCAGGCAGGAGACGAGAACAAAGCTATACACTAGTGATTTAGGGTATATTTTGATCTGTTAGAAGAAACTGTATATCAAAATTTTAAAGAGAGAACATCTTATATATATATGCCAAAAATAATGGTAACTACTATGAAGGGATAAAATATGACTCTAAAAATGAAAAATAACAATTTTTTTTTTAAAAAAGGGATTGATAAGATGTTGGTTGAAAAAGGAAAGAAGAAAAATTCAAAAAAAAAAAACCCCAAAATCAGTTTAAAAAGTTAACTTTGAAAACGTAATGAATCATGGTAAAAACGCCATGAATTCTATGTGCAGTATTACCCTAGCGCTGGAGTTCTCCCATTCTCCTTGATCAGTAAACTTGGTCTTGGCTGGCTGTTCGTGCTGATCTTCTGGGGGAGGGGCCTGCTGCCATGGTTCCCAAATGTCTTTGCCGGAGGCAGAATTGCCCCGCCCTTGTCGGTCCGGGCTAAGCAAGCTGCTTGGGTTTGCTCTCAGGAGCTTTTGTTCCTTGAAGCTCTCGGTACAGCTTTGGAGGACCAGAGTGAAAATGGTGGCCTCCCACTCTCTGCCCAGAGGAGCTGAGAACTCGGGGCCCCACTCCTCAGTGTGCCCCCAGAGAAAAGCAGTCACTCCCATGTCCCCGGTCTCCGGCCACACTGCGTGCTCACCCGGCCTGTGACCGAGCGTTTCTATCTCTGGCACCCGACCCCGTGTGGAGTCTCCAAACCCAGCAGATCCCCGCGGTGCACTCCCGTGCCACTCCTCCCAGGGCAGGAAGGGGAGTCTCCCCGGCTCTGCCGCTTGTTGGGTCCCTGCTGGAGGAGCAGTGCCCCGACTGGGCCACGGATCAGTTTATTGTGGCAACCCCGAGCTGTGAGCCCGCGCCTCGGCTCCGTCTCTGCAGCCGGCTTCCCCGCTCCGATACCTGGGAGTTCTGCCGCACTCACGCACCCCCAGTCTGTCTGTGACCCCGAGGGTCCTGAGACCACACTGTCCCGCGAGGGTTCCACCCCCCACTTAGCCACTGGAGCGACGTCCCTCAGCGGAGCCGGCTTCTAAAAGTTCCGATTTCGGCTCCGCAGCTCTAGCACTTGCCAGAAGCGGCCGACGGAGGGCCCCTCCCCCATCGTCTATCCTCCCGAATATCGCCTCGGATTCACTTCTCCGCACATCCTACCTTCCAGTAAGTGGTCGCTTCTCTGTTCAGAGAGTTGTTGCTGCTCTCTTCTTCGGTCTCCTGTTGAGTTCGTAGGTGTTCAGAATGGTTTGATCCCTATTCAGCTGAATTCCTGAGACCAGACGAAATCCAGGTCTCCTACTCCTCCGCCATCTTGCTCCGCCCCCTGATACAGTCTTTGAATCACTGTTCTGAGTTGCTTGATTTCAATCTCAGAAAGCCTCTGCTCAAATTGTAATACAAGCTATCATCCTGTAACTGAAACACATCCTACTTATTTTGCCTTAACTCTAAAGTTAATAAAAAAAGTCATCTTTTTGAAAGATAATTCTTGAACTCATGTCCAATTTTATTCAATATCTTCATCCAAACCCTAAATAGTATTATTATTATTATTAGTCTCCTTCAAGCTTATGTGTCATGATAACCAAACCACAAAGTCAAATTATAAAATCTGATAACGGCACTCTATGTTTATTGTAATAGCTCTTCTTCAAAAAGCAAAACCAAAAATAAATAAATAAACAAATAGCAAAAAACATGTTGTTGACTATTTGAGAAAGTTTCAGTAAAAGTTAAAAGCAGAGAACTCCAAAATTTCATAAGGAGAAACATTCATGAAGCATATTTTCCAAAATATAAGAGAACTAGATCTGGTTTGGAAATCTGTTATAAATGCATTATTCAAAAAACAATTTATTTAATAACCAACTCAGAACTCCAAATATTGGCAAGTTTTACATAGCATGGATTATTTTTTCTTTAATGGAAAATTAATGAAATAAGGAATGATGGGATTTGGTTAGGGTGAAGTTTGCTTAGTTTTCCAAGCAATAGGGTCTTGGATCTTAAAGGTTTGGATTCTGTTCTATGAAGGAAAATCAAGTTTCCAACTTTTGACTAAGGGTGAGAAAAATGTTTTAAACATATTCTGTATGGGATTTCATGAAGAAAGCATTTAAAGGACAATAAATTAACTGTGCTAATGCATAAGAAATTGGATTTAAAGTTTATGTTAATTGAAAGGGACAGGAAGCACTTACAAGAAGTCTGGCTTTGAACGTGACCACAACTTCAGTAATTTTAATTATTTTTTTATTGTTAGGTTATTAACTCAAGGTACATTTGAAATATTGCTTAATTTCCTTCAATGTTAAGTCATAGTTTGTCTTTCGCCTCTTATTATGGATAGAGAGAAAGAACACATGTGAGTATGAATGCAGAGCATGAGAATGAAGAAGGCACAAGGGAAGTAAATAGGGAATGAGGAGCTATTAATCATCATAAGAACAGATTTAGGTTAGGTACATTGAGGCCTTATTATCAAAATCATTTTTCATTTAGTGGTATTTGACTTGTTTAACAAACACATTTTTCCGTCATCTTAGTCTTTGAGTTTTCTCAGCCAGAAAATACTACAACTGTAATTCGCGTTCCTTGGAGGCTCAGACCAAATCATGAGAATCTAGTTTAATGAGAGCCTTTCCTTTTGTGTGAGATTTAATTTTGTCTTAAGTAAAACTATAGAGTTGTATCTTAGTGCCTCCATCTCTAAAGGAAGGCAAAGGTGCTCTGTCACCTACTTTCAAGTACACAGAATCAATAAAGCACATTTAGATCTCTATAAACTTAGAAAGCATTATGATTTTTGACACTTCCCTTCACACAGAATCTCTCAATAAGTAGTAAGTTATTCCATTCCACACGCTTATATAGCCACACTCTTTTTATCACCCCAGTTTTTCTCTTTTTCCTTTTCAAGCACTGTGTTAACAGCACTTTTATTTTCATGTTGTTTGTCCACCCTAACTCTTATTTTCTTTATTCCTGTGTGTTGGGTTACTTCATCATTCTTACCATCATATATGGAGTGCCTACCATGTAAAAAGCATTTCCGAAGGATGGAATAAAATAGGTTTGAGGGAAATCCACTTCTCTTCTACAAGTTCGCAAGCATGACAGAAGAGCATTTAATCATAAGGAGTCACAGAAAGTACGCTTAAAAATGAGCCCATTTAAAAAAATGAAAATATAACATGGTAGATTTCCTTTCTATGACCAAATATTCATATCACATCCTCCTTCCTCCTTACTACAACCAGATGGGTAGACCTGTTTCTACTTGAGAGGCACTTGTAACACACCTCCCAATTAATGGAAGTTCTACCTACCCATATTTTCCAGTGTACCTTCTCTCCCTCCCACTTGTCCCTGCAAGGTGGAAGGACATTTCTCATTTTAATCACTTTGCTCTCCCCAGTTCACAAGAACTATCTGGCACAACCTTTAAAAGCTAGAAATAAAGTGCACACTATGTTCCTTTAACAAAGTTCATTCCTTTAGTCAAAACAGCAAAAGGACCTCAGGACAATTTACTTCAATCTCTTTACTCTATGCCTCCCAAACGTTAATACACAACTTTTCATGAGCAATGGCTGATCTTCATATGTATACCATGTGTATTCTTAGGTTTCTCCTCCACCAGCCATTCAAAGTGTATATTGTGGGGTATCAAGATATTTTAATTTGATACATTGCCTCCCTGATATTTTTAGATATTCTTCTCTTTTTACCCAATTACCATAATTACCACAGAGTTTGGTTCTTTCTTCCCTTTTTAAACTATTGTTATTCTACCTTGCATTCTTTTCTTGAAGCCTCCCATCCAGCTCGATCCTCCTCAATGCACTTATTCCAACACAGTAAGAGAAAGGAAACTTAAGGTAAATCCACACAGGGACACAAGGCATGCTGGGGAGGATGATAAAAAAATACCATTTTATAAAAAACCAAATATTTGATCAGTGTGATTTAAAAGTGACAAGCTCATGAAAGACAAGGGAAGATTGAGGGACTGTTACAGATTAGAAGAGACTAAGGAGAGGGGCGCCTGGGTGGCACAATTGGTTAAGCATCTGACTCTTGGTTTTGGCTCAGGTTGTGATCTCAGTCAGGGTCCTGAGATTGAGCACCCGCATCATGCTCTGCCCTCAGTGTGGAGTCTGCTTGAGATTCTCTCTCTCCCTCTCCCTCTGCCCCTCCCCACCCAGATAAATAAATAAATAAATATTTAAAGAAAGAAAAATGAAAGAAAGAAAGAAAGAAAGAAAGAAAGAAAGAAAGAAAGAAAGAAAGAAAGAAAGAAAGAAGAGCCAAAGTAGAAATAACAAGTACATGATCCTTGATATGATCCTGCAACACAAAAAGGACATCAGTGGGGAAAAAATGATGAAAGTCAATGTGATCAATACATTAATAGTTAATACTATTGTACCAATGTTAATTTTCTGTTCTTACCACTGTCCTGTGGTTATATAAGATGTTAACATTAGGGAGAGTGAGTGAGGGTGAGAAAAGGAAGAACATGGTTTAGACTTTTTTCTTTTTTTTGCAATTTTTCTGTATGTCCAACATCAGTTCAAAATTTTAAAAATAATAAATAAAATGAAAGAAATGAAATCTGTGCACAAAACCAAGGCCATGTTCCAAAAGTTTTCATTGAAGCCTGACTTCCAGGGAAACTATAGAATTTACAGAGTAAAATTATTAGACTAACATATGGAAAATTTGTTTCCATAATAACCAAGCTTCACTTGTTAGTGAAACCACCTAATGAGTCATCTAACAAGTTGTGGAGAAATAGCATAATAAAGGGTCAGGCTGGAGAGCAGAAAGCAGGGAACTCTGGTTCCTCACTATTTTCTTCAACATTCCCAGCCACAGGGCAAAGAAAGAAAGCTTGAGTAACCAGCAAGCTATCTATAGCCATCTGTGATTGCTTGCTTCCTACCCCCATTTAGTCTGTCCTTCCTAAAAGTAAAAATGTACACTTGGTAACTGTAACTAGTATCTTTTACTTGGAGGAATTGAAACACTTACTAATATTAACATTTATGAGATTAAATGTTAAACCCCTTTTAGAATCCCACTTATGACACAAGATAAAAAAACTGAAAACCAAAAAACAAAAACCTCCAGTAATTCACACAATTTCTTCTGTGTAGTGATGACCTAAAGTGAACAGAAAAAATTGAGATGTACTCATTTGGAGTGATAAAATATGAATAAACTTAGCGAGATTTTATTGTTAATAGCATATTAAGTTTGCTTAATGTAACAGATATTAAAGGGTTTTGATAGATTTTATACCATAATGACATCCCTATAAAATATCAATATATCCAATTTTTATATGAAAAAAGTAGAATTTCACAAGTTTTATTAATGACATAATCTACACATGGCAGACACTGATATCTGGCTGAAGTGTAGAGGGGCTCCAAGGGCATGGTAAACTGAATGTAAGGGAAAAAAGTGATGTACAACTCTTCACTGCTTTCCATGTAGGACAGCAGGCCTAATATAGTAATGTCTTCCAGATTTTCAAGAGGAATTTGAAATTTTATCAAATAAAATTTGATTAACCAAAAATTTAGTGTCTTCTTTCTACTCTCAGTTGGTAATGGCATTTTTAAAATATATATTTCTAGATACTATACTACATTAATTTCCTCACCAATTCTCACTTGAAGACTAAAAAGTGAGATAAAAGTGCTGCTATCTTACTACATCTATTGTGAAATGCAGAAAAACTTTATATCATGTAAATATTATGCAATATTTCTTAACAATTAAGGATTGCAAAACTTCATTTTTTTAAAGTAAAGTGCCATGCTAAATTTTGTGGGTCGAACAAAACATTCATGGGGTCCCAGTTTGACATATGAGTTATGCTTTCTGCAAAAATTCTTAAGAATCCTTTAGGAAGAAGGAGGAGGAGAAGAAAAACAACCTGGAATAATTTATCTCTCAACGGTGTCATTGGTTTGTTACCAGGTTCAAGTGAGAGAATGCATATGGAATGAATAATAAAATAATAACAAATAAATAATAAAATGCTGTATGAAGGTAAGGAATTACAATTATATTTATATTTTATGAAAAAAATAATGTTTGTCTTGAAACTTTTGTCCTGGCAGTTCATAAAGTATCCCTGTATAATACATTATCCCAGATGAGTAAAAGAGTATACACAGGCTCCAAACACAGAGGTGAGTTAGCTTCCATGATGTGCCTCTTTACTTACAAACACAAATGTGAGAAAATAAAATTTGTAGTAGTAATATTAAACAATATTGTTCTGTATTAGAAGCAAGTTTAATCAAATAAATAAAATTCCATACCTCAATTTAGTCTTCAAATCAGAGCTGATAAAGAAATTAATGCATATAATATGTAGGAACATGTATTTCAGAAATAACCATTATCAAAAAACTCAGAACAGAATTAGTAAGAGATTAATATTTTTCCCAACAAACTAGACATTTTGCTTTGAGATAAAATTAATAACTATACCACTGATATTACTTTCCAGATACAATAGAAATACAATAAAACTAGTGGAGAAAATTAAGCAAATGTGTATGTGTCATTGCATTTCTGTACATGGCAAGTATTAAAATGAGACCTTATTTTGTGTAGATAAATTTGGATATGTGGCTCTGGGATCAAAGCACAATTTCTCACTGTTCACAGAGTTTCTTGTGATGAATTTCCTCCACTGCAGCCCTTTCAAAAAAAGGAAATCTCAAGGGGGTTTTAACCCCCACTTGTTTTAAAACTTTCCACTCAGGCTTCAGAGCCAGACTGACTAGATTCTGAGTTCTATCATTTACTGTGAGATCAAGCAGCTTATTTAACTTTATTGGTGTCAGTTTTTGGATATATAAATACTGAGTACTGAAAGTACTTACCTCTTAGATGATGAATATCTAAAATTGATTGTATTAACAAGGAATGTTTTTAGATTTTTTGTTCTCAGGGAACACAGCTATTTTTCAAACAAAAAAGGAAATTCTATTCTGCATTGCCTGCTGCTATATGTTATTTTGACATATAAGGAATATTCTTTGTGTGGGTTTTGATAATATTGAGGAGAGATTTATTATTCTCTTGACTTTATTTAATTCCAGAAAGAGCCTATTCCATATATACGTATAAATTGTATGCTAAAAATTAAATATTAATCAATTATATGCTTAACTCTCAATATATCAATGTTTAATTTTTCAACAATGTAATTGCTATTATCCAAAAATATTCTCTTTTGACAAACTGGATTCTATTTTAGATATTAATAGTAATACTTATTAGCAATAGTATTACTTGGGAATCTGTGTCAGGTACTGAGCTAAGCATATCACACATATTATTGCATTAGGGAAGTATAAAGAACAGAAATTTGGAGTGAGTGACCTGAGTTCAAAACTTGACTCTGCTACTTCCTGGCTCAGTGACTAAGAGGAAATTATATAACTTCTCTGTGTCTCCATTTGTACATCTGTAATATGGATCCCACAAATAAGGTTGTTATAAGGGTTAAATGAGTTCGTTAGAGCTTTGGAATCAGTTTTTGGCACAAAGGAGGCACAGAATTGGTGATAATTATTTTTATTATTTTATTATTATTATTACATATTTTAATTGAAAACTTGTTTTGTTTTCAGAATCACCATAGTAGGGCTAGTAGCAAACTTTGCAGTGAGAAGACCTGAATTTCAATCCCAGATACCAAATTCAAATATCTCTTATCACTTTGGTTGAGTCATATTACATCACTGAGCCTGAATTTACTCATCTGTAAAATATGAATAGCAATATCTAATTAACGGCCCCAATATTACCATTAAACAGTGTAAGAAAAGTTCCTCATGAGGTATAAAGCCTTTATGAAAATATAAGTATCTTCTTATCTAAACAGAGAAAAAAATAAGTCTCTATTGTATCTTGCCTTTTTTTCCATAACATCTCCCCTAGTGTCCACTCCCCACTCCACTCAATGGAGGGCTTCAAAACTACAAACCCCAAATCACAATGGTTCTTATATGTTTAAAGATACAATGCATTTAACAAGAAATATTGAAAGCAGTTGCTCTCTATAACTTGGAATAAGTTCTTCTATGTGCAAAAATTTTAAAGAAAATATGTACATTTCCAAATTACAGGGGGTAAAAATGACAGCATTTTTTTCCAAGCTTGAGGTTGTCTCTTAACATATTTTTTCTTAAGTCTTCCCTTCTTGCCACTCTTTGCCTACTAGGGAATCTGAAAGTGACAAAATGAATTGTTGAGTATCAAACATACATTAATTAAAAGCCTCAGACCCAGCCATCCTTTTTCTCTAGCAGCAACTTTTCTGATTGATACATGTACTTGTGGTATCACTCTTATATTCTGTTGATAAAATGTCATTTTTTTCTTGCCATTTAATGACGATGACACCAGGTAGAAATGTTTCAGGCTTAGACACCATTCTCAAGGGGAACCATTCAGTGTAGGTGTTTCCCACACTAAGCAAAATGATTTTTCAGTAATTAGGTAGGATTTTATCAATCCGAAATTTCTGAAAACAAAGGGAGATATTTTTTACTTAGGATAGAGAAAAAAATTTAAATGAATATGTAAAGTGAATTATGTAGTTAACTAAAACCACTTTTTTCCAGCTACTCTGGAAACCATATAGTGGTGTTCTGATTTTTAAAAAGCTTAGTCACTAAGTTACTAGTGGAAGTTCATCAGATATGACTAATAACATTTTTTCTCTTATCTTTACAATGGGGAAGAGAACATTTTGACAATAATTCAGAATTTGTATTAAATTCTTTTCAGTGGAGACTCGTGATTGGATGATGCATTTGGTTACATAATTCTTCTAAATCTTTTCTCACTGTGTACTAATGAAAGTAGAAAAAGCTGTTCTTTCTTTGGACATTCTGAGCTGGTAAAAGCATAAAATTTATTTGAAGTTTTCTGTTTCATTTGTAAAATCCATGTGAACTTTGCATTGTGTTCTTTAATATGGAGAATCCCTTATTTTTTATTATTATGTTAATCACCACACATTACATCATTAGTTTTTGATGTAGTGTTCCATGATTCATTGTTTGGTATAACAGCCAGTGCTCCATGCAGAACGTGCCCTCTTTAATACCCATCACCAGGCTAACCCATCCCCCCACCCCCCTCCCCTCTAGAACCCTCAGTTTGTTTGGGGAATCCCTTTTAAAAGAAAAAAGATCAAATAAAAAATTTTGATTAATGAAATTAAAAGTAATGTACACCAGGAAAATGACATGTTTATCAGGCTTCAACAACTGTCCTCAAATTTTAATGTCCATACAAATCTCCTAGTAATCTTGTTAAGATAAAAATTCAAACGCAGTTTCAAGGAGGGCCTAAGATTCTGTATTTCTGAAGGCTTCGATGTGAGGAAGAAGCTGCTGGTTCAAAGATTATATCCTGAGTAGCAAAATTTTAAGGGACAATTAGAAACCAATCCAGAGAAGTCTCATTACAGAGGTATAAAATTCTTAAGTCATATAGAAATACACAGGTAATGTATAGGAGTAGTTATTTCTGAATTGTAAACAAAACGTTAAAATGTTTTTTTCTTTCATTACATTCTAGCCATTTACTTAAATAATTTCAATTACTCAAAAGTTAATTGGTGTCAGTTTACACATATTCCTTAGATTTTAATTTAGTGTTATATTGTACTAAACAGACTCCTTCGTGCCCTTTCTGAGTAATTCACTTTATTCCTCTGATGAAGCCAGTTTTGACACTTTGGCTTAGTGGTGTCTAAGAATCAGAGTCATAACCACAGGTTTGTAAAGTTCCAGAAATAGTAAATGATGTGGTCAGAATTTGAATCTACTCTGACTCCAAAACCTAGTCATATACTCTTACAAGATAATGTTTTTTTGTTTTCTGTTGTTTTTTTTTGAAATCTTAAGTTGCAAAGGCATTGCAAATGAATAAAATTAATACAGTATATTAAATATAATTATTTTCTTGAATTTATGTTAAAACCAGTTGATAGCATAGTTCTTTATAATATAAATACCTAATGTATTGAAAGTATGTTGGACTGAATACATTTGTTTTAGGTATGTTCTAAAATAACACAACAGAATTCCATGATATTTGACATAGATAATGGATAACATCCAGTCTCAGAAACCCTGACAGTTGTTGGCCTAATACAAAATTATGGATAACCATATTATGAGAAAAATGAGGCTCTGAATTCACACTGAAACCACTTGTAAAGCCATTCTAGAAGAACTTTACTATTTTGTGATAGCTTCAAATACACCTGTTGCACATTCCTGGTCTGGGCAATAGATGTTTATTATGTCTCTCTACCAGAGATTATTAATCTTTTTCATAGTACCTCTAAAATCACTGTTTTGTGGGGAGGGGTATTGAGTTTTCTAAAAATCCAACTATTTTTTAATATTGGTAAAATACTTGGGAAGTGTGAGAAAATTATGTTTCACACAGCTACACTTTTCTCTAAACCTTTAAATAGCTTTTGAAAGCTTAGTTTGTGCAATTAGATCAGTGACAGCTAAGTTAGGGAGAAGTTCAAAGAGTGGCTCAATCAAACCACTAAACCAGGCTAGTGGAAAATTGCATTTTGTTGCCTTGAGTTAGGTAAGCTATTACCTGAATATGTATGCACATATTTATGTCTATGTTTATTAATTTGAAGTTCATTTCTCTTTTAGCCTTTCTATAGTCCTTATTTAAACAAATTGGTATTTTTGTTTCATTTCCTTAATTCCTAGGTGGCATTTCTCACAGAGTGAGGTTTCTTTCATTTTATTTTAATATCATTTAGTATTTATTAATGGAGGGTGTCCACTTGTGAACCCCAATATATTAGTCATACTCCAAAGAAAAGTTCTGTATGAATCCTCTGGAAGCATCGAAACTAAACTAGATAACACTAACTCAAATGTATACAGGGCTGATGTGCATATAGTTGGAGAGCAATGTGCAATGGCTGATTCCATTTTTTATTATTTGTGTCTTCATGTACAACCAGTGTGTGCTATAGACCATGTCGTATAACCTGGGACTCATGTCCATGAACTGATTTCCGGGATCCATAAACTAGTTGAAATTGGGTGAAATTGATATAGATATATATGTTCCTGTGTATATTTCTTGAAAGAGAGGCTGTTGCTTTCAAGAACTTCTCAAGGGGGTTTTAAATCCTCAGAAAAGATTGAGAATCACTGTCTAAACCAAGAGATAACGGGGCTGGTATTTAAATGTGTGCTTTAGCAGGCTAAAAGAAAACATGAATAATGCAAGCTAAGGCCAGATACAGAAGAGAGTGTCAAATATTGCCAGCAGTCCCAAAGATCTTTAAGAGGGCAGAAAATACTAGCACTTGTTGAAGTACTACTACGAGTCAGACACTGTGTTGCATGAATTTCATACTCATTATGTCTTGACTACAATTCTGTGAGGTGATAAAGGATTCTCTTTTACTCCAATTCACAGCTGAAAAAATTTAGGGTCAGAAAAATTAAATACTGAGCAATTAGACCTCAACATTTATTGATGCAATTACCTGCACTAGCCACTATTTCAGGCATTATTTCATTTAATCCTCATGACAACCTTATGAGGAAACTGTTATCCTTATTTAATACATGCATAAACTAAAATTTAGAAGTTCATGTTGCTTACTCAAAACTACATAATTAAGGGAGGGCAGAACCAAGATAAAATCAAACAACACATGAAATAAATTCTATATCCATAATCATTGTTTTACAATAGATATGACTAGAAAAATCGTACTATTTTTACTAAAGCACAACTGCTAAGTAGGTAATACTGATAGTTGACAATTATATCCTACCAAAATGATTTTACATCTTAAAAGGGATTAACAAGTGGAGAGAATGAATTTTTTTTAGAAGACCTTTAAGAATTAGGCAAAACCCTTAAGATGAGAGATGAGTTCAAGAAGATTCTTACATGCTTAGAATTTTCAAATTAAAGAGAAAGAATCTTAATACAATCTGGCCCCACTACTTTCTCATGTTGAATCTTCTCCATCTCCATCACACCAGCATCCAGCTCTTGCTTAAGATTCTCAATGAGTAGGAAACTCACTAGCTCTCAAATAGTCTACCATAACATTTTTTAATTTTTACAATGGGAAAATTATACAGGGAGTAAATTATGTCCTGAGCTGGAATATAATTCAACTAGGTTGAGCAACCCTAACCTGTACTCATTCAGAGCAGACGTATTGTTCTCTTCCCATTTTCATTCCCCTTGAACATCCATCCTCTCTTACTTAGGTTTAGTATATCCCCTTTTGTTTCAAGTTTGTTTTTACTCACAGAAAATGTGGGTGCAAAATGTCAAAGACTGTATTCTGTGGTGTTGACTGCCAACAGCAAGGCGATCCCTTCTTTGATTTTCTTCTATCATATGTGATTTTTAAGAGACTTTTTTTTTTTGGTGCACTTGACATTATGTGTACACAGTACTTCCTTTTATTCATCAAACATTTATTAAGTTACTTACTTTGTAATAGGCACTCTGTTGATTGAAGAAGACATAAAGACAATTTCCTTCCTTCAAGGAGTCCAGAATCTAGTGGAAGAGACAGACGGGTGGACCTACGTCAGTGGAAATAACAGATTCTCTGTAGAGTACAAAAGAATGCCACCTCATACAAGCTGCATGCTCCCAGAGGAGATGAGTGCTGGGATGCTTATTGGTGGCTTTGTCCTTCGTAACATCATTCTCACTATGCCATGTTAGTCTCCTGTATTTGTCCTGAGGTCTATGACCTTCTTAGAAACTTTGTTTCAAGTCTTTCTGTCCTTTTAAAATCCAAATTTATCTGAGAACCACTTTTGCAGTCATAAGGCTCTCTTCGGGAAACTGATCCTTCCCTTAGTCGTCAGAATCATTTGTGATTGCAGAAATAGGATTTCATTTGTGATAACATTTTTATCTTTTAGAAGCCTCATAGCACATCGTGATTCATGTTCCTCATGTTTATTTTATTGATCAAAAAAGTCAGAAAAAAATACAATTCTCTGTCCCTTCTAACAGCCCTAGTCTTTTCTCTAATATTTTCCTGTGTGATAATTGTCAGTGTCACGCTCAGATAGTTGGTACACTGACATATAACAAATGAACACATCACACAGGGGAAAATGTTGGCAATGAATTATGAAGAAACTAAACACAGATTGCAAATAAAAATGTACTACTTTCCCCAGTGTGAAAAGAAAATATAAAGAGTGAAAGATGCCTTTGGATTTTTATTCTATGTCTTTAAGTTTTGATCATGATTGATCATAGAACTGGTAATCTATTGATATCTTAAGCTTTCTATTGACTCATTTTTATCCATTTAAACCTTGAGTAATCTGATATTCTCCTTTATTTTCCATGATATATTTGCAGTGTAATATATTTCCATAATATATTAGAAACTCAAGCTTCTAGACAAATCATGTAGAAGACTTTTGTATCCTGTGGCTCTGCCCATGTCATCTGAAGTCTTCACAGACAGAACCTTTTGAACCATATTTAATAAAGAAAAAAAATGACTAGAATTCTCAACCATCATTTTCTTTCATATGTCACCACAATTTAAATTTTAGAGAAAAATATGGCTCTTTCTCCAAATAATAATAGTAAGTATAGTATAGTAATCTGGATCCATCTACTTACTTTCTTTCAAATAACTGAAAGAGCTTTCATGAATATTATCCCATCCCGAAGATGGAAGTATTGGCTTTATGGTCACCATATTTTCTCTTCAAACATGCCTATGACATTCTTATTCTTGTTTTGAAACTAAGTAACTGTCCTATCTTCCATAACAAAAAAATGACATATTTTGCTTTTATCTCCTTTTACTTTTCATACATGTTGTTACATAATATCATCATATGCCCCTTATAATATTTCTCAGACTGTATCACCATCACATTGTTAAAATCCTTCAACAGGAACTAATCTCTCTTAAAGAGTTAGCTTTTAGCTCTCTGCATTCTCTATTTTGCCTATTATCTATTTTGAGTTATATAATCTAGCAAAAGTCCCTAAATGACATAAAAAAACTTGTTTATCATAAGTTGAATCTCTCTCTCTCTCTCTCTCTCTCTCTATATATATATATATATATGTAATAAGTTATCCTATATACTTCTTAAATGTAAAAAGATAATTTAGGTTTATTTTTCTATACCCCAGAGGACATACAAAATCAAACTGTCCCCTTGCTTTGGTTCAGTCCCTTGTGACAACTTATCCTCACCCTTAACTGTATTAAACATACATGTGATACCTGGGAAAAAGTAATTTTCTATCTACCTTCTGCCCTGATGGAATCTAGCCAAGGTGTGTAGGCTTCACCTCCTAAGTAAATTCTGGGGCATGTTGTCACCTAAATCAGAAAAAAAGGGAGTTTTCTTCTTAGTTTGAAAACTTGTAACTTTTCTAAATCTCATTAGAATGTATTCTGTTTGAGAACGGGCAAAGAAGGGGTGGAAGATGACAAAATAAGCTCCAAAAAGGAAAGCACTAAAGCAAGCAATCTGGTGTCATTAATGTGAGAGCTGTCAGGAGTGTAGCTTGTAATAACAGGAACAGATAGTGCCTTTTTCAAAGCCTGAACTTAAAGCTTCAACAGTAAGCAGGGAAATGACATTTACATTGAGATGTAAATTGCAGCCAATGACACTGTTCATTTATGTAAGATGAGTTTATTTTGGTGTTTAGAAATATAAATTGAAATCCTATGTTTTCTCTTAGAAGGACTTACTGCATAGAAAGTAAAACTTAAACTTGTCCCTGACACATCAGGAAAATGTAAAGGCCATTTTACTGCTGAAATATATTAATGCAGTGCAAAGGTAATTCTGTTTAAGAGGAAATCTAAATTAGCAAAATTATTTCTAAGTTCTCTTGGAAAGGCCATTGCTTTTGAGGCAATGGAATATCTATAAAACAGCAAAGCCTTCCACCCAGAAATATGCAGACACTTCTCTGTTTTCCCTGAACATTAGGTAAACAGTTTCACAATTGTGTGCCCTAGGGACAAGTGATGCATTTCAAAAAACTAAGAGACTGAAAGAGAATTTGAAATGCTATATTAATTTCAATTCCTATCTCCTGGCACAAATAGATTATGGGTTTATATTTTTTTCCATACAAATTCCTAGAGAAGATGATTCTTTAATCCCTGTGGTATTGTATCAAAGTAGTCACAATGTTTATCATAAGAAAGTTTTGAAGATCAACCCTAACCCCAACTCCTTCCACTTAGGACACTGACTAAAACCTTCCTCCATGGAAACCCAAAACAATGATTAATTACCATATTCTGTGCATTTGTATTTGCCCCTTCAATAACTCTGCATGATTCTATCAGAGCACCCATCACATTGGACAAAATTTACTCCTCTCTCACCTATTGAATTGGGCACTCTGATGGCAGATAGTGTGCCTTTACAGTGCCTAGCTCAGTATCTGGAGCATAGTCAACATTCTACAGAGGTTGAGTTGCTATGTTGTTTGTTATGTCACATACACTATATTTAAGCTAAAAATATTCAAGCATTTCAGATATTAAGAGGAGTTATTTCTCAAACCTTTTTGGAATTCAGCAACATACTTTACGAATAACACCACAATAAATGGTTTGTGGTTATGATAATAATGTAAAATATAGTTTGTAAGTTGCTTTGCCATTATTTTTAAGACCCATCAAGTTGTCATGTTATTCTGTCTACAGTACCGTCTTTGTGGCTGGCTGATATATAGACCATGATTGGGGTAATTTGGGGGGAAAGTAAGTGCTGTAAGGTACAAATCACACTATTCTTGTGATCCCACCTCAACCTCCTGCTATAGGCCCTAATTATGTTGGAATACAAATGATCAGGGCAACTCGAATAATAAAAGAAGGCAAATATGAATAACAGCAGTAAAGAAGATAGAGATAATGTCAAAGCTATTTCCAGAAGGCATATTCTAATTGCTTTAGAGATGGTGGCAATCTCTTACATGGCAGCTGATCAGACGACCCCCTGCCACCACTTTTCCCACTTGGACATCCTGAGAGGCTTTGGCATATCTTGCACCAACCTTGCTACAGCCTTGCTGTCCATTGTGAAAACAAGGGTATCCCAAAATAACATGGAAATCTCCCAACTATTGCTCCACCATGATCAAGATGATTAGTTCATTCATTCAACTAATATTTTTTAAGTCATTGTTATACATCAGACATGTTTTGGACACTAGAAAATTCATTAAAAAGATCATTTTTTTTTACTATGGAGCTTATACTTAGTACAGACAGACAATAAATATATATTCAATAAATACACAGTATATTAGATGATGATGATAAGTATTACAAAGGAAAATAAACAGGCTAAGGTGACCATATAAATCATTGTGTAAAATAGGAGACTTTTGAACATAAGAGGAAGAGTTTTTATAATAATGCTAGTAAGCATAAACCAGAACTGTCCCATGTAACCAGGGCATGTATTCACCGTAGTTGAGGAACATGAGAAATATGAGGGGTACAAGAAAATGGCTTAATTTCTAGTATCTAGAGAACTGAAAATCAGGTAGCTAGCCCACAGGTATTGAGTAGCAGAGACTGTTTCGAACAACTTCTTTGTAGTGACTCATTTAATCATTACCATAACATTATGAAGTAGGCATTATTATTATTTTTATTTGATGGGTTGGAAACATATGCATATAGATTTGAGAGCAGGGTTTTCCGAGGGACCCTTCTCTCATTACCCTCTGGTTCTCTTGTCTCCTCTGAATCCATTTCCCCATTAGCTTGAAGTACCGGACGCACAATTCCCCTCTCAAGGCATCTGCATATGATTGAATAAGACATACAAATATGGTAAATTTAAATAAAGATGCTGAATTCTGATCATAATTACTGTGCATGTGAAGCTGGGGAAGTACTCTTTTCATGGGTCTTTCTTGGTGGTTAAATTCTTTAGACAGAGCCTAAAGCCTTTTGTGCTTTGGCCACAAAACTATGTGTTTGTCTGTTTGTTTGTTTTATCCCCATATCTCTCCACATTGAGATTTGACACATTGCTTTCAGTATCATAAGCATTGTTTATCATTTTTAAATTTTGTGTGTGCGTACTTCAAGAAATTCTTTCATATTTTGAAAGACTGTGTGCCACCAAGGTAAAGAAGTCTGATATAGAAATATTAAACTAAAAAAGGAGAAAATACAAAGTTTTGTTATATAAATATCCTTGTGTAAACCATGGGTATTAATGGGAATTGGGAGAAAAATAAAAATGAAAATGAAGTAGATTTATTAGAACTGGGGATTGTGAGTAATTTTTAATGAGTTTTCATTATTATTAGAATATTGCACAATAAATAGAATTTTTTTAAATCACTGAGCACAAGACTTATTCATGTCTTAGAGTCAACAGAGAAGCAATTTATAGTCCTTAATTTTCTAGAAACTATGTAAATTACATGTTCCTCTTTTATATTATACTTGGAAAGGTTTAGGGTTTTATTTATCAGTTAACCATTTCAAACTTACGTAAAATAAACTGGAGAAAGAGAACACAGCTGAGTAGAAAAATTGTTAAGGAGCTTTGATGAAATCGGTAACAAGTGTAGACCCTGATGAAGTAGTTTAACAGAAACATTTTTAAAGTACTATTCTATGGTTTGACATCCAGTCCATTCAGGGATTTTGAGGGATGTCTGGAGAATTTCCTGATACTCAGAAGAGAGACAGATACATGATACTAAGATAAATAAATGTCTCTGCTGGTTCTTCACTGATAAAATTTGAAGGTTATGTGTGTCCTACAGCTCAGTTTTATATTAATCACTCTAAAGTTATAATAGCCTTCATATAACTCTTCAAGTTGAAGCTATATAAATAAATAAATATGCAGTTTTTAAAATCACAGTTTAAATATATTTAAAATGGCTATTATTTAAATAAATAACATTAATAAATCTGTATAAATTTTATATATTAATATTTAGTATGTATTTTAAATCACTAACTCTTTGCAAAAAGAAGTAATTTTTTAAAACAAGCAAGGTTAATTAGAAGGTTGAAATAGAAAAGTTAAGAAATTTTACATGTATTATCCTTGCATAGAAACTATAAATTTTGTCATTCGGTATTTAGAAAAATAGCTCTTTGGCTTTGATGTTTTAAAAAACACTGCATGCATATGTTCATTTTTCTTTTAATGCTGCCTTATCAATGTTGTATAGGAAATTGAGAAAGTGCTGTTCACCAGTGTTCTATTGTGGAAGATAATGAATGAAAGCAGATATTGACCTGTGAATGGAAAGGTCACTGCAAGATATGTGTATGTGAGTGCTTTGGAAAAGGAATAATATTGGATAAACTTATATGTAGACATTGACTACTATTGGGTCAAAATGTCCATTAAATTTAAACAAATGTTATGCTAGGCCTTGGGATACAGCTTTTAAGGTGTCTTATTTTCCAAATATTACTAAACTTTGTCAGCTACAGCAAGGCAAATAATGCAAACCCTCAGCAAGATGAATAATGCTTAAGCATGCCCCTGCTCCACAGTCTTTGAGTAAGTCTTAGGACGCCAGGGGACTGGAAGAATAAGCCCTAGTCTGAAGCTGGTTTTACTATCTGGCCAAGAACATGGAGGGGCATTCTCTGAAGGGACTTCTTCATTCAAATAAACTTTTGAGGATAATCTGTTCCTGACAATGCTCTCCTTAGAGTAAGAAATCTACCCATATTCAGATTGAGTAACTCAATGATAGTTAAGCTCTGGCTCAAAAAAGATTATTAACACCACTACATCCATTTTGAATTTCTTAATCAGTCTTTTCTACATCCAGAGCCTGGGATTGAGGGCTAGGGAAAGAGGGCATAAAATCGCTTCCATTTCTGTTTTCATTCTTTGGGTGCAGACTTTTTCTCAAGAGTTAATAGAGTTCTATCAGGACAATATTAAATATACCTCAACCCCAAATCTCAAAACCAATAATCATTTGGTTGACACTTTTATTAGAATGAAGATTAGCTCAAGAATAACCATGGGAATGAAATCCATAGAAACCGGTTATAGTGCCACTGTTTGCCATTGGATGCATGAGTATGGGAAATGATTTCCACATTCACCACTGTTTTACAAGACATTTTTCTATAAAATTAATAGTGATGTTTGTGGACAATTTGAGCTAAACAGCTAGTAAGCAAGCAAAATAAAATTTCAAGGTAAACCCATACTTTCGATGTAACAGGAGTAAGAATGTTCCAATGCATTTAACCTAAGTATGTAAGCTTTACTAACAAGAACATTTGCTTAGTCTTTTCTATTAGGTTTTATTGCTACATTGATTGTGAAACTATAATAAAACCTTGCTGAGACTTTATAACCGAATAAAATGTACTGACAAATGAATCACCTATCACATAATGCATAATGGGTGATGGCAACCACTTTTTAAAGACCTCAGCAAATATATCAATCAATAAATAGACAGCTATTTCCTAAACACTGTGTTAGGCACAAATGGCATCATAAAAGATGCAAATATATTCAACACAAGCTATTATATTGAGTACATGTTGTAGGAATATCACTAATACCTCAAGAAATATAAGTGACACGTGATAGTAGAGATAATAAACAATAGAAGAACTCATGATATTTGAGTAGTAAAAACAGGTTTAATGACAAAGAATGCACCTGAGTTAAACAATGAAGGTTGGGACTCTGGAGAGGTAAAACTAGAAAACAGTCAGTAGGGGATACTATGCGCCACATTCGCTGACAGTTGACAGACTGGACGGAAATTGTTACAGTTAAAAAAAGACTAATGATTCACCTTAGCATGATTAAGGAACCTAGGTGAAAGAGGAAGACAAGAAGTCTATTATGGATATTAATAGGCACCAAAAGGGAAAGTATATGAAGATATGTACGACTTCATTATGAAGAGAGAAATGAAATTAAAACCATAGTGAATAGCCCTCCTTGCAAACATTATTTAGCAAAAATGAGAAAATGTGATAATACCAAATATTGGTGAGAATGTTGGACACCAAGTATGCTAGTACATTACTGATGGAAATATAGACTAGTGCAGTTATTTGAGGAAAAAATGAAATAACACTAGCCAGACCCTATCACTAAGAAATTCCCTCCTGGTTTCATACCTCAGAGAAAGTAGGATACAAACACCATGTAATCATACTGTTGTTACTACTGTGGTTGTTGCTGTTACAATATTCTGACAACAGGGAGTTGAAAGCAATGTTTTATTTTGTTTTTGGTTTTTGGTTTTTTTTTTAAGATTTACTTATTTATTTTACGAGGGGAGAGGCAGAGGGAGAGGAAGAGAGAGCCCAAGCAGACTCCACGCTGAGTGCGGAACTGGAGGTGGGGCTGGATCTTATGACCCTGAGATCATGACCTGAGCTGAAACCAAGAGTCAGATGTTTAACTGACTGTGCCACCCAGGCGCCCCTGAAGGTATGTTAAGTGTCTAAATAAGGAGCTTAGTAGAGAACTGAATTAAGTAAAATGTGATGGAAAAATATCTGAAACATCTGAAATATGATACAGCCATTCTGATAAATCTTACATATGTATCATTAAGTTTAAACAAAGGAAAGAAAAAAGATTAGATTTCTAGCACAGTCCAATATATGTAAATTTAAACTACTTACATATATAAAATAATATTGTATATAATTTTCCCAAGATACATAGAGATAGAAAGCAAACACAAGGAGTAGACAGCTATAATAGGAAGAGGGTAAACTAAAGTAGGATTCTGAGAAGAAAGAAAAATAAAACTAAGAGAGTGATTTGCAGAGGTGAAGATGTAGATTTAAAAAGGGGGCCATAAACTGGGAAGCACTCAACTCTTAACCCCTTGAGCCCCTAAGGAAAGCCAAAGAGCCAGCCTCTATGTTTTCTTGGCATATAGTTGTAACTCTATGCAAAATGAATCAAATTTGGTTTGACATTATCTTATATTTTTAAACAAGTACTTTGTAAGACATGGCTTAAATCAGCAGGATTATAAAGCTAGAACTTTTGTGTTTTTCTTTTCTTAAATATAGATCTGAGAAAAGCGGGGGAAATGGGCTGAGTTCAGAACATGCACTGTTTAGGAGGCAAGGGCTCTGGGCTGGAAGATTCTAAGAGTAACAGGCCAAAGCTGAGGGGAAGAAAATTGCCCAGCTTCTTCCAGGGAATATGGGTGGAACCAGATTGAAACAGTAGGAAGAAAATTTGGAGCAGGCAAATCTGTGCCATTCTAGCCCTTTCCACATGTGCATTAAAAGTTAAGACTGAAGATTCTTGACTGCTGACAAAACATTTATCTTTCAACTCTCAGTTGCAAACTCTTGTATTGTGCTTGGCTTAAGGCACAAATGGAGGTTTCTACAGGTTCTTTTCACCTTCATGGAGCTGGCATAAATGAGGAAGAAAGAGCTTTTATTTTACTTTTACCCAACTTTTTTTCTTTTAAAAAGAAAATAGACATCACTAAAAAAGTATGAAAAGAGGTAAAGGGGTGTAATAAAGTGGGTATTATTTTTCCTTCAAAGCCCCATATGATAACTCCTTTATGTAAATCATTCTTTTCTCATCCAGCTCCTTTGGCTGAGTCTTGGGAAAAGAAACATAAAGACCAGACCACTGGAAGTAGCTACTACATGATGGTTGTCCTGAAGGAGACAGGATTGCTGCAAGCTGGTTGAACCCCAGGATGATGATGGAGGCTGCAGATCCCAGCTTTGTTAAAATCAGAGGAACTCAGGCATCTTTAATCTAACTGATTCAGGATCAGTACACTACCTGAGCAGTGGCATGAAAACTCATGGCAACTTCTTCCTTCACCTCCTGCTCTGCTCAACTCTACCCCATGGCATTCTCTGGGCTGTATCTCTCTCTCCCTTTTAAGCCCTGTCTTTGGGTCTTGGCCTGAAATTTCATCCTCTACCTCAATTCCCTACATAATCGCCCCATTTTAACATACTGATTCTATTATAATGGTTAATGCCCCAAGCAATCATTACTGTGGTACAAGTCTGCCCTTTGATTCTTCCCTTAAAGCATGCAAGTATTTGGGGAGTTGTGAAAATACTTTATTCTTTCGTGAAGGGCATCAATGGCAAACTAAATATAGAGGAGACTCCAGAGTCTAAGGGTCTTATTCTGTGTGAGAATTGAAGTGGAATCTTCTTTCTTTTTCTTCAAATGTTATGGACTATGAATTGGTCTCATCATATGAATGACCAAAATTCACAAAACTGCTTGAGTAGCCTCTCATCGTGTCACTAAGAAAAGGGAGTGTCAGGACACTATGTGAACTCAAAATGTCATAATAAGTATTATGATTATTGACTTTCATGTGAGTTGCTTACAATTTTACACCTAATTACTATGCTGTACAATAATGATTATGTAGACCATTAAATGTTTCATTAACATTTTATGTCTTTTATTTGATTAGTACAGCAAAATCTACTCATGTGTGCTCCGTGTTCATAGTTTACTAAATGTAAAATATAGTTTCCTGCCCACATAGCTTGCTTTCCCTTAGTCCACACATTAGGAAATTTTAAAAGTATGTAGTCTTTTTTATAACTTCCTTTTTGTGCCTTATTTTGGAGCACAGAGAAGAAACTATCAGAGTTACCAGAAATTTCATATGAATATAACATATTAAAAGCTGAGTTAAACAGATGGTTAAGCGTCTGCCTTCTGCTCAGGTCATGATCTCAGGTTCCTGGGATAGAGCCCCACATCGGGTTCCTGGCTCAGCAGGGAGCCTGCTTCTCCCTCTCCCTCTGCCTCTGCTCCTGCTCATGCTCTCTCTCTCTCTGTATCTCTGTGTCTCAAATGAATAAATTAAAAAAATATCTTAAAAAAAAAAAGCTGAGTTAAAGCATTTTGAAAAATGAATAATTTGGATATTGTGATAACAAATTGAATCTTTTGGCATCTCAGCTCTAGGACTTGGTGGCATATATCTTAAGTGCAAATGCCGTCCTTCTTTATGAGTTCTAGCAGTTTTGGGGTGGAGTCTTTTGGGTTTTCCACATAAAGTATCATATCATCTGCAAAGAGTGAAAGTTTGAATTCTTCTTTGCCGATCTGGATGCGTTTTATTTCTTTTTGTTGTCTGATTGCTGTGGACAGGAATTCAGTAAAGTGGCAGGATATAAAGTCAATGCACAGAAATCAGTGGCATTCCTATACACCAACAACAAGACAGAAGAAAAAGAAATTAAGGAGTCAATCCCATTTACAATTGCACCCAAAACCACAAGATACCTAGGAATAAATCTAACCAAAGAGGCAAAGGATCTGTACTCAGAAAACTATAAAATACTCATGAAAGAAATTGAGGAAGACACATAGAATTGGAAAAACCTTTCATGCTCATTGATTGGAAGAACAAATATTGTGAAGATGTCAAAGTTACCTGGAGCAATCTACACATTTAATGCAATCCCTATCAAAATACCAGCAACTTTTTCAAAGAAATGGAACAAATAATCCTAAAGTTTGTATGGAACCAGAAAAGACCCCAAATAGCCAGAGGAATGTTGAAAAAGAAAAGAAAGTCTGGCCAGGGGTTTACATTTGCAACAAGGTGGATGGAACTGCAGGGTATTATGCTGAGCAAAATAAGTCAATCAGAGAAAGACATGTATCATATGACCTCACTGATATGAGGAATTCTTTATCTCAGGAAACAAACTGAGGGTTGCTGGAAGGGTGGGGTGTGGGAGGGATGGGGTGGCTGGGTGATAGACATTGGGGAGGGTATGTGCTATGGTAAGCGCTGTGAATTGTGGAAGACTGTTGAATCACAGACCTGTACCTCTGAAACAAATAATAAATTATATGTTAAAAGAAAAAAAGAAGAAGATAGCAGGAGGGGAAGAATGAAGGGGGGGAATCAGAAGGGGAGATGAACCATGAGAGACTATGGACTCTGAGAAACGATCTGAGGGTTCTAGAGGGGAGAGGAGTGGGGGGATGGGTTAGCATGGTGATAGGTATTAAAGAGGGCACATTCTGCATGGAGCACTGGGTGTTATACACAAACAATGAATCATGGAACACTACATCAAAAACTAATAATGTAATGTATGGTGATTAACATAACATAATAATAGAAAAAGAAAAGCAAAGCTGGTGGCATCACAATTCCAGACTTCCAGCTCTATTACAAAGCTGTCATCATCAAGACAGTACGGTACTGGCACAAAAACAGACACATAGATCAATGGAACAGAATAGAGAGCCTAGAAATGGACCCTCAACTCTATGGTCAACTAATCTTTGACAAAGGAGGAAAGAATGTCCAATGGAAAAAAGACAGTTTCTTCAACAAATGGTGTTGGGAAAATTGGACAGCCACATGCAGAAGAATGAAACTGGACCATTTCCTTACACCACACACAAAAATAGACTCCAAATGGTTGAAAGACCTAAATGTGAGAAAGGAGTCCATCAAAATCCTAGAGGAGACCACAGGCAGCAACCTCTTTGACCTCGGCTGCAGCAACTTCTTCCTAGAAACATCACCAAAGGCAAGGGAAGCAAGGGCAAAAATGAACTATTGGGATTTCATCAAGATAAAAAGCTTTTGCACAGCAAAAGAAACATTCAACAAAACCAAGACAACTGACAGAATGGGAGAAGATATTTGCAAAGGACATATCAGATAAAGGGCTAGTATCCAAAATCTATAAAGCACTTATCAAACTCAACACCCAAAGAACAAATAATCCAATCAAGAAATGGGCAGAAGACATGAACAGACATTTTTCCAACGAAGACATCCAAATGGGCAACAGACACATGAAAAAGTGCTCAACATCGCTCAGCATCAGGGAAATCCAAATCAAAACCTCAATGAGATACCACCTCACACCAGTCAGAATGGCTAAAATTAACAAGTCAGGAAACGACAGATGTTGGCAGGCATGCGGAGAAAGGGGAACCCTCCTACACTGTTGATGGGAATGCAAGCTGGTGCAGCCACTCTGGAAACCAATACGGAGGCTCCTCAAAAAGTTGAAAATAGAGCTACCCTATGACCCAGCAATTGCACCACTGGGTAGATACAAATGTAGGGATCCGAAGGGGTACATGCACCCCAATTTTTATAGCAGCAATGTCTACAATAGCCAAACTCTGGAAAGAGCCAAGATGTCCATTGCCAGATGAATGGATAAAGAAGATGTGGTATACATATACAATGGAATATTATGCAGCCATCTAAAGGAATGAAATCTTACCATTTGCAAACGATGTGGATGGAACTGGAGGGTATTAGGCTGAGCGAAATAAGTCAATCAGAGAAAGACATGTATCGTATGATCTCACTGATACGAGGAATTCTTAATCTTGGGAAACAAACAGGGTTGCTGGAGTGGTGGGGAGTGGGGGGGATGGGGTGGCTGGGTGATGGACATTGGGAAGGGTATGTGCCATGGTGAGTGCTGTGAATTGTGTAGGACCATTGAATCACAGACCTGTACCTCTGAAACAAATAATACATTATATGTTAAAAAAAAAAAAGAAGATAGTAGGAAGGGAAAAATTGAAGACAGGGAAATGAGAGGGGGAGATGAACCATGAGAGACTATGGACTCTGAGAAACAAACTGAGGGTTCTAGAGGGGAGGGGGGGGTGGGGGATGGGTTAGCCTGGTGATGGGTATTAAAGAGCGCATGTATTGAATGGAGCACTGGGTGTTATAGCAAACAATGAGTCATGGAACACTATATCAAAAACTAATGATGTAATGTATGGTGATTAACATAACATAATAAAATTTTTTAAAAAATGAAAAAAAATAATACCTTTGGGGAATAATAATAATAATAATCTGCTTTGAAACTAAGAAATTAACTTGTTTTAAGTCTTACAAAAACATATTTTCTCCCAACATTAAATTTCGTTTTCCTTAATTTGAAAAAAAAAATGCCCTCATTCTGAATTATACAGTTCAATTAATTTGACTGTGTGTTAAGTGGAAGCATACATTCCTAATGGTGACAATAAATAGAAGCATGTCCTTCTAAACAATATAAAGTAACCTAGGCTTGAGAACTTTATAATAATTTATTCAATCTTTTTAATAAATTTAACAACTCTATTTTATAATTTGAAACACTTCATGTACTTGATAAAATATTGATGTCACATAATTGATTTATAATAATAAATTCAAATTCAGGCCCAATTACCAGTCTTTTTTTTTTTTTCTGTAAGAACCACTCCAAACATTGCCATATATAAACCATTTTAAGAGAGTAACGTAAATTGAGATTAAATAATTTGCACTGTTAAATTAACAATTCAGTGGAGATTATGTTTGAACTCTTAGCTGGTGAAACCTATTTCTTGCTCAGCTTTTGAATTTCCTAAAGGACTTCAACAACATGGATCTGTAACCTTCTGCTCATACCCATTGTTCTAAATCCCCTTTATATATCAGTGATTTCATCATTCTTCTTTCCTTGCTTGTTGATATCCTTAGTTTCTCTACAATGGTTTTTAACACATTTTTTTAATAGTTCCAGGTCTACTGTGACCTCTCAGTTTAGTCATACAATCTCATTTTCATTAATATTTGACTTACATGAGAATTTATTCTCAACACTCCCTGCAGTTTGAGATGTTTTTCCCCCATTTTTGATTTGGCTATGTGTAGCAATGGAAGGGGAAAGTATTTAATTTGTTGTAATCCTAAGACATCTTATCTTTTCTTACCACTGTCACATAAATTATAATGATGTAAATTCCATTTGTTGCAAGAATATGAGAGCAGTTTGCCAACAACGAAATGCAGCACTTGAAATTTTAAAAAAATAATTGTAAAAAATATATACACATTGCATTTCTGCTAATTTTGTCATTCCTAAATAATAATATAAAAACAAACAGACTGAATTATCTCTTTAAAGACAATACAATCACAAGAAGATAAAGAAGCATTATGAACAGATTCTCCTTAAAGAGCTCTAAGTAGTTAGTAGCTCAGCATTAATACAGAAAAACAAGGGGACTTGATCACTATAATGGTTAATTTTATGTGTCAACTTGATTAGACCATGATAACCAGTTGTTTGGTGAAACACTAATCTAGATATTTCTTTAGGATGTGATTAATATTTACAAGCAGTTGACTTTAAGTACAGTAGATTACTCCCATAATGTGGGTGGGCTTCACCCTATCAGTTTGAAGTGTTTAAAAGACAGAGGTTTCCTGAAGAAGAAGGAATCTTGTCTTAAGATGGCAACATAAAAATTCTCCCTGAATTTCCAGCCTCTGAACTCAAGGATGCAACATCAACTCTTACCTGAATCACCAACCAGCAGCTGGCCCTATTGATTTTGGACTTGCCACTTGCCATCTCTGAAAATGACAGGAACTGATTCCTTAAAATCAATCTCTCTCTCTCTCTCTGTCTGTCTCTCTCTCCACCCACCCCATCCTATTTCCTATTGATTCTCTTTAGAATTCTAACACAATGGCCATTATAGAATCTTCCAAATTTTATCATAAAAAACTAACAAAATCATCCATATCACAGTCAAAATTAAAATATAATAAGATATTCCTCTCCTTACAAGGTTACCCTTCACTTGTGATCAAATCATTTCCTGGACAGAGGTCTCAATTAGAACCATCATTAACAAAGGGTCATTAACATAGGTATTGGTAATTTTACCCTGAAAGTTGATGTTATATTAATAGAAGAAATCTTGTGATGTTTGATCAACCTGTGGTATTTTATTTTTCTGATAATTTCTCTCCCATCCTACAGAGTTAGAGCACCTCCTGTCATATTTGCACTGTGTGAAACCCACCTCTAGTCATCACTGATTGGACCAAAAATGGGCACTCGATTCAGGCTGGATTCACCATATCTTTCTCTCTTAGGGATCTGCAAGTAGGTTTCAAAGTCTATAGCCTCTGTAAGTCTTCTTGAGAATGGAGCGAAACCTGGTTTCAGAGGAAAAGAAGAAAATAATGAAGCAAATATTTAATAAAAAGTAGAGACAATAATTTCTCAAAAACAAGAAACTAAAATGCTAAAAGTAATTTTTATTGTACTTAATAATTATATTTAGTAAAAATAGAATCAATAAAAAACAGTTTCAGTTCCTGAGGGGATTAGAAATACATCTTTCTTCAGGGTCCATGAGATATCTCAGTAACCTTCTACTAAATTCTTTCCTCCTTTTCATCCTATTTTTACTTTTTTGTTTTCTTCTCCTTCAAGGTAATTTGAGTGGCTTAATCATAAGAACTATGATTAATATAGACAACCAGTTTCCTTTTGACAAAATTAACTATGACTTTTATCATCTGTTGTCTTCCATTTTTATTCTTAAGCTTTTTGAAGAGATAAAAATCAATGCCTTATTTTTAATCCACCATCACTTCATGAATCAGATCATTTTCCCTAATAGCACTGAAAGTGTTACCTAACACACACACACAAAATTCAGATGATGCCAAAATGTAGGTTTTGATATTATATCATGAAACAGCTGCAATAGTCCAAAACACACTGAGAAAACGATTCAAAATAATTAGTATAGAAAATTTATCAAGGAAAAAAATAAAGTGATAAGAGCTTAAATTTGAGAGCATTTAAGGTAGGAGTTTGATGTATGGTATATTGGTAAACATTTCTTACCTAGTCTTCTGAAGCCATCCAATCTTAGTCAATGTTATTCAATCCAGAAAGGACCCTTACTATGGGCAATGAAAGAGCTACACAGGAACAGACCAAGGAAGTAGAGTTACTGCATGGCAATTTTGGAGACCCATAGTTTTTTAAGACAGAAAGCCAATATTCTTAGCAATTATTCACCTTACCCATTGTTTCAGTTTAATCAAGAAACTGTATGTAGAGGCCACCTGATAGTGACATGGGCTTCCTCAAAATAGAGGTTTGGATCAGTAGTAATCTCTTCTGACTATGATATGTGGTTTTCTTTTATGACAAAAGGTCAGAATAAAAGCAAAATTTTGACTCTTTCCCAGAAAATATGTTCCATCTCAGAAGTAATAAAAGTGTTTGTAAAGCATGTTATATGAGAAAATATTTAAGAAGAGCAAAAAGAAAAACTATCCATTTTACTACTCCAGACAGTAAGTGATATAATAACTTTAATGTATAAAAAAGTGTAGGACTGAATAGCTTTAGGTAGTGAATTTGTCATTTCAGATATATGTGACAAATTTTCAATAAGCCAATCAGATCTGAATGTTTCTAAATAATAATTACACTGACAGATATATTTAGCTGATTAGTATATCAAAATCTCTTCAAAATAATTCATGAGCAACTCACCATTTCATAGGCTGAATCTGTGAAGAAGAAATTCAGATATATTTACTTAAAAAGTATCTTCTAAAGGGACGCCTGGGTGGCTCAATCAGTTAAACATCTACCTTTGGCTCAGGACCTGATCCCGGGGCCCTGGGATTGAGCTTGGCTCTCTTCCCCTCCCCCTACTTGTACGCTCTCTCTTTCAAATAAATTAATATTTTTTTTTTAAAAAAGGATCTTCTAAAGATGTTCCTGAATGTATGACTTTTGCTGCTCGCCCTTTTTAAAAAGCTTTGTATTTATAGTGTATCTGTCATTTGCATTTAAATGAAGATCTCCATTACAACACAATTCCACTGAATAAAAACTTGTTCTTCTTTGTACCTTGAAACTTTGTGTTTCTTTGTACCATGGCAATTATGGCATAAAGCATTTCCTGTGCAACTCATAGGAGCTTAGTGGTATTTGAGTCTAATATAAACATCCTTATAAACCCTAAGTGAAAGAAGTCAGTCTCAAAATCTTTGTCCAATCACAGTGGTCTCTGGTTGAATGAAGGGAAATGCTGAGTACAATATGGCATATACTCTGCAGACTTGTCCCATGCACTCACTCCCATCCTCATGGGCCCACAGGTATCCCAGGGAAATCTTCAATTAAAAAGGAAAAGAACTTAAGAGGGTGGCTCACGTAATGCTGTCTGTGGGATGCAAGAGCAAAGAAACAAATGATTACAGACACAGGAGAAATGGATTCTCTTCAATGCAGTGGTATGGCATTGGCTATGTGCTAGGCAACTCTGTATAACAGGGGGTGCTAGTGAGAACAGTAGTGGCATCAGGGTCTGATGAATGGCTTGAGTGTAGGTGGTAGCTGTTGGGCCTGCAGTGTCTCTTTCTTTACTACAGCAGTTTCCTTTCATTGAAGTTTCTTGAAAGTATAGCACAGTTTGAGCTATTATGGTGCTGGTAAAGAGTATGGGGTATGGGCAATGAAAGAGCGCCACAGGAGCTCTTAAGGAGTAAAGAGTCTTTTACTCTTAAGGAGTAAAAACACCCTTAACCCAAACGTTTCCTTGGTCCTTATGTACATGGACCTTACATAATGTCAATTATACAAATTGCCCCCAGATCTGTTGAAAAGATAACACAGAAGGATGTTGACAGAAAACATTCACAGTGCTGAGTGTGAAGCTCCTGCCTCTCACAGTTCCTCCAGGGACAGCACCAGCTATAACACTGTCCACTTCAAGATTTAAGAGACAGATCTTCATGAGCTCTTTGTATAGCTACCTCTCAGCCCACCTCTGTGGCATCGATACTGTTTCCACAATCTGCGTAAGAAACCAAACCCCTTGTCTTGAGCACACTTTTCCCTGAAGCTCTCTCAAGCAGCTACTTTTGGGGGTTCTAACCCACATCATGGATATTACTAGAACGGAGATGGTTTTTCCTTTATTTCATAGAAACATAGAAGCAATGGGAAGAGAATTTACATACTCTCCCTAAACCACACTTCCCAATCTACCTGCATCTAGAACAGCAGACTCTGGCGTTTCTCTTGTCACAGAGATGAACTCCCCCACTTCTTCCCCGGATTTCAATATCTCTCACCTATTTGCCCCTCTTCTATCTTCTTGTTCTCAGTAAATAAAATCTCATCCAGCTTCTCAGGCTTCTTTTAGTCCTTGATTCCTTGTTCTCCCTTATCCTACACATTCCAATCCAACTATAATCCTTGCAAACTCTGTCCCTAAACTATATCCCTAAGCATTCACTTTTTGCCACTAGCCCAACCACCATCAAAGACCCCAGTGTGATAGCTTCCCCCTAGATCTTCCTCATGCTGATCATAACTCCCAGGATTTATTTTTCATACAGCAGCAGATATTTATGGTATTCATCTGAGCACATCAGTTCATGGCTCAAAACCCTCCAGTGACCTAAATCCTCGTTATACTGAAATAAAATCTCTTAATTTTCACATGGACTATGAAGTCCTACAAGATTTCATCACTATTTTTATCTGTATCAACAATATATGACTCCAATCCATAGATGCACATTAAAAACAGGGCTTTTACAGCTTCCTCTACCTCTCATTTCTGCCTCGAGGTCTTTTTTACCCCACTGCCTAAAAGATTCAGACTGAAGACCTAAAATGACTCATTTTCCCAGTTTACTGAGGATTTTGTTTCAATATTAACTTATTCAATATTAACTTATTCAGAGTTCATTCAGAGAAGCAATATATTTTTTTTAAGAGACAGAAAATCTGTTAGAGAATGGCTTATGTGATTGTGGAGCTGGTTTACCAAGTCTAAAACTTGTAGGACAGGCCATCAGAAAGGGAAGATCATAAGTAGACTGTAACTCCACAGGCATGATATTGTTGTCAAATTGTTGAGAACTGGTCTTGTCTCTCGAGAAAGACTGATTTTAATACTCATTTTAAGTCCTCCCAACTGATTAAGTCAGGTCCATCCAGAATAATTACTTACTTAAAGTCAACTGATGAGCAACTTTAATTACATGAGCATAATTTCTTTACAGGAGCATCTTGATTACTATTTGGCTGAATAACTGGGGGCAGTAGCTTAGCTAAATTAACACATCAAAAAGCCATCACAGTCATCTGTTCAGAGAGACCTTCCATAAACATCAAAGCCATATCAGGACCCTGTCAATCTCTTCATTCTCTGAGTCTATCACCTGTTTTATTTCTTTGTTCATAGCATATATCACAAGCTGACATTATGTATTTATTTTATGATCCCCCAGTAGCTCTAAGAAGTCAGGGACTTTGTTTCTTTCACCACTCTACAATCACTGATGATTTTTTTTAAATGAATGAATGAATAAACCAATGAAATGATCATTATAAATACTCTCAGAATGGGGGGATCTTCAGGGTATGATGTAATTTTCTACCCAAAGCTCTGTTCTCATTGTTTGGCAATGAGTATTGTTAGACCTTTTATTAAAGGACTTATTGGTGAGAAGAATATTTAAAGGTGTTTTTATCTATAATCTGAAGTGAGACAGTGAGGACTAGTCACAATATGTTTTATTTTAGTCTAAAATGTTTTAAAGGGACTTGATTTCTAATGTATGATTATTTCACTATGATCAGGATTTCTGACATCTGTTAACATTTTTTCTAACTCAATTCTTAGTTACTCTTTTGACCATGAAAGAGCACCCTTTGTAAGTATAGAAATGAACAATGTAGTTTGCAGTCAGAAAGAAAGGAAAAAGGAACAAAAAGGAAGGAAGGAAGGAAGGAAGGAAGGAAGGAAGGAAGGAAGGAAGGAAGGAAGGAAGGAAGGAAAGAAGGGGCCTAAACTAATTGATGGTCCATTTTAATTATTTTGTTTGTTTGCTTATTTTTCCCTTTAGTTTCAATGAGCAACACAGAGAAAAATCACATTGCTTTTTGTAATCGTTGTGTCTTTATTTCAAATAAGTGTCTTTAAAGATATAAACAACATTGTTGTCAATAAATTTCACATTATTCAGTTACCCATTAAAATGAATGGCCTATGTGTTCTGAAAAGGGTGAGTTGAGGACATGATGTTAACTCAGCTGATTTGTAACATATACTGAAATTCTATTACATGACAGGCACAAAATAGGTAGTGTGAGGGATACAAAAAATGGCCTCTGCTTATCTGGATCTCATATTTATTACATGTATAAATCTTCCTCTCGTTTTTCTCTGGATTTACTAAGCACAAATTCCCTTTGCCATACTTACATTTGTTTTGCAATTAAATTTAGCTAAATCAATCAAACAATCAATCAATCAATAAATAATCACAAACCCAGTTAAAACACGTATCTTTGCACAGGGGCCCTATAAAAATCCTTGTTGATGTGGTAGATTAGGGTATAAAAATCAAAACCCAAAGCAAAACAAACAAACAAATTCTGAGTCCCTTGAAAGGAAAAAAGCTGTGGGTATACTGAAAATAAATACTTTATTAACCAATTCTCTGAGTGGATGAATGGATGAATTATTCCCAGAGAGCAGTAAGTTGTGTCCTTTCAATGGTACAGTCTATCTCTTTCAGGCCACTCAAGGCCTATTCAAAAAAGAAAGCTGCTCTATATAAACTGTACCACACAGTCAAGAAATCAAAGCACCTCCCTATCTCACTCACCAGGAAGATCTGGCAGATTGAGAATTGCTCCAGAAGAAAGCATATTAAACAACAAAGGTCTCCCTGAATCATACCCAGTGTAGGAAATGGGAGATGTTAACAAAAACTCCTTTGAGACCATCAGTACACAAAGATTCTTTGCAGAACAAAAGTCAGGGTTCTCAAAAAAAATTATTCTCAGTGGTCTAACATCTTGCATCAAATTCCTACTAAAAGAATTTCAAAGCTTGCATGAATGCCTTCCCAAATCCTCCTAATTTCTACTCTCTAGATGGAAGGTTCTCAAAACAGTGCATTTGTTGCATACTTTCAAATACAGACATTTTCCTCATAAGCCAAGTTTTCACAATGCAAATTTGGTATGATTTGATCAATTAATGTTTTAAATAATCATCAATTTCTGTCATATAGAATGGCATCATAAAATCTGCTCTATTCAGGGGTTCATAAGAAAAGACTCTTATGCAAAACCAAGAGGCAATCAAACAGTCATTCAATGAGATTTACATTAATCTGTAACAATTAAAAATAAAATTATCATTGAAACTTCCCATGAATCACTGGCTAGCCCACACATGAAAGGGGCATTTTGCTATCACTAAGAAAGGAACACCAACAATTTTAAGCCCTCTTTCATTTTATGTGAGCTGCATCAGGATAAACACAGGTTATACATAAAATAATTCTAGAAACATCAACAGGAATTCGTTATACAGGACTTCCCTGATCACCTGAATTATAATAGCAGATATGCATTCAGAACTCACTAACTTTCCTCCCAGTTACTGCTTTAAGAAATTGACATACATTTACATATTAATTCTTTCCATCCTTATTTAACTCTATGAAGCAAACACTATGTCATTACCATTTTATAGGTGAGAAAATGATATACAACAAAATCAGGCAATTTGCCCAATATAATAAAGCTTGGAAGTAGAGGAACAAGATCCCAGGCAGACTTCAGAGGATAAGTTCTTAAACACTATATAATATTTCTTTTATAAGGCAATTTAGGCGTCCTCATTTTATTAAGAAAAACCATTTCATTCATAACATTTATCACAACTCATAATTATACTTCTAGCTGTTCTCATTGATTTTGTATCTGTCTGTCCCTGTGGTCTCTGGTACCCTGGGCCATATTTATTTAATGCAGTTTCTGGCACTAAGAAAAATCATCACAAAGATGTATTAACTATATGAATGAATAAATGAAGAGACAAGTGAATGCAAAACAAAATTACTGAAAATGATTTTACCTGATATCACCATTTTTCAATCAAAACAATTGCAAGCAAAACTTGCTTGGATACCAAATTAACCTAGGAATCTTTGGTCACCTGATGGTCATTTTAAGGGACACATTTAAAGGGATTTCATGGCACCCATCAATTACTGTCTATATCAATGAACCACAGCTCTGTTTCACTGCCTAAATAGAACTGATGCTTCTTCTTAATTACAAGGCAAAGTTCTTATGTTTTTATATATTACACACATACTGTTTCTACAGCTCTTCAACCTGAACTACCCATACCTCTTCCCTCTTACACTTAGCAGATAATATCCTGAATTACATTCACAACGACTCAGCTCCTCAGTCCATATGAGAAACATTGTCATGATAATATTGGCCTCAATATGGAAAAAATATATACATTTTATAAATTCATCAAAGCTATAAAGAGAAATTGGTAGTGATGTTTAAAGAGGGTGAAAAGCATAAGAAAGTAAAAACAAGAAAGATATGAGAAAAAATGCAAGACCTTGGAGGTATCAAAAGAAAATTTTCCTTCTGATCTGCTTTAGGCTAGTTGGTGACATTTTTCTTGTTATTACCAATTTCCCAGACCCTCACTTTTCATATTTTTTTTTAATTTGAGGGTATCCTATGCCCCTTATTAGACTGCAAGCACCTTAATGTTAATAGAAAGAAATATCTTCCATATATGTAAAGAGGCTTAAACCCTGGGAAAGTGGTCAGGTCTCATGGCAGAGACACATACATATAATATGCATACATATACATATGCATACAATGTATATCTTGAGGCCTGTACACAGTTAGTGTGTAGGAGGAATACTGTGGTATGCCTGAACAGCAAATAGTAAGATACAGTTCACCAGCACAGGGGACTTGGGTTGCAGTGAAGGAGCTGTGTGGGCAAGACAAAGAGGAAAGTGTTCTAGATGCTCCTGAGAGAGAGAGAAACATGCCTAAAACAAATTTTAGAAACACTTCTGTATGACTTATCTGCATTCAACTTTTGAGAAAACCTTTAATAACTCAGTTATTCTCTGCTGTCTTTAAGTTCAAGCTGCTCTTTCTTTTTTTTTTTTTTTTTTTTTTTTTTTTTTTTTTTAATGTAGGCTCCATGCCCAGCAATGGAGCCCAGTGCGGGGCCTGAACTCACAACCCTGAGATCAAGATGTAGGCCGATATCAAGAGTCAGATGCTTAACAGACTGTGCCATCCAGGGGCCACAGGCTGCTCTTTACTCACTATAGAGTTTGGGCAGTAAAGGAGGTGGGGAGCTCTATGTGATCTATGCGTGGTTCCATTCCTTAGTATTTTGTATAGGTCAGGTATCTCAATACTGTTTTTGGATTCAACAAAATACTTGAAAGTAAAAAGGAGTAAGAAAACTGGCCTGAACAGAAACTAATAAGGTCCTATTTTTCTTAAGAAAAAGAGAGACATCCATGTAAAATGACTTACTGTCGTTTTATTTAATCACATAAAAAATCTGCACTGCATTCCAGACTCCAATGCTTAGCAGAGAGACGTTCAGCAAATATACAAAATGAAAGATGATCACTGAAAATAGAATATAGTATTTCTCTCAAACACAATAGACATATAAAAACAGAAAAATAAGAACTTTTTATTAGCACCCATTAATAGCAAAATAGAATTAAAGGAGTTGAGGCAAATTAGCCCTTGTTGGGATAAAATTCAAATCTACATCACCTAGTTGATACACACCCATAAAAGCAACTTGCCTCTTCCCTGTGATGTGATAGGTGATGTAATAAAATTGAAAATTATATATATATATATTTATCATCTATATATATATATATATATATTTACCAGGGTTTACCAGATTACGATAATCATAATGAAGATACAGCTCAGTCCCTAGTAACTCTCAATCTGAGGCCAGACTTTAAAGCCTGTGACCTGTTGCAAAGTTCCAACATTTGTAGGAAGTTTATCAAATGGAAGTTGATATGCGTTGCTGCCAATATCTTCTGCCTCCTTGTAAATCAACAAAGCCTGTCTTAGCTGGAAAATGACCAAAACCTATTTATTAGTCAATATATTGAATTATTGTTTTCTCATTTTTAGAAATTGTTTTAGATCACTTAATTATCCTATAGATCAAAGGTTAGCAATCTATGACCCATGGACTGAATACCTTTTACTTAAGGTTTAAAAATGTGTTCGTAAAATCATTTTGGAAGCAAACATCTCAGAAGCAGAGACTCTAATACTCAATTTGTTTATACCTAATGTTATTGGAGTACTATGAATATTAAGAGATTCTAAAATGATGTATATGCATGTGTCCCAAAATTTGAATTACATTATTTTCCTAGCTGAGGAACTTAGCTTTCAGAGCACAGAAACACAGCTCATGCCTTGTCATTTGTTACATTTGGGCATGCCACTACTGTGTAGTTATTCTGACGGCTCAGGAACAGAGATCGCAAATAGAGCATCATTAGAAATAAACACATTATTGCTTGGGGAGAATTCTGAGCATAGGTATGGTTTAGGGAAGAGATCGAAGAGTGTGGATATATGTCAGTGAAGTATATCCAAGCAGGGCCGCCATATTACACAGTTCTATGGCACAAAAGTCAAATTGAAACGTTGCTGTAGGGGGAACAACTTGCATTGACTAAATATAAACAACATCCACTTTTTACCTCCTGTATTTGTTCAATTCAGCAGCAGTGCCAGATAGCCCACCCTGAATTTTCTCTGAAAGCCCAGCCACAGGATTTGCAGTTTAGGCACTGAAGCTTGTTTCAGGCCTATGGAGCCAATTCCTTCCCTGAGTTTGGGATCAGGCCACCTTAACACTGAATCTCAAGAGTCCTGAAGGTCACCAGCTTTCTGTGCCTTGCTTTTGCTGATCCAGCACTTAGAATTTTCATTTCCATTTTGAAACCAATAAATCAGCATATCTTGCCAGAGGAGTTTTAACCTCTTAAGATGCAATCAAATTGCTCAGTCAGAATGACTCCTGAAAATTGATCTGCACATTGCTAAGAATGGAAGAGAACTTTCATGTTTCTAAGGAATATATATTGCTGATTTATAGAATAATGCTAGCTGGATCCTGAAGGATTAAGTAATGCTGTTGTAATTAGAAAGATCTGAGATTATCTGTTCAAATAGAGCAGAAAGTTATCTATCAGTGATATTGGCCAATTGTATACAGTTAGATAACCAATGTAATCAATGTGTTTGCCGATACGCTGTTATGTAATTATCTTCATGTCATTTTGAATGTTTATTGTCTTTGATCATTGTTAAGAACGATAAAAACAGAATGTAACTGTAATTTCTGATGTACCTCCCTTAGTGCTTTATATAACATACCAAAGGCTTCAAAATTGCTTTTGGTTTGCATGGTTTTGGAAGGAAAGAGGTACATAATTTCATTATTTTTATCCTGCTTTTTCTAGTTTGACCCAACAAATTAGCAATAGATAATTTTCTCTAAAATTATATCTTTGAATAAAACAACTTGATTTTTAACACATTAATTTTCTCATTCAATGTAATATTATCAATGTGTTGCTTCTCAGTTTTTTCCATCCCAATCCTGTCTGATTTCCTTGGTCAGATCTGGCCCAGCCTCACAGGGGAATCCTAAAGAGATCATTCATCTCCCTGCTTGAACATTGGGAGGGAGCTGAGAAATGACCACCTCTCTTGAGACCCTACATCTCCCTTTAATGAAGTAGTATCTACCTAATTAGTTTAATCAGACTATTACAGAGATTAGCAAGGTAACATGTCCCCAATGTCCTGTATTATTTAGAGAAAGGTTTTATGTATATGGAGGAACAGCATGATTTTTATCTATGCATTATTCCTTCAGCCCTTAATCTGACTGGTTTTCAGCTTCAGTGCTCTGAATCAAGTGAGCATAATGTCAATGTAAGACTCGGATATAAGAACAAGTGAATCAGCAACCACTAAAATCACTAAGCAATATCCGAAACTTATGAACATGAAGAATCAGTCCGCTATTGGGAATCTCAGAATGACATATTTTTTTCTTCCAGAATTTAGTACTAATTTCTCCCTTCTTCAACTGCTGGATGTAATATAAAATGTAATCTGTGCATGTTTTGCTAAACTAGCTAGGCAGTTAGTATTATTTCTTTCTTTCTATAGAAAGGAATGCAAACCTCCCCCATTGTAAGTAGGGTAATCAGGTAAGTACAATGGAACAATCTTTGCCTCTAAATTTTGCATTATTGTGAACAGAAAAGAATAACATTTTTTTGTTACTGTTGTTACCATCACCTCATGTCCTGTTTAAAGGCCATTATTGCTAAAATATAAGTGGGTAAAGGGAATAGAATAATGAAAGGAGTCATTAAAAGAAGGTTGTGAGCAAGTCTAGTAAAACAGCTGCAATGCATTAAATTGTAGTTTAATTATTTCAAAGTTTCCCTCAGAATACTTGAGGGAGAATTGCAGGGGTATTGGAGAGGAAAGGCCAAGCTGTGCTAGGCATTCTGAATGAAAATATAATAAGATTCTCTACCTCCGTTACTTTTCCATGTGTTTTCTGTAGCCCATAGGGGAAGGAAAGGAAAGAATGGATACTGCTCCCATCCCTATGCCCCAGTTCTGGGTTGCAAAAGCCTCAAAAACATGCTGTCCCTTTGAGATTGCTCTGTAATTATGGTATGGGCTCTTTACCGTAGGACACAAGAAAAAGTCGAAAGAATAATCTTCCAATATCACTTTGCCCAGAAGTGTTTTCATCCCATCAGAAACTATGCAAATTCCTTTTTGGTCCCCCAAAAGTTGCAGAAGTTAAAGCTGGTATTAGGAGAAACTTCACTCTTGTTCACATTTATGAAACTCTGAAAAAAACCTACATATGAAAGGAGAAATATCAGCAGTGGGTAGGGGGGCAGCTTGGACTGGTTCCCACACGTTGATTGTTGAGGGCTCTGGCATTTTATGAGTCAATTTTGAAACCACTGGTGGCTTTAAATTGAGCTTGGTAGAAATAATTACACCATGGAAACTGATAAATACAACACACAAGCCCCCCAGTTGCCCAGCATCCCAGTGAGGTAGGAAAGCTGAAAGGACTCTGTTTTAGAAAGGCCCCATCTCTGCCGGTTTTTTCTGCTACGCCCCATTTACTCATGTTCCATATTTTGCCTCTAAATAAGCCAAGAAGCCATGTTCCCACTTCAAGGAGGAAGCAAGAGAGTTAATCACTCTGAGTTTTGTCCTAGGTCCCAAACACCTGATAACACCTAAGAAGAGCCAGATCCCAAATACGTTCCAGGACATTAGCTTCAAACGCACCTTGGCTAACACTAGCTTCAACACCCCTACCTTCAGTAATTTATGAAATAACGCCTATTGTTCACCTGACACTTGCCTTTGATTAGACCCTAGTGTGGATGCCTGAAGGAACACATACTCTAGACTCTTTCCCAATATAAACCCCTAGCTCTAATCAACAATGAGACTCATTCTTCTCTCCTCTCTCAATCTCCCAGACACTCCATCTGCTGCTATTCTCTGTCACTCATGCTATTCAATAAACTCTGTTTTCATTTGCTCTGGATCACGTTTGATTTTTATCCTATGTGAAGCCAAGAAGCGTCTTGGCTGGTCCTATGGGACCCTCACCTGGGTTCTTGGACCCAGCCTGCCTGCATCACCAGCATGCTGGAAAGAGAGGCAACTGGAATAATAGTGTCAGCCATGTGGACCTTATGTACTTTAGTAAAGACACTTGTATGTAAGAGGATTAGTGTAGATACCAGTAACTCCTAAGATGAGCATCACAGAAGCTTTCAGAAAGGTGATGAACAGCAGGATGACACAGCCGGAGATAACGCAAGTGGAAAAAATGTCTAAAAATAGCTCAAAAATACTCTGTAACCACCTGTGATCGGTACCCATCCCAAGATAGGAAACTTTGCCTTTAAATACCACCATGCTTAATTGTCTTAATTAAATGTTTCACAAAATTGCATGTAATTTAACCAATTTTTCTCCCCACTTACCCCACCCCCAGACAATTCTCTTAGTGGTGTCCCACACCCCAAATTTCAAAAAATCCTTTTAGGTGTTGTTAAAGCAAAATCAACCTGAATGTTCTAGAAGTCACTGCCTCAGGCTTTTGCAGACAATAGCCTAAATGCATACCTGAGAAAATCTAGTTTTGTATTTATTCTCATGAGTGGACAGTAGTGGCAAGGCAAATACAGATTTGAAATTAGAGTTAACACTTATACACTGCTTACTATGTGCCACAAGTATTAACATACTAAGTGTTCATAAGAGCCTGTGAAGTAACCCCTGCCATTTTACACATGAAAAAAAAAATGAACAAACCAAAAAAAAAAAAAAAAATTAAAGCCTGAGTCATAGGGAGTTTAATTACTGTGCTAATATCTCACAGCAGTATATTTGGAATAAGCTATGGAGCCTGATCTGGCTCCAAAAGTTAAGAGCTTAACCATTACACCAATGCTCTTCATGCAACCATGATGTTTGTGACATTCAGAAGTTCTGCTGTTTAAAAATGTTCCAATTCAGTTGTTCGTTTTATTAGATTGCAATGTGTATTATATTTTTTCTTTCTTTTTATAAAGAGTATTAATGTATATGTAAAGATTTTTATATTTTCAATTGTTATGATTATTATACTTACCTGTATAAATGTGAATTTACTCTAATTTAGTCTGATTTAGTAAATAATTAAGAATTTACCAGAAACTATACACTCTACTGAGACTTATGAATAATAGAAAAGCAGGGGCGCCTGGGTGGCTCAGTTGTTAAGCGTCTGCCTTCGGCTCAGGTCATGATCCCAGGGTCCTGGGATGGAGCCCCGCATTAGGCTCCCTGCTCAGTGGGAAGCCTGCTTCTCCCTCTGCCACTCCCCCTGCTTGTGTTCCCTCTCTCGCTTTGCCTCTGTCAAATAAATAAATAAATAAAATCTTTAAAAAAAAATAAAACAGAAAAGCAGCATGAACAGTAACATGATATCTGCATCAGGCTTCATTACAATAGGAGTTGAGGGCCAGCACTTATACACTTGAAACATTTGTAGTTTGGGACAAGTTACAATACAATGCAGTGCTTCCTCCAGGAAAGTTCGTATAAGAGACAATATTAAATCTATGTGCAATAAAGATTCCTATAGAAAAAACATAGGACAAAATAATTAGACATTAGAAAAACAAATGAGAAATAAAATACCACTTTAATATTACAGAGTTACATAAAGGTGAATAAAATAAATTATGATGATAATCAAACGACTTTCTAAGGAAAGTTGATACTGAGGGAAAAAGAAAAACACCTGGACTAGATAAGAAACGAAGGAAACATTACACAGAATCTTGGATGATTGAAAAAGAGAGATGCATAATGTAAGAAGAAAGCAGAGCTGTAAGTATAATACAAAGCTGGGAATACAAGGGAAAATTTTTAAATTACAAATTCAAGAAGTACCAGTATTTCTTTCAAGGGACTGAAGCAACTGGGCCAAAAGCACTGACAACTCTCAGAATAGACAAACAAGGGGCGCCTGGGTGGCTCAGTCAGTTAAGTGTCTGCCTTTGGCTCCAGTCATGATCCTGGAGTCCTGGGATCGACCCGGGGGATCAGGCTCCCTGCTCAGTGGGGAGTCTGCTTCTCCCTCTGCCCCTCACCTCGCTCGTGTTCTCTTTCTTTCACTCTGTCTTCCTCTCTCTCAAATAAATAAATAAAATCTTAAAAAAAAGAATAGACCAAAAAAGTATGTATATTCAGTGAAAAAGAATATTTTAGAGTAATATTGATGAAAAAATATACTTTGGCATTAGATTACCTTTAATGATTGCTTTTACTATATATTTAACTCTTATTTGAATTAAAATAATAACAAAATGATTGAATCTAAAGGATTATAAGATGAGTTTCCTAGTTTGTGTCCATGTTAATGGAATGATTAAAGAGATACTAGGCATTCAGAAGATGAAGAAAGAAATCAGGACCCATGTTGTCATTTTGAGGAAGAAATTAACATAGAAAAGAAATGATGGAATTGAGATGTAGCAAAATATTCCCCAATGAGTAAGGAAATAGATCCAATACTCTTTGAAAGCTTAGGGGTATACACAAGAGAATAAGGCCAGAATACAATGTATGGGAAGAGAAATTCTAAAAGAATCAAGCAATTTTCATGAAGGGAATGGATGCTTTTTTGACCCCAAAAGGACATTTATTGGCAAATTGATAATAAAAAGCACTGATGAAATCCTGAAGCCTATTATCAAATTGAATTTTATTTATTTTCAGTCATATGTACACAGCGATTAGGCTAATGGCATAACGTATTTGTTAGAGTAAGCAACTCTAACTGTTGCAACAAATAAATCCTGAAATTTCAAAGGCTTAATAAAAATTTATATCTTATATGTGTGATTTAATGTGGATCAGTCAACCTTCCTCTACTTTGTAGTTATATATCTGTAATACTTGGCCTCCAGAGTCAGCACAGTACGGAAAGTCTGATCTGGGGATTTATGCAGAAAGTTTTTTTTTTTTTTAAGTCCAGACCAAGAAACAGTACACATAATAAATGTCCACATCTTACTGGCCAAAACTCAATCTCAGTGATACAACCTAACAGTAAGAAAATACAGACTATTCCTGTGTGCCCAGGAAGAGAATAAAGTAACAAACAGCATCTGCCAATATATGTTATTAAGATACAAGAAACAATAATAAATTTATGCTTGTAGCACATTCTGTTTTCACTGCTTGTGACTCAAAGAGAAAATCAAGAAATGGGATAAACTGGAACAATTAACACCACTGTCTTCACTATGAATCTAAAAGATCCCTGCTCAGAGCAGTGTCTGAACAATGGGTGATGAGCCAGTCTTTACAAGAGAGGAGAGTGCTATTAACATAAAACAAACTTTCTATAAATCTGTTAGGCTCTGTGTCCCTGTACCATTCTACGTGCACAATTGGCCTCTCTTAAGACTTACCAAGAGACCATCTGATGTAGAATTACTTGATTATTTCATGGAGAAAAGTATACCATAAGAAATAACATGATAACCTCTTTAGGATTCTTCAAAATTTGTCTCCAGTCTGCACCCAGTTTTGCTACCTACGGCTTAGTTCTTAATACCTAGCCCTCCCATATTCCTCATACTTTTATTATACAAAGAAATTTACCTTCAGGATGATGCATTCATAAATCTGAATACTCAGGGCCAACACATTATCCAAGGGAAAAAAAAAAAAAAGTCTGTTGTAATTACCAGGTCTCGCAGCCTTTAGAAGAGACACACATAGTAAACAAATATGTAAATGTATTTGTATGTTTTACTGAAAGAGGAGAGGGAAGGGAGGAGCTGGCTGACTTGTAAGATCAGACAACTCTATCCCCCATAATAATTGAATCATGGATGGACACATTATTCAAGAGGCCAATCTGGGTCACAACTGGAAATTTTTTTTAAAGATTTTATTTATTTATTTATTTGAGAGAGCGAGAATGAGAGAGAGAGAGAGAGAGAGCACACGAGAGGGGGGAGGGTGAGAGGGAGAAGCAGACTCCCTGCCAAGCAGGGAGCCCGATGTGGGACTCGATCCTGGGACTCCAGGATCATGACCTGAGCAAAGGCAGTCGCCAACTGAGCCACCCAGGCGCCCTGCACCTGGAAATTTTCTGAAACTATCAAGAAAGACATAGTCTCTCTTGGTTTGCCAACCTGGGATAATGTAAGACAGTAGACAGAGAAGGCTCTTGTTCCACGATATATAGAAAACTTAAGAATGAATTCAACAAAGGTAAATAATATAACTGAGAGATGAACAAAGAGAGAGACAGAAGGGAGAAAAGACAGAGGGAAAGAGAGAGAACCTGAATCCTATATTCTGTCATGACTGAAACCATTACTGAACTTTTCAGTTATTGAGCTAATAAATTCCTACATGCTACCTCAACAATTCACATAAAGGATTATATATGTGATAGATGCGTATCTATTTAAGAATAAAATTTTTAAAGTTTACAGGAGAAATATGTACATAAGCAGAAACAAAGAGTGAACCAAACAAAATTTTAAAAAGCAATATTTTAAGAAGCTTCTTGTGTCAGGTAGTACTTAAAATGCCTTGTATTTATACAGTCCTTTGTACTTAAAATTTTTCCTATAAATTATTTAATTTAAGCTTAATATAATCATATAATAGTTATTACCATCACAGTCTACAAGAAGCAAACTCATGCCTCACAGAAGGAAAATGATTTGTTCAAGGTCATGTAATAAGAAATTGAGCAATAATTCAAGCCAATGTCCTCATTTCCACTGTGTGAATACAAAATGTTCATCTCAGAGCTGAGAACTGTGAACTCTAAGTTAAACATAATAACATACAGTCAAGAAAATTTACTTCCACTGCAAAAAAAAATAATAATTATAGAGGAGAAGTCATCTTAGTTGCCTTGGTCTGAGTTCACTTGTAAGCAGAGCCTGAGGTAAGGACTTGGGTTCATGTATTTTATATGGGAGGTGATCCCAGATTGCTAGGGTGAAGGAGAAGAGGAAAAGAGACAGGGAAGGAAAAACAATGCAAGAGAAATTATTACGCTTGTCCTCAATGTGGGCATCTGGTGCTCAACCCCACTTGAGACTATCTGATAAATCTTATTGTAGATACTCAAAACGTGTGCCTGAAGGATCGAAAGGTGCAACTTTTATCCACCAGCCCTAGATTCCTACAGTTTGTAGTGGTGACACCTCTCCCTGCGTGAGCACTTCCACCAGCTCCTTGATGCCATAGCTGCCAGTGGGCTAAGAGGGCTTTTCGCTGCTGCTTAGAGAAAAACCTGAGGCAGAGTTGGGAAAACCTCAGCATGCTACTGAAGAGCCCTCCCAGGAGTCAGAGATGGGATACAGGGATGCAGCATGAGACACCAACAACGTCTGCTACAGTCTTTCCCAAAATAGATTGGCATTAAAATCAATGTGCTCTCATTACTCTGAGATCTGATATGGACCTGGAAACTACAGAGAGAAAGCACAATGGAAAAGTCTCTATTAGCTCTCACAGAAAATAGATAACATATTTTTCCTCCTTATCAATTAGAGCTTAGCATACAAACAATGTGCAGTTTCCAAGAGAATCAATCTCCAGCTTGAGTGGTAAATAGAATTATTCATAAGGAAAGAATGAAAACAAGGAAGAAAAGGATCTAATTATTATACATAGATATAAATATGCTTCATTTCTGTCTTTAATTAGACGTTCCAGGGTCACCTGGGTGACTCAGTCGGTTAAATATCTGCCTTCGGGGGGCGCCTGGGTGGCTCAGTTGGTTAAGCGACTGCCTTCGGCTCAGGTCATGATCCTGGAGTCCCGGGATCGAGTCCCGCATCGGGCTCCCTGCTCAGCAGGGAGTCTGCTTCTCCCTCTGACTCTCTTCCCTCTCGTGCTCTCTATCTCTCATTCTCTCTCTCTCAAATAAACAAATAAAATCTTTAAAAAAAAAAAAAATAAAAATAAAAATAAAAATAAATAAATATCTGCCTTCGGCTCGGGTCATGATCCCAGGGTCCTGGGATCGAGCTCCGCATCGGGCTCCTTGCTCTGGTAGGCCTGCTTCTCCCTCTCCTTCTGCCTGTCGCTCCCCCTGCTTGTTCTCTCTCTCTCACTGCCAAATAAATAAAATCTTTAAAAAAATAAAGAAGTTCTAGCAGATATCACCACTACAAATGACTAATACCTCATAGACTAAATTACCTTTAATGTATACAGCAGGAAGACAACTTCTTTGGGGCAGTAGACAACGTACGCATCAATACTTCCACAATATTTTTAATATTTGCAAAAAAGTTAGGACAAAACAAACAATTAGAGATTTCTATTGGGAAGCGATTTATCAGTAGTTAAAACATTTTCTGATGTGATGTTAACCATGCCAGTTACTCAAATTTCCATTCCTTACTGAATTATGCTTCTGTAGACCTCAGGAGTTAATATTCCAGATCACATAATAACAACTAGAAATCATTTAGATATACACCTCCTATGATAATTTTCCTTGAAATAAACTAAGCTAAGCAAATCAGAAGAAAACTATTAAATGGAACTAGCATTTAAAATGTTATAAAAGTTTTAATCAAAATACTTGAAATGAGAGTGATGTTATGAATATCTCCTACTAAAGTACAAAAGCCTCACACAAAGATTATAATTCTAAAAATAAGAAAAATAAGAATATATTTCCATTATATTAAAGTATATCTGTATAGGTATTATTAATATATATATTTAAAGTATAAATAAACTGTACTGAGGTATAATCTATGTTCAATAAAATATACCCATTTTGAATGCAGTTTGACAAGTTTTGACAAATGTATTCCAGTAACTACCACCACAGTCAAGATACAGAATATTTCTATCACCTCAAAAAAGTTCCCTTATCTCCTTAGCTAATCAACATCATACCACTACACCATGACTGTGCCAGGCTATCATTGTCATATTTTTTTTGTCACTGTACATTATCTTTGCCCGTTGAAAAATTGTATACAAGTAGAATCATAGGTATTATAATATTGTTTGGCTGGCTGATATAAGCCCCCAAACATGGAATAAAAATAGGCTGGGAATTACTGTCCTCCTCATTGAAGAATGTGCTAGAGTATGGAATCTCCCCTTGGGAATGAGCCATCAGAAGCTCTTAGGGTATATAGGCATCAGTAGTGATGGTTGGTTGCTTGTTCCAAGTTTTCACTTGGTAGCTCTCCTTTCCACTTGGGGAGACTGAAAAAAATAAAGTTTGCTTCTAAATCATTATAGTTTCTACTTCTTTATAAAGTCCTTGTTTTAAAATTTGCCAAAATCTAGATATCGTTCTTTCTGGGATAGACAGTACTTTGATCCATCGATGCACAATGAACAAAATACTTCATAGCATCTACAGGCAAAACCGATCAAAGGGTATCACATAACGATGTAGTCCCTATCAAAATTCAAACAACTTCCTAATGTTACCTGCACAGATTTCAGTTCTTTGCCTGAAGAGGGGAAATTTCAGTTTTGTCAGGGGATCCTGTACTCTGAGCAATAGTTGCTTGATGATGATGATCAGAGAGAAGGCAAAGGGGGGCTGAATGAAGGTGCAACAAGTGGGAAAGTAGTAATCTAAACCTTTTAGATTTTGCTGGGGTCAAGGGTTTGGGCCTCTACCTGCCCCTAAATCTGCTGAGTTATATCCTTGCAAATTCTCATTTTACATTATGTGTGACTATTTTTCTTTAATCTAGTGGGGAAGGATATATATATATAAAGGGAAAGCCATCTGGGTTTCTTTACAAATGAATTTTAAATATGGAATCTGCATATGTTATTTATTCTCCTTCACTTAAAACATGTAAATGTCTTGGCAAGATGGCGGAGGAGTGGGAGACCTGGATTTCGTCTGGTCTCAGGAATTCAGCTGAATAGGGATCAAACCATTCTCAACACCTACGAACTCAACAGGAGATCAAAGAGAAGAATAGCAACAACTCTCTGAACAGAAAAGTGACCACTTACTGGAAGGTAGGACGTGCAGAGAAGTGAATCCAAGGTGATATTCGGGAGGACAGACGGCGGGGGAGGGCACCTCCATCGGCCCATTCTGGCAAGTGATAGAGCCGCAGAGCACAAAATCAGAACTTTTAGAAGTCGGCTCCGCTGAGGGACGTCGCTCCAGTGGCTAAGCTGAGGGTGGAACCCTCGCGGGACAGTGTGGTCTCAGGACCCTCGGGGTCACAAAAAGACCGGGGGTGCCTGAGTGCGGCAGAGCTCCCAGGTATCGGAGCAGGGAAGCCAGCTGCAAAGACGGAGACAAGGCGAGGGCTCTCAGCTCGGGGTTGCCATAAACTGTGATCCATGGCCCAGTCGGGCCACTGCTCCTCCAGCAGGGACCCAACAAGCGGCAGATCTGGGGAGACTCCCCTTCCTCCCCAGGGAGGAGAAGCGCGGGAGTGCACCGCAGGGATCTACTGGGTTTGGAGACTCCACACGGGGTCGGATGCCAGATATAGAAACACTCAGTCACAGGCCGGGTGAGCACGGAGTGCGGCCGGAGACCGGGGAGACGAGAGTGACTGACTGCTTTTCTCTGGGGGTGCACTGAGGAGCGGGGCCCCGAGTTCTCGGCTCCTCCGGGTGGAGATTGGGAGGCCACCATTTTCACTCTAGTCCTCCAAAGTTGTACCGAGAGCTTGCAGGGAACAAAAGCTCCCAAGAGCAAACCCGAGCAGCTTGCTTGGCCCGGACAAACAAGGGCAGGGCAATTCCACCTCCAGCAAAGACATTTGGGAACCACGGCAACAGGTCCCTCCCCCAGAAGATCAGCACGAACAGCCAGCAAGTCAAGACCAAGTTTACCTATCAAGGAGAGCGGGAGAACTACAGCGCTAGGGGAATACTGCACATAGAATTCATGGCTTTTTTACCATGATTCATTAGTTTTTCAAAGTTAATATTTTTTTAGCTGTTTTTTTTTTTGAATTTTTCTTTTTCCCTTTTTCAACCAACACCTTATCAATCCCTATTTTTAAAAAAATATTTTTTTATTTTTCATTTTTAGAATCCTACTTTACCCTTCATAGTAGTTACCCTTATTTTTGGCATATATATATAAGTTGTTCACTCTTTAAAATTTTGAGATACAGTTTCTTCTAATGGATCAAAATATACCCTAAATCACTAGTGTACAGCTTTGTTCTGGTCTCCTGCCTGATCACATTCTCTCCCTTTTTTTTTCTTTTTTTTTAAATCTTCTTCTTTCTTTTTTCAAACAACTTCTTATCTTATCAATTCCTTTTATAAAATCTTTTATAATTTTCGGGTGCCTGGGTGGCTCAGTGGGTTAAGCGACTGCCTTCGGCTCACGTCATGATCCTGGAGTCCGGGATCGAGTCCCACATTGGGTTTCCTGCTCAGCAGGGAGTCTGCTTCTCCCTCTGACCCTCTTCCCTCTCATGTGTTCTATCTCTCATTCTCTCTCTCTCTCAAATAAATAAATAAAATCTTTAAAAAAATCTTTTATAATTTTCATCTTTACAGTCATCTTCCATCCCTTCATTGTATCAACCCTTATTTTGTACATATATAAGTCTTTCTTCCTTTAAAATTTTAGGAGGCACTTTATTCTAACAGACCAAAATACACCCAAAATCTAGTGTGTGGCACTGATCTATGCACTAGCCTGATCACATTTGATCATATTCTGTTTTTTTTGTTTTGTTCGGTTTTTGTTTGTTTTTATCTTTTTTCTTTTTTTTTCTCTTTCTTTTTTCTTTCTTTTTCTTTCTTTTCCCCTGGTTTCAGGTCTTTTCTGATTTGTATAGAGTATATTTGCTGGGGACGTTGTTAATCTGTTAGCATTTTGTTCAATCATTCATCTATTCTCCTCTGGACAAAATGATAAGATGAAAAAAATCACCACAGCAAAAAGAACAAGAGGTAGTACCGTCTGCCAGGGACCTACTCAATACGGACATGAGTACAATGTCAGACCTAGAGTTCAGAATCATGACTTTAAAGATACTAGCTGGGCTTGAAAAAAGCATGGAAGTTATTAGAGAAACCCATTCTGGAGAAATAAAAGAACTAAAATCTAACCAAGTCAAAATCAAAAAGGCTATTAATGAGGTGCAATCAAAAATGGGGGCACTAACTGCTAGGATAAATGAGGCAGAAGAGAGAATCAGTGATATAGAAGACGAAATGATGGAAAATAAAGAGGCTGAGAAAAAGAGAGAGAAACAAGTACAGGATCACGAGGGCAGAATTTGAGAGATAAGCAATACGATAAGACAAAACAACATTAGAATAATTGGGATCCCAGAAGAAGAAGAAAGAGAGAGAGGGGCAGAAGGTAGAATGGAGCAAATTATAGCAGAGAACTTCCTTAATGTGGGGAAGGAAACAGGCATCAAAATCCAGGAGGCACAGAGAACCCCTCTCAAAATCAATAAAAATAGGTCAACACCGCGACATCTAATAGTAAAACTTACGAGTCTCAGAGACAAAGAGAAAATCCTGAAAGCAGCTCAGGAGAAGAGATATGTAACCTACAATGGTAGAAATATTAGATTGGCAACAGACCTCTCCACAGAGATCTGGCAGGCCAGAAAGGACTGGCATGATATCTTCAGAGCACTAAATGAGAAAAATATGCAGCCAAGAATACTATATCCAGCTAGGCTGTCATTGAAATTGAAGGAGAGATAAAAAGCTTCCAGGACAAACAAAAACTAAAGGAATTGGCAAACACGAAACCAGCCCTAAAAGAAATACTGAAAGGGGTCCTTTAAGCAAAGAGAGAGCCTAAAAGCAGCATAGATCAGAAAGGAACACAGACAATATACAGTCACAGTCACCTTACAGGCAATACAATGGCACTAAATTCCTATCTTTCAATAGTTACCCTGAATGTAAGTGGACTCAATGTCCCAATCAAAAGACACAGGCTATCAGATTGGATTAAAAAACAAGACGCATCGATATGCTGTCTGCAAGAGACTCATTTTAGACCCAAAGACACCCCCAGATTGATAGTGAGGGGGTGGAAAACAATTTACCATGCTAATGGACACCAAAAGAAAGCTGGGGTGGCAATCCTTATATCAGACAAATTAGATTTTAAAACAAAGACTGTAATAAGAGATGAAGAAGGACACTATATCTTACTTAAAGGGTCTATCCAACAAGAAGATCTAACAATTGTAAATATCTATGCCCCTAACATGGGAACAGCCAATTTTATAAGGAAATTAATAACAAAAGCAAAGAAACACATTGACAACAATACAATAATGGTGGGGGACTTTCACACCCCCTGAGTGAAATGGACAGATCATCTAAGCAAAAGATCAACAAGGAAATAAAGACTTTAAATGAAACACTGGACCAAATGGACGTCACAGACATATTCAGAACATTCCATCCCAAAGCAACGGAATACACATTCTTCTCTAGTGCCCATGGAACACTCTCCAGAATAGATCACATCCTAGGTCACAAATCAGGTCTCAACTGGTACCAAAAGATTGGGATCATTCCCTGCAGATTTTCAGACCACAATGCTTTGAAACTAGAACTCAATCACAAGAGGAAAGTCAGAAAGAACTCAAATACATGGAGGCTAAGGAACATCCTACTAAAGAATGAATGGGTCAACCAGGAAATTAAAGAAGAATTAAAAAATTCATGGAAACCAATGAAAATGAAAACACAACTGTTCAAAATCTTTGGGATACAGCAAAGGCAGTCCTGAGAGGAAAGTAGATAGCAATACAAGCCTTTTTCAAGAAACAAGAAAGGTCTCACATACACAACCTAACCCTACACCTGAAGGAGTTAGAGAAAAAACAGCAAATAAAGCCTAAACCCAGCAGGAGAAGAGAAATCATAAAGATCAGAGCAGAAATCAATGAAATACAAACCAAAAGAACAGTAGAACAGATCAATGAAACTAGTAGCTGGTTCTCTGAAAGAATTAACAAGATTGATAAACCCTTGGCCAGACTTATAAAAAGAAAAGAGAAATGACCCAAATCAACAAAATCATGAATGAAAGAGGAGAGATCACAACCAACACCAAAGAAATACAATCAATTATAAGAACATATTATGAGCAACTCTATGCCAGCAAATTAGATAACCTGGAAGAAATGGGTGCATTCCTAGAGATGTACCAACTACCAAAAGAAATAGAAACCTGAACAGACCTATAACCCCTAAGGAATTGAAGCAGTCATCAAAAATCTCCCAACAAACAAAAGCCCAGGGCCAGATGGCTTCCCAGGGGAATTCTACCAAACATTTAAAGAGGAATTATACCTATTTTCCTGAAACTATTCCAAAAAATAGAAATGGAAGGAAAACTTCCAAAATCGTTTTATGAGGCCACCATTACCTTGATCCCAAAACCAGACAAAGACCGCATCAAAAAGAGAATTACAGACCAATATCCTTGATGAACATGGATGCAAAAATTCTCACCAAAACACTAGTCAATAGGACCCAACAGTACATTAAAAGGATTATTCACCATGACAAAGTGGGATTTATCCCTGGGCTGCAATGTTGGTTCAACATCTGCAAAACAATCAACGTGATACAATACATTAACAAAAGAAAGAACAAGAATCATATGATCCTCTCAATAGATGCAGAAAAAGCATTTGAAAAAGTACAGCATCCTTTCTTGATTAAAACTCTTCAGAGTATAGGGATAGAGGGTACATACCTCAATATCATAAAAGCCATCTATGAAAAACCTACAGCAAATTTCATTTTCAGTGGGGAAAAGCTGAGAGCTTTCTCCCTAAGGTCAAGAACGTGGCAGGGATGTCCACTATGACCAGTGCTATTCAACATATTATTAGAAGTCCTAGCCACAGCAATCAGACAACAAAAATAAATCAAAGGTATCCACATCAGCAAGGAGGAAGTCAAACTCTCACTCTTTGCAGATGATATGATACTGTATGTGGAAAACCCAAAAGACTCCACCCCAAAACAGCTAGAACTCATACAGGAATTCAGCAAAGTGGCAGGATATAAAATCAATGCACAGAAATCAGTGGCATTCCTATACACCAACAACAAGACAGAAGAGAGACAAATCAAGGAGTCGATCCCATTTAGAATTACACCCAAAACCATAAGATACCTAGGAATAAATTTAACCAAGGAGGCAAAGGATCTGTACTCAGAAAACTAAAATATCAGGAAAGAAATTGAAGAAGACACAAAGAAATGGAAAAACGTTCCATGATCATGGATTGGAAGAACAAACATTGTGAAGATGTCAATGCTACCTAGAGCAATCTACACATTCAGTGCAATCCCCATCAAAATACCATCCATTTTTTTCAAAGAAATGGAACAAATAATCCTAAAATTTGTATGGAACCAGAAGAGACCCCGAATAGCCAGAGGAATATTGAAAAAGAAAAGCAAAGCTGGCGTCATCACAATTCCAGACTTCCAGCTCTATTACAAAGCTGTCATCATCAAGACAGTATGGTACTGGCACAAAAACAGATACATAGATCAATGGAACAGAATCGAGAGCCCAGAAATGGACCCTCAACTCTATGGTCAACTCATCTTTGACAAAGCAGGAAAGAATGTCCAATGGCAAAAAGACAGTCTCTTCAACAAACAGTGTTGGGAAAATTGGACAGCCACATGCAGAAGAATGAAACTGGACCATTTCCTTACACCACACACAAAAATAGACTCCAAATGGTTGAAAGACCTAAACGTGAGACAGGAGTCCATCAACATCCTAAAGGAGAACACAGGTAGCAACCTCTTCGATCTCAGCCGCAGCAACTTCTTCCTAGAAACATCGCCAAAGGCAATGGAAGCAAGAGCAAAAATGAACTATTGGGATTTCATCAAGATAAAAAGCTTTGCACAGCAAAAGAAACAGTCCACAAAACCAAAAGACAACCGACAGAATGGGAGAAAATATTTGCAAATGACATATCAGATAAAGGGTTAGTATCCAAAATCTATAAAGAACTTATCAAACTCAACACTCAAAGAACAAATAATCCAATCAAGAAATGGGCAGAAGACAGGAACAGACATTTTTCCAACGAAGACATCCAAATGGCCAACAGACACATGAAAAAGTGTTCAACATCGCTCGGCGTCAGGAAATCCAAATCAAAACCTCAAAGAGATACCACCTCACACCAGTCAGAATGGCTGAAATTAACAAGTCAGGAAACGACAGATGTTGGCGGAGATGCGGAGAAAGGGGAACCCTCCTACACTGTTGATGGGAATGCAAGCTGGTGCAACCACTCTGGAAAACAGTATGGAGGTTCCTGAAACAGTTGAAAATAGAGCTTCCATACGATCCAGGAATTGCACTACTGGGTATTTACCCCAAAGATACAAATGTAGGGATCCGAAGGGGTACGTGCACCTGATGTTTATAGCAGCAATGTCCACAATAGCCAAACTGTGGAAAGAGCCAAGATTTCCATCGACAGATGAATGGATAAAGAAGATGTGGTATATATACACAATGGAATATTATGCAGCCTTCAAAAGGAATGAGATCTTACCATTTGCAGCGACGTGGATGGAACTGAAGGGTGTTATGCTGAGTGAAAAAATAAGTCAATCAGAGAAAGACATGTATCATATGACCTCACTGATATGAGGAATTCTTAATCTCAGGAAACAAACTGAGGGTTGCTGGAGTGGTGGAGGGTGGGAGGGATGGGGTGGCTGGGTGATTGACACTGGGGAGGGTACGTGCTATGGTGAGCGCTGTGAATTGTGCAAGACTGTTGAATCGCAGATCTGCACTTCTGAAACAAATAATGCAATATATGTTAAAAAAAAGAAGAAGATGAAGATAGCAGGAGGGGAAGAATGAAGGGGAGTAAGTCGGAAGGGGAGACGAACCATGAGAGACGATGGACTCTGAAAAACAAACTGAGGGTTCTAGAGGGGAGGGGGTGAGGGGATGGTTTAGCCTGGTGATGGCTATTAAAGAGGGCACATTCTGCGTAGAGCACTGGGTGTTATGCACAAACACTGAATCATGGAACACTGCATCAAGAACTAATGATGTAATGTATGGTGATTAACATAACAATAATAAATTTTAAAAAAGCATGTAAATGTCTTAGGGGAAAGGTTGCAGGTAACTTTGAAATACCTTAAGAATGATGTTTATCATGTTAGCATCCTCTATTCCCACAAAAATAGGAAAAATCATTATGGGATTAGGAGAATGGAATTTCAAGACAATTTGGAGAGGGCATCCAAGTTTTCTAATAATAATCTATATGGTCATTCAGGCAAGGTGAATACTTTGTCTTAATACTGGAGGTCCTCCACAAAACTTTTCTTTTTTTAGATTTTATTTTTTAGGCTTGGTTTGTGTTATTTCTCCAAATTGCTATTTGTGCAATAATTTAAACTTCCAATTCTTAAGAGAATCTGATGAATTGTGTCACTGTCATTTAGTTTGAAGATCTCTGTCCCTATTTATCTTGACCTTGCCCTCCCTCCTCTGAAAACACCTACTATTTCCCTTACTTAGCTCCTCCTTTTAGCGCAACACAAAGGTCATTGTTAAAGTCTCATGAGCATAGAGTTAGGCACAGAAAAAGGTTCAGAAGAGAATAGAAGAAAAGTTGGAGTCATTGCCATGCATTAAGAATAAGGGAGCTTATTTACTCATGGAGATGGAGAAGAAATAATGATGAAGATGAGAGAAAAATAAAACTGGGAAGAGTCATGTAGGCAAGTGAAAGAGATCATTAGAAAAGTGGTAGCAGTTAAGACTGGTGAGGTATATGGCACCAGATCTTGGATGCCCATCTCTTTAGGCTAAGGAGTTTGATATAAATCTATAGATAATAGACAATTGAACCTTTGAGGAAGAAGGGAGTATGAAAAATACATAGCTTTGTTTTAGAGAGATTAATCTGGAAGATACTTGTAACATGGATTTTATATGTGTAGACGTTCTTATATTGCTATCTAATGTACCCTAAAATGCTTCAGCTGAATGTGTTGTGCACATGTATGTGTGTATAAATTAACTTCAACCTGTACTTTAAGAGCAGTTGGTTAATTTGCATGATCCAATCAGGGATGCCTACTCCAGAACTTGTTGTTCAGTTACCTGGAGTTCAAATCCCAGAACTGATTATAATGTCTTCCATTATCTTTAGCTCCAACTACTGTAGTGGGTTTTTAAACTAATACAAAAGAAGTTAGACATTAGAAATACTTTTGCATTGGTGATATGTGTCATTCAAAGTATCTTGATTTGTCCAGCAGGTTATAAGTTTCAGAGCAGTACCCTAGTCCTAATATTGTTGATTCAACCCTTGGGTCAGATATTTAATGAAGGATTTTTTTTTTTTTAGAGTGTTGACATTTATTTTTTTATTTTTTAATTTTATTATGTTATGTTAATCACCACACATTACATCATTAGTTTTTGATGTAGTGTTCCATGATTCATTGTTTTTCTATAACACCCAATGCTCCATTCAATACGTGCCCTCTTTAATACCCATCACCAGGCTAACTCATCCCCCCAGCACCTCCCCTCTAGAACCCTCAGTTTGTAATGAAGGATTTTTAATGAAGAATTCAATCACTGTATTCCAACCAGGCAACTAAATTTTGCTGCTAGAAGATTGTCACATAATCCACCTTTTGTGTGGATTCTCACCAGAATTCCTAAAATGATAATGAGCTACATGCACTCCACTGAACTTATAAGAAAAAATTATGACTGTTTTTGTCACTGTTTTCTAACAGATGTTTCCATAAGTAGGAATAATCTGACACTTGTCTTTATCATATTTACTAGCAGGTAGTAGCATTTTAAAAAAGCAAATCTGTGGCTCTCACTTAACTATTAGAGATTACTGATACCTATTTTTAAAAACAAAAACAAACAAACCAAAGAAACATTGATAATTGTGAATGACCAAATTGGCTTGGGCCAGCATGCAACAAAATGAAGATGCAAGGCCAAGTTTGAAAACACATCAATAGTATCTATGTGAGGGAATGATGGTGAACTAGTTATATGTGGGAACAGAAATATTTGGAAAAGGCTGAACTCAAAGTCTCTGCAAATTTTAAACAAAAGAAATTTAACCTCAATTTTCATTAAACTTTCTGATTTAAGAAATAAATTTTATTCAATAATACCAAATTAAGAACACTATTATGAAATACAAAACATGTACCTCAAATTCTATTTAGTAACTTTGATTAAAATAAGAAGTAAAAAGTGGAACTGGGAGAATAAAATAATTAAACAGAAAAAAATAATTAGGTCAGGAAAAAGAAAGGCGGAATTTAAAAGATTGCCAGTGGTTTATCTAGAGGCATAATACAGGCCCTCTGGAAGAGTATCTAGCATTGTGTGGGATGATGGAACTTCACTGTGTTATAAAAACACAGCTGCACATCCTCTTCTATATAAAATGCTTTACAAGAGTGACAGATTTTACGTAGGTGCAGTGTGTGCTCAGTTCGTTCTAATAAAGGACAATTTTATGTTTTGCCATTTCTAGCATAGTTTAGTCCATTCTGAAAATTACTCTCTATCTTCCCCAAGGAACAGCAAGAGAATTTTGGACTGAAATATTTTCTTTAAAAACAAACAAATGAACAAACAAATATGCAACTGTACACTTAGAAAAAAAGAGGGTAAATATGTATCTCACTCTATATGTTTGTCACTTAATGAGCCTTTTCTCCAAGTTTTGACTGGCTGTATGGTAAGCAGAATAAAAATTACTTATACCAGATGATTCCAAAAATATGGGAAAAAAGCCCTCTTACATGCAAAACATTTCTAAAATACATAATATTATTATTACGTTTTGAAATGGAGAAATTAGCTGAAGCTATAGTTCATCATATAAAATGCTGCCTGAAACATAGTAGGTATCAGTGAATCATGTTAAATTTAAATGTACATATTGGAGCAAAAAGTAGGGTTCCTATTTACAAATCAATACAGATTAATTTATTGCATTAGCAAGAGTTTCTTCTTAGGAGAACAAGCTTCAAGAAAAGCAAAGCAAGGTGGAGTATGTTCGAACTTTGTACAATTACACAAGGGTGGCAAACTGGGCAGGTGGAGTCAGGGAACTGCCAAAAAGCTAATGGATATGACCCAACTTCACTAGTATCAAGTTTGACTTATCACAATACCAGAAAACATTGCAAATGCTTACACATATTTATTCATTAACTTTTACTTATCGAAAGAAATAAAATAAAATGCATGATTGGCAACCAACGTTGCTTAAGTCCTCCTAATTATTTTTAAAATATTCCAATTCTAGTTAGTTATTGAAGGTTAATATAAATTCACTTTTAGCCTTTAATTTTTATTTATCTTTTAGCTTCTTGTTGATAGGAATACAATAATTCAGTTCAGAAGTCACGCTAATTTTTGTAAGTAGGATCTGGCAAGTCAGTTCCTGGATTTTATGTAAAGATAAGAAAAACATTTATATCTATAGTTCTAGAATAAAAATTTTGACAAGTTAGACATTCACTCAATAAAGACAAATTTTATAGTGATAGGGTCTTTTTCCCTCCTAACTATAGAGCAAAGGGGATATATTTCCAAAACAAGGGCATTTAAACATGCCAGAATACTGTAAATAAGAGCAAAAAAAGAATATATACATATATATATGTGCATGTGTTATACATAAATATATTATAACTTAACTATTAATATCTTATTTAAATAATGAAAAACACAAGAAACTTCAGTGAGAACAGTGATCTCTGAAAGATGAAAAACAAACAAGCTGAGTCCTACAATTGCCCAGCTTACTCCCTAGGAAAGTGTCCAGGCTACAGCACAGACAGAAGGAACCCAGAAAAGAGCCAAGCAGACTCCCTAAGTTGAGGACAAGAAATGTGGCTAGAAGTCACAGGGCAAAGGAACACAGAGGATAGAGGTAGACAGAGGGAGAACTTGAGACATCTTCAGAGGTTCACCCTCAAGCATTCAGCTGCATACTGATCAGTGCAGAAATGCAAGGAAACTACCTGAGACCAAGGAAAGGGCTGCCCCAAAACATCAGAGTAGTCATTTTCTACTGGGGGCAATTTTGCCCCTAAGGATCCACTTGGCAATATCTCCAGATATCTTTGTTGTCACAACCTGTAGGGAGGGTGATACTACCATCAAGTAGATAGGAGCCTGGGATGCTGCCAAACATGCCACAGTACGCAGGAGAGCGCCTCACAACAGTGAATTATACGGTCTAAAATATCAACAACACCAAGGCTGAGAAACCCTATATTGAGGAAAACAGTATGGAGGGCTCACAGAGGGCTGGAATATCCCCATACATCTTCAGCAGAAAACTTCAAAATTCACAGAGTATCAAGTAGAATAATTAGCGGTGAAGTAAATGTACCCAAGATTAGATGTTGACCTAGTTTCATCTAACAAAACATAAAGCACCTGCCAATAAAATCTTAAACTATTTACAAGTAACTTAACCATATTGTAAAACAACTCTCAATAATATTTTCAGGCATACAAAACATCCAGCACACAAACAAGATAAAACATACTATGTCTGAATCCAAAAGAAAAATTACCAAGCATCCAAAGAAATACAGATATATGACTCATGAAGAAAAGAAAAACAATTAATAAAAACTGTCTCAGAAATGACATAGAGGATAGAATTCACGGTCCAGGCATTAAAACAATTATTATAACTGAATTCCATATGTTCAAGAAACTAGAGGAAAGACTGAACGTATTAAGTAGGCATGGTGATGTAAATTTAATGATAGACATTGGGGATGGTATGTGCTATGGTGAGCGCTGTGAAGTGTGCAAGACTGTTGAATCACAGATCTGTACCTCTGAAGCAAATAATACATTATATGTTTAAAAAAAAGAAGAAGAAGAAGAAGATAGCAGGAGGGGAAGAATGAAGGGGGTAATCAGAAGGGGAGATGAACCATGAGAGACAATGGACTCTGAGAAACAAACTGAGGGTTCTAGAGGGGAGGGGGTGGGGGGATGGGTTAGTCTGGTGATGGGTATTAAAGAGGGCACGTTCTGCATGGAGCACTGGGTGTTATATGCAAACAATGAATCAAGGAACACTACATCAAAAACTAATGATGTAATGTATGGGGATTAACATAACATAATAAAAAAATAATTTAAAAAAATAAAAGGCCTAAATTGAACTTCTAGAAATGAGAATAACAGTTTGATATAAAAATTATACTAGAAGGGATTAAAAAGAGACCTTGTAGGAGAAAAAAATGAATATGAAGACTTAGTAATAAAAACCATCAGAAATGAAAGACACAGAGAAAATTGACTTTAAAAAAAAATGAAGAGAACATGAGCTGAACTGCAGGAAAATTTTACGAGGCCAAATATTTTTTAATTGGAGACTCCAAAGGAGAGGAGACACTGCAAGAACTGAAAAAAATAAAAATTGGAAAAATAATGGTCATATGTTTCAAAATCTGACAAAAAATAAAACCCCATATATCCAAAAATCAACAAAACCCAAGCACAAAAATAAACATAAAGAAAGATACACTAAAGCATAGCATCACTGAATTGCTTAAAACGGATGATAAAGAGAGAAATAAAAAACAGCCAGAGAAAACGATCTATTATATACAAAAGAATGAAGATAAAGATGATAGAGGAATTCCCATCATAAATAATGTAAGAGAGAAGACAGTAGGAAAACATATTTAAAGTACTACAAGAAAAGTACAGTCAATCTAGACTTTTACCAAGAGAACATAAGTTTTAAAATTGAGGGTGAAATAAAGGCCATTTACACAAGCAAAAGCCTAAAGAATCTATCACTTCCAGAACCATACAATCAGTAACATTCAAGTCCTACAAGCAGATGAACAATGTTACCAGATGGAATCCTGAATAAAGATTGAAGAACATTTGTTACAGAAACTAAATGGGTTGCTATATTTTAAAAAATGATTTAAGTTTCCTTAATAGAAAACCGGCTATTAAGCAAAAATAATACCAATGCACAGTGGGATTTATAATATATGGAGAAGTAAAATGTATGGCAACAATAGCACAAAGGCTGGGGGTATAATGTTTTAAATAAATATTTTAAATAATATTTTAAAGCTCTTATTCTATAATAAGAGCTTTATCATACCAGTGAAATAGTATTGTATGATTTGAAAGTATGCATAGATAAAGATGCATATTCTAAACTCTCAAGAACCACTAAGATAACAAAAGAGTTTGTTTTAAACTAAAGAGTTTGAAAAATAAAAAAAAATAAAGAGTTTAAATAAGAAAACAATGAGTTTGTGTTAAGGCAACAGATCAACTGTAATCATAAAAAAAAATCCTCAATTATTCCAAAAGAAGGCAGTTATTTCAAAAAGAAAGCAAAAACATATAAAAAGGATAATAATAATAAACAAGTGGGATTTCCACTAAGAATGGAACATTGGTTAAACATTTGGAAAATCAATCTGTGTTAAGTCACCATATTTACATATACACATAAGACATCTCAATAGGTGGGTAAAAAAAAGAGTAAAAAATATCAAACATCCATTCCAGATTTAAAAAAAAAATCCAAGCAAACTAGGAGCAAAATAGATTTTTCTTGACTGGTAAAGAACGTTTACATCTACAGTTAATATACTTAACAGTAAAAGATTAAATTATTTACTCCTACAATCAAGGATAAACTCTCTCCGGCACTTGGTGGCTAAGTCCATTAAGCATCTGCCTTTGGCGCAGGTCATGATCCCAGGGTGCTCGGATCACGTCCTACATCGGGCTCCCTGCTCGTGGGGGAGCCTGCTTCTCCCTCTGCCCCTCCCTCTACTCGTGGACTCTCTCTTTCTCTCCCTTTCTCTCTCATAAATAAATAAATAAAATCTTAAAAAAAAAAAGAATAAACTCTCTACACCTTTATTCAAAATTTTACTGGAAATTCCAATCAGTGTAATAAAGCACAAAAAAAGAAATGGTTGCCATTCAGATTTGAAAGAGAGAAGTAAAACTTTTTATTTGTAGACAGTGTGATAGTCAATGTAAAAAAAAAATTGATGGAATAGACAAAAAAGCCATTAATGAATTTCAGAAGAAGGTAGGAAATAAGATCAATTTCAATAGAATCCAAAAGAATTTTAATAAATTTAATTGTATTTCTGTACATCAGTCGCAATTAGAAATCAAAAATAAATAAAACAATAGCATCTACAAGAGCATCAGAAAATATGAAATGCTTAATAATAAAACTGACAAAAGATGTGCAAGACCTGTGCACTGAAAACTACAAAACATTATTAAGAGAAATCAAGACCTTAATAAACTGAGATAAATATTCATGTATCAGAAGGAACTAATATTGTTAAGATGCCTATCTTCCCCTATTTAGTCTATAGACCAAAATAATTTCAATCAAATTCCCATCATAGGTTTTGTATAAACTGACAAGTTCTTTCTAAAATACAAATGGAAGAAGTAACTAAATGTACATAACCTAACATAATCAAAATAAAAAATAATAAATAAGTACTGAAAAAAGAAGACTGAAGGACTAATTTCTAAAATTATTATAATGCTATAAATTATTATAGTCCAGGTAGTATGGTACTGGCATCAAGATACACAAGTGGATCAACAGAACAGAACAGAGAGTCAAGAAATAGATTCCAAAATATGTGAGCAACTGATTTTTGATAAAGGTGCAAAAGCAATTCAGTAGAGAAATATAGTTTTTCTAACAACAAATGGTGTTGAAAATTAGATAGCCCTAAAATAAAGAACTACAATCCATACCTTGCAATATAAGTAGCTCATAAGCTTAATGTAAAATCTAAAACTTATAGCGGTAAACATAGAAAAGAATTCAGTGATCAGGATTAGGAAATGATTTTTTAAGTATAGCAACAAAAGCATGATTCATAAAATAAAATACCAGTATGTTGGACTGCATACATGTAAGAACTGCTCTGTAAAAGACACTGTCAGAAGAATGAAAAGACAAGCTACAGATTAGGGGAAACATACTTGCAAAGCACGTATCTGATAAAAGATTTGTGTACAGAATATACAAATAACACTTGAACAGACACTTGATGAAAGAAGATACAAATTAGCACATGAATAGATATTTAACATCAGTAAACATTAAGGAAATGAAACATTAAAGCCACAAGCAGATAGCTTTACATTCCTATTATGAGGCCTATAGTAACAAAGACTGACAATACAAAGTAATGGTGAGGAATGTAGGGCAAGTGGAGCTAGTTCCATTGCTGGTGGAAACAGTACAACCACTTTGGAAAACAGTTTGACAGTTTCTTAAAATGATAAACACATACCTCCAGTATGACCCCACCATCAGTCCTAGGTGTTTCCTAGAGAAATGAAACATATTTCAACACAAAGACTTGTACACAAATGTCATAGCAAGTTATTTATAATACCCCCAACCTGGAAATGACCCAAATATCCATCAACAGGTGAATCAATAAACAACTTGTGGTTTGTCACTTCAATGGAAATCTATTCAGCAATAAAGTGGAATAAACAATTTATATAAGCAATGACACGAATGATTTCAAAATAATTATGCTGAGTGAAAGAAGCCAGACAAAAACCAGTACATTTTCTATACCTTTTTCTATACCTCTGCTATACCTTTTTCTAAAATTCTAGAAAATACAAGCTAATCTATATGCTCAAAAAACAGATCAATGATTGGGGATGAGGAATGGGTGAAAAGGGCTAGGAGAGGGATCACAGAACAGCGTGAGGAAATTCTGGGGGAAAGTGATGAATATATTCATTATTTTGATTGTAGTTTTATACACACACATATTTTACAGTTAGAACATGTGAAGTTTATTGTATATCAATCATACCTCAATATTTGTTGTACAAAACATACTTCCAGCTTCTGTGAGATAATTGCATAAACCTGTAGAATTTCCTATGAAAGCATCCTGCTGCATAGACCATATTCCCTTCAAACTTACAGAAAAGAATGAATTAGGAATAAAATTATGTGGCAGAAAATCAAAGGATGTAGTTTAAAATAATCATTTATTTTTGCTCTTGAAAGAAACCACAAATACTAAACAACAGAACAATAGTTCTTTGAGTATTACTGAGTTCAAAATCACAGGAAATAATATAAGAGAGAAACATTAAATCTAACTGCAAATTGATCGATGAATAGAAAAGCAGAATCAAGAATGGTAAATTTCTTAATATATTGCTTTCTTCTGCCTTTAAAGTGAAGATTGTCTAAGTATAAACTGAAAAAAAAATATTTTCTCCTGCTAGGAAAACTTAAACACAGTCATTTGGAGTAACAAAGGAAGGGGTTGGAAAGAAATTAAATGTTTGAACATATTCAGAGGGTTCTCTATAAATAGCAAATACCCACAGGTCCTAAAGAGATCCAAGCATAATGTGAGCTGCCTTATAAATGTCCAAGTAGTGAAGGAAACTTCCTAGGCCATTAGTCAAGTTTTGTGCAACAAAATGAAGATTATTCCTAATGAAACTAATGGAAGACACCCTGGAATTGCTACAAATAAAATATCTAGATGAATTTATAAAGCACTTAAAGTACCTTAAGCCAGGGGTGGAGGGACTGAGGTCTTATTCACTGTTTTTGGTTTTTTGGTTTTTTGTTTTGTCTGAACCAATGCCAAACACAGGTATACTAGTGGTACTCAACAAATCTTGGCTAAACTATGTGGTCAATTTTTATTTATTTATTTTTATTTTGGAAATCATAGCAGAGGCTAGTTTTTAGCAAATCAAAGTCTTATATTAGACAATATTGGTATAATAATGATATTGATAAATCTCTCTTCTCTGGCAGCATATTTCTGATCTTCCATAAGTGAGATTAACAAAGTGAATACAAGACAATGTAAGAGAAACCAAATACAATAGAGATATCACCAAGACAACCAGAATAGAGAAGTTCATTAAGACAGAGGCTAACAAGCTTAGAGTTAAAGCATGACAGAAAAGCAATAGAACCATAGAGAGGGCAAATAACCTCCAAATTAGTAAATCAATCTGATGCAAAGATTCAAAGGCCCTTCAAATTCCAAGATGTTACACTACTGAGAATAGCAATAATACAGAGCAAGGGAATAATGCAATAGTTAAAACTAGTCAGATGAGAAACTGGGGGATCTTGGTAATAAATGGCAGTGGAATTGTTAAAACACAGAGAATAGCAAAGAAATTGTGGAGATACAAGATCTGATGAAAGGTTGCCCAGCAGACAAGGGGATTGAAAGTTTGGTAAGGAGAGTAAAGGATATGAGTCTGGGCACCACTTTTTAGGAATATTGGGGGTGGGGCACACATGCACATTAGGAGAGAGTTAGAGCTGATAAAGACTCTGAAGTAAATGAGTTTTATTTTTACCATTGAAACATGTAAAAAGGAATTTCTTAGATGCATTAAAAAAAATGTAAGTAGCCATAAGCTGGGGAGACTAGAACCCTGATCCTTTCAACACAACTTCCCTACCTAATGCCAAATGCAGCCATAAAATAGTTTTTCATCACACCTTGTAACAGTTTCCTAGGGCTGTCATAACAAATTACCAAGAACTGGGTGAGTTCAAACAAGAGAAATTTATTTCTCATGGTTCTGGAGTCCAGAAGCACAAAACTAAGCTGTTGGCAGGATCATCCTCCCTCCAGAGGCTCCAGGGGAGAATATGTCTTTTCTCATCCAGCTTCTGGTAGCTGCAAGCATTCCTTGGCTTGTGGCCACATCACTCCACTCCCTGCCACCAGAGTCACTCTGCGTCCTCCTCCTCTCTGTTTCCTCCTCCATGTGTCTGTTTTATTAAGGATACATGTCATTGCATTGAGGACCCACCCAGATTATCCAGGATAATCTCCTTGCAAGCAATATTAAGTAATGCCCATCTTTTGCTATCTTATGTGTGTGATACTCCTAAATTCTGAGAATTAAAAGACATATCTATTGCAGGAACTACTATTCAACCCACTATATACCAGCTCTCTGAAAAAATGTATATATATAAAATATAGGGTATGTAGCCATAATTTACAAATAACAATAAAATACATAACACTTTTTATTGTAAACTCTGTTAGTTGATTCTCATGCAATGCTCTCATTGATTTTTGCTGAACTCTTGTATCCATAGCCAAAGTACACTTTCAATTCACAAAAAATGTTGGTTAACATTTTAATTTATATTAATAAGATAAGGGTAAAATAATGAAGACAAATGTGAGAACTTTACTCATTCACCAATTCAGTGAGCACATTTTTGCTGAATTGACTAACAGATTTTTAATGCTGAAAGGGTATTTCCTCAAATATTTTTATGCTAGTCACAACGTAACAGCTACAGACAGCACATACTTTGAAGTTTAATCTGCACTATTAACATTTTCTCCATAACTTTCTTAAGTCCAATCAACAAAACAATAAATCAAGTCCTGATTTGTGGCATTTACTGGTTTCAATAAATATTTCAATATTTGGTGTAAATATTCATACCATGACTGAATTCAAACTGCTAATATAAAATCACTAAAAGCAGTTGGGAAGGCATATTTGGGAAGAGATATTTGGTAGCACATAATTATATAGCATTTCCTCCATTTAGATACCATAAAGTAAGAGTATACAGTATACCTAATAGTACAATACATTAAAATAATTAAGAAGTTATAAACTTTGATATTTGTTTTGTTCTCAATAGTTTTTAAAGTTTTAATTTTGATTTTTAATAATGGCTATGTCTAACAACTGGTTTGCAATATTCCTGAAAATTTAAGTTGGCTTTCACTAATTATTATAAGCTGATTTCAACATATTACAATGTAACATGACAAGGAAGAATCAGTAAAAACATTTTCAAATTTTTACATCAGTTACGCTAAAGTTAATCAAAGTTTAGCACTTTTAGTCAGAACAAATGCATTTTAGAGTCTTCAGTCTTTTCCAGGACTATTGCTACAACCTCCCACTCAGGGCTGGTCCAAAATAAAACACTAAGTTTTATATTAAAGGTCTCAATAATTCAATTATAATAAGCAGAACAGGAAGCCAACTTTCCTGCGCTACATTTTGAAAAGTTTCAGCTGTGCCTACTGATGAGTCTCCAGGTGAATTTCCTAAGAGAGAGCTTACTGATGAATTCTAATTATGCCTAATTCCATATTCACCAACAAATTCACAGTTTTATTGTATGGCATTAGGCAAGTCACTTCCTTTTTCCTGGCAGTTTCTTAAACTACAAAATGTGGATGTCCTACCTCACAAGGGTGTAGTAAAATATAACAAATTAAAAAATATTACATATCCAAAATGCAATTGCACCATTAAAAACAATAATTAAGAAAATTAGTAGGAAACTCTGACAACTCCTTTGGAACCAAGCCATTAATTTTTAAATAAGGAAAGAAGAAACATAAAGGAACAGCCTCATCATGATCTTTTATAACCTCTCTTTTGGGAGAAAGGAATCATGCAACAATTACTCTCTCACAGAGGAAAACAGAGAGAGGCATGTGACCCCAGCCTGTTTCTATTATGCTAGCATCTGCAATCATTAGGTGCAAGTGGCATTTTAAAAAATTATTTTCTGCAAAAGAGTCCCAAGGAAACAATAACTATCATTTAATGGGATTCACAGTGGCACAATAAATATCACTGCTCTTCCCCACCTGAGTTCTGAACCAATTGAGAAAGGCAGATGGGCGCCAAAATTTCTTCTTTATTACTGATTATGGAGAATGTGACTTTTATTGGAGAATAAGTCGGCTTTCTTAGAATGAACACCACAATAAAAGACTTACCCACTATGACAAAGCCAAAAGGGGATCACTACATACTTCAGTCCTGGAATGAGGCCCTTGATAACTTAGAGCATGGGGGATTTAGACAGGATATCTACTTCCTCAGAGAGGAGGGAGAGAGAGGGAGAGGGAGGGGGAGAGGGGGAGAGAGAGAGAGAGACCCCTCATACCTAGATTCTCCTTCTAAGTTCACCCATCAGGTAAGTCCCTGAGGGCATAAACGGATGATGAGGCACAGAAGCCCCAGAATGTTATGCTAAAGGAGCTCCCTCTACAGGAAGGAAACTCATCTTTCCCAACCCTATCTCACAATCACTCAAAATTATTGGTGTAAGAAAGAAGAGAGAGGTAGGAGTTGTCCATGAGATATCACCCAGCAAAGTATCTGGGATCAAGGAAGAGGACATTTTCCTTTAGTTCACCTCTAATCAATGCCAGACTCAGTGCTAGGTGCTCAGAGAAGTCAAGCAACGTAAGTAAGGGTCAGACAGTCAGCAGTGGTGTATGACTAAACTACATGCTCTTTCAAACCAGAAATTATACCTTAATAACTATTTAATAATGGTAGCCTAATAACAGCTTGACACATTGTAAATATTTGTGGAAGGAAATAAAAAAGGAAGGAAGGAAAGAAGGAAAGAAACTCAAACCCAGGTGAATGGGTGCTCTTACCACTCTACATTGCCTCGGTGTGATATTATAGCTGGGCTCTGATGACTTTGGAATCTTATTACTCAGAAAGGAGGTACTCTTGAATGATCATATTCTTATTCCTAAGAAGAGTAATTGTCTCTAAGGGCAATGTGCTCAGTGTTCCAACTAGCTCAGATATTGTACTGGTTGCATGCTGAGATGATATATAATCTCATGGGTCCTCAAACCAGACTGAGAAAAAAAAATGAATTGCACCTAATACATAATGGTGTTTATAATCATACTTAAGATCAGCATGTTCTGCCATAAATAATAGTGTAACTACAAGCTTTCATTAGCATATTCTAGGCATCCTTTTCCAACACAATATATAAGGCTAGGGTTGTCATTCTTTTGCTGTTTGTTAAAGATTTTTCTTACAACATTAACAAACATTGATATATGAGATTTATCCCTCTAACTCATATATTCAAGAGATGATTCTCACGTCCATAGCTGTATAAGCAAACAATAAATACCATTAAAAAATCACAGGGAGGGGCACTTGGGTAGCTCAGTTGGTTAAGCATCTGTTGATTTCAGCTCGGGTCATGATCTCATGGGTCATGGGATCAAACCCCATGTTAGGCTCCACGCTCAGTGTGGAATCTGCTTGGGATTCTCTCTCTCCTCTCCCTCTGCCCCTCCCCTGCTCATGCCTCTCTTTCTCAAATAAATAAATACATCTTAAAAAAAAATCACAGGCAATCCATTGGTCAAAAAATTCAGGTAAGCAGAAAAGTCAGTCCTGCAGCTAAGTAGTTTTTCTCCTGTTCACAATTTTCTGAGAGTTAGGGGTTCTATTTACAAAGAAAAACTAATGCCTCAGTATGTACAATGAGCTATTTAAATATTAAAATGAAATTTCAAAGTGCTTTGTATTAGAGGAACAGATACCAAATCACCTAATCAGTAAACGTGATCTTTCCTTTTTTGAAGTTTCTCACATAGATGTGCTATTTGACCTGCATTTCAGAGACTACTCTGTTGATGACTAGCAGCACTACCTTAGACAGACAATAGTTCTCCTCTGGGTCTCAGTTACAGATTTTGATCGTAAGGATGCTAGTCATGAACGTGGTTACATGAAGACTGAGGCCTGGACCAACTGACCTCTTATCTTTTATAGCCTTAAATATCATGATCTATGATGACTATGTAAAAAGGTGCAATTTCAGACAAGTGGGATCCAAGGTAGTTAAGTGGCAAAATTGCTGTTCTCATCCAGCTACCCTACTGCCCCTCCAGCAGCTTCAGAAGCGGTGCTGCGTGGCCCTGATTAGCGTGTCAGCTGAGTCAGCATCTGCTGCAGTGGTATGACAGATTACACCTACATGAGACCTGTTTCTCCATCCGGGCAAGCCCACCTCCTTCAGGGCAGTAATACTCCACAATCAGGCCTGCATTGCAATTGCGCCTCCACAAAACTTATTCAATAGTTTCCCATTCCTACTGTAATAAATTACCACAAATTTAGGGGTTTAAAACGTCACAGATTTATTCTTTTAGTTCCTTAAGGAAGAAGACCTGCGTGGATGTCTGTGCTACAATCAAGACGTTAACAGGGCTGTGTACCTTTATGGAGGCTCTGGAGGAGACACACACCCTCGCCTAAAGGCCCACCCCCAGCCCTTGGCTCAATTACACCCTCTCCTCATACCAGCTACACCCTAGCTCCCTAGCTTTTCTTCCATAGTCATGCTGCCCTCTAGCCACAGCCAGGAATGGTTCTCCATTTTCAGGGTCTATGCGACTAGATTGAGTCCACCTCATAATCAAGGATCATCTCGTCTCAAGGTTCCTGCTCTTAATCACATCTGCAAGGTCCTTTTTGTCATTGTATTAGTCCAGCTTCTCCAGAGAAACAGAGCCAATGGAGTGTGTGTGTGTGTGTGTGTGTGTGTGTGCGCATGTGTGTGTGTGTGTGTGTGTGTGTGTGTGTGTGTGTGTGTATGACGGAGAAACAGACAGAAAGAGGGAGAGAGAACAAGGGAGAAAGAGACTTATCTCAGGAACTGTGTAATACAATTGCATGGACTGGCAAGTCTAAAATCTGTAGATGTGCAGGCTGAAAACCCGGGGAAGAGCTGATGCTGCACCTTGACTCCAAAGGCAGTCTGAAGGCAGAATTTCCTCTCCCTCAGGGAACTTCAGTCTTTTTTTCTCTTGAGACCTTCCACCAATTAGATGAGGTCCAGCTCTTATGGAGGTTAATCTACTTTATTAAAAATCCACTGATCTGAATGTTAATGTCAACTAAAACACACCTTCACAACAACATCTAGACTGGTGTTTGATCAAATATCTGGGTCCTGCTGGCTAGCCGAGTGACACAAAACTAACCACCATGACATGTAAAGTAAGATAGTCACAGGTTCCAGGGATTAAAACAGAGATATCTTTTGGAGGAGGGATTATTATTCTGCCTGCCATCCCCTCTACGAAACTTCCCATAACCATCCCAGTCCTCATTTATTAGATTGTGCCTGGCACTATTGGTGTTTATGTCCCCATTATTAAGTAATTCATTCATTATTGCCTTTTTAAAATCTGATTGTTTTAAATGTGCTTTGATAATTTTAAACTTCCTGAAAGAAGACTTTCTGCTTTATGTGCCCTGTGTCTTCTCACTCTTTCCCTATTATATTCACATTGCAGAGTATACAGCAATTAGTGTATTTATTTCTTAACTATTTCTTTAAAACCAGACATGTTTTTAGTTTTGAAGACACTTTAAGTTGTATCTTTTTTTTTTTAACCCAAATTGAGCACCATAAAGATCAAGTGAACACCTAAGGTGACATGGAGTAAGATAAGCATTCAGGATATTACAGGCGCTATAATCAGTCAGTACGCTTTCCATCACCTCAAGTTAAATGCTTATAAGTAATAATCTTTCCATAATCATTAGATAACAGACAAGGACATTGTACATGGGTATATATTTCCCATGATTTACCAGTATGAAAGAATACCATTTTCATAACCAGTTTCATATATCATTCTGAAAAAAACATTAACAAGATAATATAAAGAATATTATAAATACCAAGGGACCTTATGAGTCAGCATTATAAGTTTTGTTCCTTTAAATTCTTATTGTTAGGTACTGCTGGTTTTTAACGTGGGTTAAGTCAAAGTAGTTCACAGCAATGAAGTCTTGCTGAAGTCCTCTCTATTCTCTGCCAATGTTTTAGTGATCTCCAGCATAAAAAGAAAACTTGCTGACCATTCATGCCCACCCAAGATATTTTTTGGTTCCTTTGCAGCTGGGTCACTGAAATCTGACTGGTATTAAAGAATTTCCTGGGTCAATGTTCAAATACAACTGAGGTTAATCACCAATTCTTCAGGAATTTATAACTGGACTAAGAGGTAAAACAAGCAAAACAAAACAAAGCAAAACAAAAGCAGAATACACACAGAGTTTCTAACTTCCCACAGTGAAAAAAATTGACAGAATTGATTTTCTAAGTGATCTGGAAAATAAAAGATGTTCTCATTTGACTTGAGGACATAAAGCCCTTGTTCAGTTAAAAAGTGATAATGTCTTCATACAAACACAATCTGAATTTAAAATTCCATAATGTATTGAAGCAAATAATATTCACATTTGCTATGTATTGAATTGTGTTCCCCCCTAATTCATATATTGAAGCCCTAGCCCTCAAAGTGACTGTAGGTAGACATAGGGTTTATTTAGGAGGTAATTAAGGTTAAATAAGGTCAGACGATGAGGCCATAATCTGATAGGATTGCAGGTTTATAAGAAGAGGGTTATTAAGGAGAGAGTTTCTCTTGCCTTCTCTGCCATATGAAGACACACTACGAAGACAGCCATTTACAAGCCAAGAAGAGAACGCTCACCAGGAACCAAGACCCATGGGGTCTTGGACATCCCAGCCTCCACAACTGGGAAAAAACAAACTTCTATTGTTTAAGCCACCCACCCTATAGTATTTTGTTATGGCGGCCCAAGCAAACTATTATAACATTTAATTTATAAAATGGCTTCAGTGGAAACCTGATACAATTAATCACAATACTTTGTGAATGCAACTTTCTCCCAACAGTAATAAAGAAATCTCTAATTAACAAAACAGGAGGGAATATCCATGACCAAAACATAAATTAGACACAATCTTAAACCTTTCACAAAAATTAACTCAAAATAGATCAGAGACCTACATGTAAAATACAAAACTATGAAACTTCTACAAGACCATATTGGAGAAAATCAAGGTGATCTTTAGTTTGGCGATGTTTTCTTAGAAACAACTCCAAAGCATGATTCATAAAAATAAGAACTGATAAATCGGACTTCATTACAATTAAAAACTTCTGCTATGCACAACACACTATTCTCAGAATGAAACAAGCCACAGACTGCAAGAAAAATCTTACAAAACTTGTATCTAATGAAGGACTGTATTCAAATATATATGTATATATATATATATATATATATATATATATATATGCATATACTCTTAAAAATTCACAGCAAGAAAACAACCCAATTAAAGTGTGGGTAAATGATCTGAACAGACATCTCACCAAAGAAAATAAAAAGAGGCAAATAAACATATACAAATATGTTCAAAATGTGTGTCATTAGGGAAAACAATGATACATCACTTCATACCTATAAGAATGGCTCAAATCAAAACACTGACAACACTAAATGCTGGTAAGGATGTGGAGCAACAAAAACCCATCCATTGCTAGCAGGAATGAAAAATGGTACTACCACTTTGGAGGATGGTTTGACAGTTTCTTATAAAGCTAAACACAGTTTTACCATACAACCCAGCAAGCATATCCTTGGTATGTGCCCAAATGAGGTGAAAACTTATGTCCACACAAAAACCTGCACATAAATATTTACAGCAACATTCTTCATAATTACCAAAACCTGAAAACAACCAACATGTCCTTCAGTAGGTAAATGGATAAATAAACTGTGGTACATCCATTACAATGGAATATTAGTACTAAAAAAGGAAATGAGCTATTAAGCCACAAGAGACATAGAGGAACCTTATATGAAAGAAGCCAGAGTGAAAAGGCTGCATACTGTAGGATTACAACCATATGATATTCTGGAATAGGGAAAGCTATGGAAACATTTAAAAATCAGTAGTTGCAAGTGGTTTGAGGGGGATGAACAGGTAGAGCATGGGGCATTTTTAGGGCAGTGAAACTATTATTATGCTATAATGGCATATGATAGTGTAATGGTGGATACATGATATTATGCCTTTGTCAAAACCAAAAGGACAGTACAACACAAAGAGTGAACCCTAAAGTAAACTATGGATTTCAATTAATAATGACGTATCAATATTCGTTCATCGGTTGTAACAAGTGTACCACATGTTTGCAAGATGTACATAATAAAGGTAGGAGAGGGAATATATAGGAACTGCCTGTATTTTCTGTTTAATTTTGTGTAAGCCTAAAATTGCTCCAATAAATAAAGTCTATTAATTAAGAAAATAGGCAACATCAAGATAGAATTTATAGCAAATAAAAAGTGTTTTATTCTATAATGAAAATGCTGAACATAAAGGGAAGGTATTTTTTATATCCCTCATACACATAGGCATATATTACTAGAAAACACAACTCTTTGGGATGTCAACTCATAAACTTAATGGAACTGAAACCATGGAGTACAGAAGAAATAAACACAACTATAATTCTATGAGTGAGATCTTTAAAAAGGAATATATTTATACTCTACAGCTTCTACACAGCATGAAAATGAATTACTTGTAACTCCTAAGAGTAACATAAAAGTAGAATGACGAGAAGATATAATATTTGGATTCTTAATAGAAAGGAAATCCATATCTTGAGCGATGAACTGAACTAGAGTGAGCTCAGTAAAAGGTTTTCAGAAATGTAAATTGTCCTCTATACAGGCTAAGGGAAGCTATTCATTGTCTGTCTTGCTGCATCCTCATGCTGGGTAAAAGGAATGTCTTTGTTCTTCACTGTGAGTCAGAAGAAGGAAGTTTTGTGAGCCCCTCCTTAAGAAGTAACTGTAAAGTTATAAACGACACGCACCATCTCAAATGGAATATGGAGCAAGTACCAATAGAATGTTGTACATTTTGTGACCCTTACTTGCTCATTACTTTTATTTACACTTATAACAGTTTTTGAGCTCTTTCTTTCATTTGTTCATTCATTCATTCATTCATTCATTCAGAAAATGACACTGGAGTTCCTACTATCCATTCTAGACACTGGCAGGAAAGAGCCAGTGATCAAAGTGGACCAAGTCCTTGCTCTCAACAAAGTGAAATAAATCCTTTACTAGTTCTTTCAATAAAATCCTGCATGTGGATGCATTACTGAGAAATGGATCACTCCATTGTCTTCTGGCATCTGCTATTGGAAATGAAATACCTGTTTTCTGTCTGTTCGTTCTTAAAAGGAATCTATTTATTTTCTCTAGTGACTTCAAAATTTCTTTTTGTCTTCCAGGTTGCAAAGTTTTATTATAATATCTATAAATGTAGATTTGTTTGTATTTATCCTGTTGAGGGCTTTGTGTGTTCTTCCAATCTGATAAACTCAGTGTCATTGCTTCTTGATATAATCAGTGCACCTCCACTCTCCTCTTCTCAGACATTCTAGAGAACTATTTGGGGCATCTCATTCTATGTACCATACTTCAAATGCTCTTTCATATTTTCAATTTATTTTCCCTTTTATGCTATACTTTCCAGATACTTCTTCTAATCCATTTACTCTCCCTCTCTTGGCACCTACTGTTTAATTCATCCATTGTTAAATATTTATTTCTAGAAATTCATTTCATGTTAAGAGTACATGTTTGATATTTTACAAATTCGTCTGTTCCACCGTCATATTTCTTTAAACAGTAAGCGATAATGAAACATGTAAAAATATGAGAGAGGTGTTTGTTATATTTAAGTAACAGAAGAGAAAATGCCATGAGAGAGAGGAGATGGTATAAAATGAGTTCCAAGAGGTGGGTAATAAACAGATTGCACAGGATTACCTAGGGCATTTCAAGGAATTTGGATTTCTAAGTGTGAAACCAGTGTTTTAAGTTGAGGCATAATCATTTACATTTAGAAGCATGCCTTCTATGAAAATGGGAAAGGGGGCAGGGAAAAGTGACAGGAGGCTATTTCAGAGGTGTAGAAAGGAGATTATAGTTGTTTAAATTAGATCACTATATTGCAAATAAAGTGGAAATGATCCTTAATATACACTGGTCGGTATTCACAGCTTTATGCACATTTTTAATCTTCACAATTGTTAAGTTATAATTAGTCCAATTTTGCAGATGTGCAAACAGAGGCTCAGTCATGCTAGGAAACTGCTAAATTCACACAGCTGCTGCAGAGTGTAAATCGTTTTTGACTGAGGTCTCATAGTCTAGGGACTCTGATAAGAGAGAAAAGTCATGAATAAACAAACAAACAGGCAAGGTATATTCAGACTGTGACATGTGCTGTGAAGCAAACACAGGAGGATAATCAAGAGCGACCAGTGGTTGAGATAGCAATACTTAGCAAACTTTGAGCTGAGAAGTGACTCGAAGGTAGGCCTGAGTAAATCTGATAGAAGAAGCCTTTTTGGGAGGATTTAAAGCTGAAATTTTTATAAAACTCTCAGCATAATATTCTTGGTACTATGAGTGCTTGGTCCCAACTAAGAGAACCTTTTTTAATGTTTTTACTTCTGAGCAACACTTTGGTCCCTTCTGCCGATTTCATATCTTATCCCTGTGTTTCTTTCTTTCCTCTTTTTTTTTTTTTTTAATGACAAGTCCTTCAAAAAGAAGAGAACCTCTTATTTTGGCTTTGGGAGCAGCACAAGGAGGCTGGTGTATGTATCTTGTGATAGCAATAAGGGGATTGATAAAGGAGATCAGATCCCAATCTATAGCCATGCATGGTGGAGAATTTCTAGGAAGATAACATTAAATGACAGCTGCCGGCCTTAAGAAAGAGAGGGGAGAAAACAGACAAGGTCTAAGAAGGGAGCCTTGCCTTCTAACATTTCTTGAATGAATGCCCCTTGTAGAATTTACTTCCCCCCTAAAAAGGTATATTTTAAGTTGTTTGCCTGGGTCTTTATATTCACTGGACAAACCAACCTGCTTCTAAGAAAAATAATTAGTAAGTCTAAATTACCTAGCTTTAACTGTTCTGTTAAAAATCTTTGCTTTGGGGGCACCTGGGTGGCTCAGTTGCTTAAGCGACTGCCTTTGGCTCAGGTCATGATCCTGGAATCGAGCCCCACATCGGGCTCCTTGCTCAGTGGGGAGCCTGCTTCTCCCTCTCCCTCTGCCTGCCATTCTCCCTGCTTGTGCTCTCTCTCTGTCAAATAAATAAATAAAATCTTAAAAAAAAAATCTTTGCTTTGGGAATTGAACATTAGAAGAGGCAGAGTTAATAATGAAAAGTGCGGCCTGATATAAATTTCAGTATATTTTAAATTTCAGAAAAGTTATATAATTATGGAAGTAATATATGAACATACAGGTACAAACATACACACACACCCACACACAGGATGATTCTGTCTGGCAATCTTTTTTTTTTTTTTTAAGATTTTATTTATTTGAGAGAAATCATGAGCGGGGGGGGGCGGTGTGCAGAGGGAGAGGGAGAAGCAGACTCCCCGCCGAGTAAGAAGCCTGATGTGGGGCTTGAGCCCAGGCGGGATTCTGTCTGGCAATCTTTTATTGACTGATAACAGTCCAACTGTGTATTTCCTGGCCTACTCTTATGGAAATACTAAAGAAACTGAAAAATCACTACTTGACTTGATAGATGACAGGACTTGGAAACAGTGTTCACATACTTGACTGCTGTGGCTGCAATCATTTTCATTCAGTGATAAAGCACAAGTCTATATCTGGGAATATCTTATTCAATGTTCACCAGCTATAAAACCAAAGACAAAGTTCTCCCTCATCAATAGCTCTGCAGAAAGAAAAAGAAGCTGTCTGGATAAGGGGAATGGAGGCTTTGCTGTAAACTAAGACCCTGGCACTCTGCCCAGAACTCTATGTGCATATAAAAAAAATGCACTTTTTCTTTTCCATGTGCAAGATGAGGACTAGTAGGAAATCCAACCATGCAGTATCAGTAGCTCATATTCCGGAGTCAGAATGCCTGTTTCAAATCCCCTGTGTGCTTCTTGTTAGTCAGACGTGCTTGGGCACATGATAGAATCACAGAAAGTTTCAGCTTCGTCCTCAGCAAATGGCTTGAATAATTGAACGCCCCTCCCCACATAAGAGATGTTGTGAGGATTGAATGAGGATAATTTGAATCCTTCATAATTGTATGTGATCGATAGCAACAATTTTCAAAGTACTTTCTTAATATGAAACCTAGAATAAGTAATTGAATTAACATCCTGTAATGGGAAACTTACTGCTTATTGATATGGGTACCAGAACCTCGACTAAAATTATTTATTGGGTTGTGCCCAATATACATGACTATTTTAATGGTGTTTGATTTTCTTTCAATCCAGAACCTCATAAACACTCAGTTATAGCTGAAGCCACATTGTGGAATAAACTACACACTGTTTACCAGACAATTATGAACTCAAACATAAATAGATATTTCAACAAGCCGTAAATAGTATTTAATTTGGCACTTACATTGATTTTCTGTTTCCCCTTTCTTAAATTAGTAGGACATGTTAGCCAGAAGTCTCTATATATCTCTCTCCTGGTTACATTTATATTCCCATCTTTCATTGTTGATTCCTATGTTGTCCCAAATAACTCTCCTGTGGATTCAATGCAGAATTAGAACTTACAATAACAATTTCTGGGATTTTTTAAGACCCTGCTTCTTCAATAACTGCTCTATGCAGTGCTGGAATTTAAGAAGATTTTTCTCTCCTTCAGTGTTTTCTCTTTAAAATGCTGCCTACAGATGTTTATCCCTTATTACACAGGATACAACCCAAGAAATTACTAGTCTCTTTATTTGCAAGGTACTGCATTTCTGGACAATATCTCTTGGATCAGAATTCAAGATTCTATAATCTTGACCCTGTGTCAACATGAAAATGGGAAGGATTTTTATTATCTTGGCTTTTTGCCCAAAGCAAAGCTCTTTGCTGGGCGAGAATAACATCTATGTAGTTAATGTGCTACCTGGAAAGAAAAATCCTCATTCGTTAGATGTGACGAACTCATCAGTTTGCATGGCCCTTACAGTAGCACTAATGTATCCCAACATTTTTCCAAGAGTCATCAAGAGTTTAAAATTCACATTGTTTTCTACCTACTTTCACTTCTTTAAGTTGTGCTTTCTCATATATCATAAACAGCGGGTCTTCATAATCACCCTGTGCGGGGAGCTGGGCAAGTGTCTCCGTATAAGGACACCAAGGCCTGGGCGATGTCCTAGAGATGGCTCTGCTGGTAACTGGGAGGAGCCAAGATGCTGACCACACTGGGAATCCACATCCAGGTTGTGTTTCACATGTCACCATGCCTTTTTCACTTGTAATCTTTATTGAACACCAGTCAGTTCATGATTCCTTGTTTTTAATCCAGCAAAATAAAGCTCACCATGGGAGAAACTCATCCTACTTACTTCTATTTTTCCTTTTTTTGTTATTAACCCATGTTCTAAATGACACTTAAAGCTTTTTGGCACATACTAAGTATATTATATCTGTTACTGTTGTTCCTACATAGCAATGAATGCAAATAATAAGCACAAAACCCAACAGTAATCCCTTAAAAGTGATGACTCATCATAATGGCACCTGGTATAAACTGGGGGCAGTTTAATACAATTAAAAAAGCATGGCCTGTATGGGCAGGAAGGCGTGAGTTCAGATCAAGCCCACCTCTTGTTTGTTGTTTGACTTTGGCAAGCTCTTTACCTTTTCTGACCTTTAGCTCCTGTCTCTATAAAATGAGGATTATGACTCCTAATTTGCAAGATTGCTTTGACTCTAGTAGAGTAAATAATGTGTGTAAAAAAGTGCATGACTCACATTTTATATTCAATAAATATTAAACATTATGACAATCAGTTGATTATATGATTCAATAAATCTGAGGTATAGAGAAATAAGAAAGCTTTCCTAATGTCACAAAATTAGCCACCTCCAGGGCTGAAAAAAAGAACCCATATATCATCACACTAGTTTTTATTCATTTCAAATAATGCCAGCAACCAAGTGTCCTATTTCTAGAAAAATTTAAGTGATGTATTCTCAGTATTTTAGAGCATAAAATCCAGGGATACACGGGAGACATATGTTCTACAGAGATAAATGCTATACTGGTGATGAATCAATGGTGGAAAGATAACATTCTACCTTTTATTACCATAATTGAAAAAAATAAACAAGATTATTTACATATTTCTAGTATCTAACTAGGTATTCACACTCTCTAAGCCTCACTAACTCATCTACAAAATAAGGGTATTAGACTAATAAATCTTTTCCAGTTTAGTCATGTTGGTATCCCATGATTATAGAAGGAAAACAAATTCTAGGATAATAAGGCAATATTTTGAAATTGATAGGAGACCTGGGACTCAAAAGTATTTTGTCAAGATTGTGAAATATCAACTTAATTAAGTAGAGTTACCGATCCACATATCTGTAAAGGAAATAAAGTTATTGCTGTTAATTTTAATATTTGATAAACTGATAAAGCTTTTTACCTCTGAATATGAATGCTGTGTGTCAGGCAGTTAGAAATTGGGAAATCATGAGTCAACTAATTTACCTTCTCTCTTTAAAGCTCACTCTAATTTCTTATCTTTAAATATATGCCCTACTTATATTTAAACACATGTCCTACTATAGAAGGCATCTCACACAGAAGGGAGAACTTTGGACTCTACCACGGGAGAAGCATTTTGGGCTCCCCTCTGCAGGAAAACAAGTAGAGAATTTTTTCTCATTTCTTGAATTCAAAGGCTTTACTGTTATTTTCTAAGAAGAAATATTGAAGAAACTGCACTCTAAGCTTAATAGCATGTCAGTCTCTATGGGCAATAAAGTTTTCTCCCCCAAATTCATGTAAAATTCTTGGGACATATATACCATATCTTATTAAATTTAGTTAATCATTCGCTTAACAATAGGGGAAAAATTACCCTCAGCATTCCATTAAAATGGGGAAATTTTATTTCCAAACTTTTGCATAAATTGCATTCTCAAGTTTAACTTAATGCTGTATAATTGTTATACAACATAGAATGAAATTCAGGCCTAGAACACATCACAGAGGAGCCTTAACCAGCACAAGATGCCTGCCTAATCACATTTCTGCAATGCTTGGTCTTGGAATTGAAACAGCCCCAGTAGGAAGACTAGAACATTTTGATTTAACACAATGCCTGGAAAGGTTTGATTTAACATTATACCAAGGGACAGATAAACTTACAATGCCTGGTTTTAAAGAAGGGAGAGGGCGGGTCACCTGGGTGGTTCAGTCATTAAGTGTCTGCCTTCCGCTTAGGTCATGATCCCAGGGTCCTGGGATCGAGTCCCGCATGGGGCTCCCTGCCCAGCAGGGAGTCTGCTTCTCCCTCTGCCCTTCCTCCCTGCCTGTGAGCGTGCTATCTCTCTTTCTCTGTCTCTGACAAATAAATAAATAAAATATTAAAAAAAATAAAGATGGGGGGCTCCTGCTGATGTAAATGCTACAAAAATGTTTGACACCATCTTGACAGTGACACCATGGTTGGACTTGATGACAAATAGAACAGTAGTTGTTTCCATTGTGTGTGGAGATTGAAAAGGATAATTCTCCCCATTAAAGAAAAAATCAAATCTAAACATTTCCTGTTTCATGTGCGATTAATAGTGACTCCAATTCATTCTCATTCAAGAATGAGAACAGAAGATGAAGGAGTCACTGTATATTCAAGACTCATATTTCTTTTCTTTTTTTTTTTTAGGTTTTATTAATTTATTTGAGAGACAGAACACAAGCAGGGGGAGTGGGAGAGGGAGAAGCAGACTTCTTGTGGAGCAGGGAGCCCAACGTGGGGCTGGATCCCAGAACCCTGGGATCATGACCTGAGCTGAAGGCAGGAGCTTAAAAACTGAGCTACCCAGGCACCCCACAACTCATATTTCTTAAGTATATTTTAAGGATGATTAATTTAGACATCTGAACCCATAATTTTAGTATATTTATAAGAATATTTCAGGGAACTCTACCAACTTAAAACATTATTTTCTCTAACTGCTAATAATACCCTGAAAATAGATTTAAATATATGTATAATTAAGTTCTGAGTATAATAATCTCGAAAGACCTGCCACCATATCATACAATAATTTTAAATATTGTCAATATATAATAAATATTAACTCCAAGAATATTGCTTTTCTGTTGCCTCTGTTTGCTTAACAAATACTTTCTCATTTTCATGCAGCAACTCTGCAAAATTACAGATTTATCTAAGAAACTAAAATGATATGAAACCTTATGTTGTATTCAAATTCCATTAAATTGGCACTTTTTGCACCTCATTTTCCACTGAACTATTAAAAGAGTCCCATACAATGAAGCGCCCCTTCAGCAGCCCTAAAACAACCCATTTGTCTTAGCAGTGTATTTTCGAGCTGTATATCAAGTCTGAGATAGCTGACTTTTTGTAAACTGTATATATGAAAGCACAGAGAAGCATAGGGAAATGATGGAGAATATAAACACACGTATGGGGCCCCTGGGTGGCTCAGTTGGTTAAGTGACTGCCTTCGGCTCAAGTCATGATCCTGGAGTCCCGGGATCGAGTCCCTCATCAGGCTCCCTGCTCAGCCAGGAGCCTGCTTCTCCCTCTGACCCTCCCCCCTCTCATGTACTCTCTCTCTCTCTCATTCTCGCTCTCTCAAATAAATAATTAAATCTTTAAAAAATAAATAAATAAACACACGTAAGTCAGTAGGAGTTCACCAGAAGTGTCTTCCAAAGCGAGTCTGCCACTGGAAAACTCATTCCTTAAGAAATAATGGCAGAACCATCACTGTGAATAATGTGAAATTTATTTTACATGTTGTGTTCCTCTGATCATGGTTTCTTCAGCCCCCAGTCTAATTGAAAACATATTTTCTAGATAACTAACAGGAAAAAGAAAAAAGAAAAAAAGTTCTATAGCCAATTTCTTAACAGAAGAGTGTTTATTACTATTCTTTTCAAAATACATGCAAGCTAAAAATGACAAATTAAATTTTTAAATTTAATAAAATAATAAAAGTAAAATAAATAAATAAAAGTAAAATATTAAAGAAAATGATCCTTTTCTTATAGGTTATTTTGATGTAATGACTTACAAAAGATGTTAAATGTTTATGCTATTTTAATACTAGAATTCTTCATTGACTTTTATAATTGAATCCTAAAAAACAGTAACACACACACACATGACTGATGGATTTAATAAATGTGACTGAAGAAGTATAATCACAACTTCATGGACTATCTCTCAGGATCCCCTAAAAAAATTTTAAGAGAAAAAATATTTTCTGTTCTCAGCTTTTAAAAAAAGTTCCATGATCACTTTACTCCACAAAAACCCTCTGAACTATTTAGTTAGAAATGTCTAGTACAATAGTTTAAATCTTCATTGAAAAATAAAGTTTTTGGTCACTTCTATCCACAACCCCCAACTACCCCATTTCTCACTTCCAGTATTACTGACTAGCAAGTAGGCTGCCTCTTTTTCTTTTTTTTTTTTTTTTTTTTACTTTTTCCCTTTATTCTGCTTGTAATCCCACCTCAAGCTTTTAGCCCTTCTTGGTTGAATTATGAGAAAAACAGAATACAGAAAATTCATATTAGCCTGTATTGTGATATTTGTTATATTCTTTGGGTTTGGCATAGGTGGAGAATCAAATCTTGGTCTCATGGTTGGCTTTGTGGAAACTTCCGTGACTGTTTACTGGAGCAATGACTGACATATGGACCACACAATCTATCCTACACCCGTCCTACCCTAGCTAACTCCTCCCTCACTCAACTTCTTACCCCCAACTCATCCACCACTAGCTTTCGAGCTACTAATTCTGACAGTCTCTTGGACAGGAATTAAAAGGGCCTCATTCCACTCCTGCAATCACTTTGGTTTGGCCCACTTTTTCTTCATGGACAATTCTTACCGTGCTTTCTTATGGAAAGAAGCACCTACCACAATGCTGTTAAAATCACTGGTTTTCTTAGCCTGGGTCATGCACATCTAATGAGTCCCCAAGTTGGGCATACTCTCTGGGTGGTCCCTTTGGTGTTTCTCTGATTGGCTGTGGGTTAGAGGGTAGAATCTCTACACACTTAAATAAGATACAGGATGCCCAGTTAAATTTGAATTTCAGATAAGTAACAATGCAATATTTACCATAAACTTATAAAAAAATCACTCATTGTTTATCCGAATTTCTAACTGGACATTTTTAACTGGACATCCTGTATTTTATTGGATTACTTTATCTACCCTTCCCTTGTTGTTGAGTAGGATGTAATAGCACCTCTCCTCAGAATCTCCTTTCCAATTCCCCCTTTTAGGCTATATCCCTAACAAGTGAAGGCACGGAACTTAGTTTTAAGATATTTCTTTTGACTAACGCATTTTGGTATATCTCACAACTCATTAAGTATCAGAAATCTTAACTTACCTCAGTGCCTCAGTTGAAATTTTAAGTTTAGCTTCCTGTGTAATAAATGTGATATAATGTATCATTATGAGATATCTTAAAAATCTTCTAAAACTTCATATTTTTAATGCCCTATAGATTTGCCTTCATGTATTTTAAAATCTCAATGTATGACCATTTACTATTATGATTATAGTAGTAATTTTGTATATTTACATTTTATTTTTATAAATAGTTCTATTTTTATATTTATGTATTAAATTTATAATTTATATACTTTATATTTTACATAATAATTATAATTTTTAATCTAATGCCTCAATTCTTCCAGGAGCTGCAACAGCAACCCCACTCTTCCTGGAATTGCCCCCTTTCTTATCTCAGTCATGATCTTCCATGCCTCAGTCCTTCAGTCCCTTTGATGGGTCCAGGATGGGTCTCTGACACAAGTTAAGCCAACTAGAATTGTCCATGGTAGTGGAAAGAAATCAATTAAACTAAACTTTTCCATATAAAATTCAGAAACTGTATTTGATCATATTTCTTACTTTCTGGAAGTAACTGGATTTCAGTAATAATTATGGAGGCATCTGAGGCTCTGTTCTAATTATTTCTGTGGTCTAGGTGTCACTTTTGACCTTCTTACATATGAAAAGTCTAATCTTCACTTCTTTTTTAGACTGATAAATTCCATTTTTCTCTAATCTAGTTGGAGTTAGGATGTCCTTTACCTTATAATCAACAGACTGCTTAAATGTTGCAACTCAATTCATTATTTTATACTTTTTTTAAGATTTTATTTTTTTAAGTAATCTACACCCAGTGTGGGGCTTGAACTTCCAACCCCAACATCAAGAGGCACACAACTCCACCAAATGAGTGAACCAGGAGCCCCTCAATTCATTATTTTAATATTGTGTCCAACAAAAGGCCATCAAGGCTTTTACAAAATGCTATACATTAGGGAAGATGATAGGCTAACAAAGATCAACTAAAATAAATGAATTGGTCCTATTGTAGAAATACAGTTAGAAGAGGAAGAAACAAATAAAAGAGAGTCACAATAGACATGGTTAAAACTTGAACACACAGATATGCCACCCCACACGTATTCCATATGTATATATTACTATATATATATATATATAGTATATAAAGTATGTATAGTATATACAGATGTAAAACCATATACGCAATGGGAGGTTATACCCGAGTGGAATTATATTTATCTAAGATAGGAAGAGAAGAACTAAGAGTACAGGTTCTAGGAATTCTTAAACAGATCATCTAATAGTCTTAGTCACACATTTTTTAACATAATTTACATAAGGAATTGAAGTTAGAATAAAAATTCCTGCATATATGAACATTGAGCAATGGCTTCCCCCCTCAACAAAAAACTTCTAACAATGACAAGCAGATAATTAGAAAAGTACAATTACCTATTTTATCTTGATTTTAGCATTAGATCTAAAGTTGGCTCTGAGGAATATTTTAGGCAAATGGTTTGGTTTTGTACTCTTTGCCCCTTTCAGAGCTTTTTTTCCTTATTTCATTAAATGAGCTTCCCAGTGCTCTTGTCTTGTCCTGTTTTCTGGAGCACAGACACTTGCCCAGTTATTTCTGTACCAGTCCCAAGTAGTCTAAGTCTAAAGCCCTCACCCTGTATTATTACTCACAATAGTGAGAAAATCATGACATAAGCAGGTGTGGATTAGGCAAATAATCTTTTTTTTAATTTTTTTTTAATTTTAGTTACTTGAGAGAGAGAGACAGAAATAGTGAGAGAGAGAGCATAAGTGGGGAGGAGAGGGAGAAAGCAGGCTCCCCCCAGAGCAGGGAGCCCGATGTGGGACTCGATCCCAGGACCCTGGGATCATGACCTGAGCCAAAGGCAGAGGCTTAACCGACTGAGCCACCCAGGCGCCCTAGGCAAATCATCTTTAGAGATGTTCAACTAAAGTGTCTTACAGGTAACACACTGAAGATATAAAACCTTTGAAAGGACTTTAAAATTAACTTATAGAATTATTACATAATTTATTTAATATTGATCAAGCTGGTGTTATATACCTACAATCATTTCAGATTGTACAATCATAAAAGAAATACAAAGCATGATCTGAGACTATACAAAAATACATATATTATAAATTATTAAAGTATGATAGAAAGTTGCCAATATTCCAATTGAAAAAAAGTGCAAAATACCTGTATTCTCAGGAAACCAATGTGCAGCTCTATTAGAATGATATTTTTCTTTGGTGTTCATACTTACTTTAAAATTTAAGAAAAATATAACAATAAAAATATGCAGGATTTAAGAAGAACTTTGCCTCTGAAAGAACAATAGAGGGGAAAGAAGGGATGAGTAATGATAATATTCATTACAACAGAAGAAAAAGAAAACAAAACAGTCTGTGAAACACAAGGAGGGAATCAGATTCTCCAGCGGGGTAAACTTGAATATTTGGTTAATATCACTGTTCGGCATGTGAAAGTCACACAAATGGGGATGGGGGATACTGCAGTTAAAGTATTCTTTTATTATTATTATTATTGCAATTTGTATATAGAAGGTAATGGCCATCATAACAAGGGACTTTTGAAAGGGCCAGATTTCAAAATAAAAGAGCTAAGGTAAGAGGCAGAGGTCTCCTTGAAAGGGAAGCATTAGGAACTCATCCTTTAGTTAAGTAATTAACCTAGCAGCAGGCTTTACACTGAGACTACTTCAAAGCAAAAAAATAATAATAATAATAATAATGATAATAAAGCAGGTAGCAGAGGTGGGCTGCTATGGTACACTGCACTTAATTTCTCACACTATACCTGAAAAAAGAAGAATTCAAGATTATTTTATTTGTAAATTAAGCTAGTTAATTTTACTTAAGTTAAAAAAGGAAAAGAACGTTGAAAAAGAGGAAAAAGTTGCCTGTCTGCATATTCTGCTCTCTGAAAAATTTTCCCACTTATATTTCTCTTACTTAGCTAATAAAAACATCAGTGTTCTAATTTCTACTTTGAGTTAAAAAAAAATGTTATACAATGGGTGAAGTGAGCATATGTGTGTCTTTTAAACATTTTTCCTTTTAGGAGCCACTTCATCTCTATATATGGCTGGAACGGTAGTCCTAGTGACTTTCCCTACCTACATCTCATCCCCACCTTTATTACCTACTCCAACAAATGGTGGTCATATGATCCACAATGGCCAATGAGTGGAGCTACCTTATGCAGTTTGTTGTGTTTAAACATGTCTGGCCAAGGGAAAGAGTGGGGCCTGATATCTAGCCATGCTTCTCTCCCCAAGCTGTGTACCTTGGCATGGGGTGTACACTCCCAGAGAAAGGTCACCTTTCTCTAATTCTCATAAAGGCTCCATCTGCTTGCCAAGCTGTTCACCTGCAGGGCTGCCTCTACCTAGTGGGGAAATTATTTGCTCATTTGTACAAAGGCTATGGAGCCATATGGACTAGCAGAGGTCCTGCCAGTGAGAGAACACCACATCCTCTGCCTCAGTGATTGCTTCATGGATGGACTTGAGCTCAAATCTGGTCAATTAGAATTCTCCCCTGGACTTTTGTACGACAGTTAGCTTGCAATATTGCATTTAATGGCAAGGGTTGCTAAGCTGAAAGGATGATCACAGCCATATCTCTCACTCCATGGAGAGTCTATTTTCAGTATTAAGCAAATGGAAAGAGAAAGTTGAGAGATGGATAAAGAGAGAACAAGTTCTGGTTTGAACTTCTTCTTCCAGCCCTCAATGGTATATCTACTGGCATTTCCCAGTTAGAGGAGTCAATGTTTTCTTCTAAATTAACTTGGTGCAAGTTGAGTTTCTGTCATATTCAAATGAAAAAGTTCTGATATACACCTGTGTTACAGTGATTAGTTCAGTTGCTGCAATTCACTAGAAAGGATGTTGTGCATAAAGGAATGCTACTAATTCTTCCCTAATAGCAGTGCTACAGGTTACTATGTAATACTGCATCTGTTGCTTTGCAGTATGAACCTGTATGTAAAGTCTGATGCTTTCCGAGTAAATTATGGATTATAATGGGATGAAGTTAGTCAGGAAAGGATCTCTGAAGATAGATGAGTGTTTTTGCCTAATCCCAAAGTAATGAAGCTGGATTGGCGAAAGAGTGAAATGAAACATTTCAGTTTGAAGAAATATCATGAACAAAGGCACAGAGGAAGAAGTTAGAGATATATGACTTCTACATTTTGTGAAAGGTGAAATAAGCTGCGGTCACTTATGTCTAAGATTGGAGCTGGGAGGACATTAAGGAGATGTGCCTTACGCACATCCTCGTGGGTGGAACTATGAATTTTTGAATTGGGCCACAATGCAAATATTCCAAGGACTCGGCCCAAACACCTGCAACTTGCTTCAGCAGGAGAATTTGTTTAGTGATAGCCTTAGCAACTGATTATATTCAGTCCAGATTAGTTTTCTATCACCACTCCCAATCAAAACTCTTCGTGAACACATATAGACGCATTCCCTTTTGTTTTTAAAAACCCTTGACTTTTGTTCCCTGTTGGGGAAGGAATAATATTTGGGTTGTTGCCCAAATCTGTGTTCCCCAAACTAATTCCAAGATCCCAAATAAACGCTTTTTGTTTTACTTTAGCTCTGACTTTATTCTCAGTTGACAGTTCCAAATGAATGAATTTATTAGCACAATACTGAAAATTTTCATGGGTAGTCTGGAATCAGAATCATCTTGATTCGTATTTACATATGATTAATAGGCCTCTCACTCATTTGCTCTCTCTCTCTCCTCTCTGCCATTCTATTAAGAGTCTTAGGAGTAGTTGTAATTGACACTGCTTAAGTCATGGGTCCAACCTTCTCTGGATCTGATTGGCCAAAGAAATATGAGGTTCTGATGAGTATTGCCTGGAGATGAGGATGGAGGAAGTTCTATCTGAACAAACACCTTGGTAGGTGGTTGCCAAAGGAAGGGGGGAGCCATTACTAGAAAAAGGAATATAGATGATGGGTAGGTAAATATCCAATGTCCAGGGAAGAAGTAAGCTGACTGGCTAGATAACAAGAAGTGAACCCTTTCAACAGCATAAAAAATACGGTTGGATAAATGAGGAGAACAAGTTCAAGAAACAATGGAGTAGAGTATGTGTGAGGTATTTGAACATCAGTATTGTACATACAAATGGAGTTTACATACAGTAATCTGTTTAGCATTGGAGAAATATCTGTGAAAAGGTATACCTCTTTTGAATAGGGAGCTCATATAATTTACATTCCAAGCTGGGACATTTTTCAGAGTAAAGGGAAATAGTCTTAATGACTATACCAGAATAGGAGACAAACATTGGCCTTGCTCCAGAAAACTGGAGCAAATTGTCACTCTTCTGAGCAAAGTGGTCACAAAGAGTAGCTCACACACACATTTCATGTGTAATAACATTTGACTCCATTATCATAGCCGGAATTAATTCCAAGAATCTGTGACTAACCTTAAGGCAGTCACCTATAACTTAACATAAGAGGGACCAGGTGACTGGCAGGAAAATCTGTGCCAGAGTGGAATACTTGATCAGATGGTAATCTACAAAGCCAACTGGATCTTCTCCCGTGAGAAATATTAGATGCAAAATACACAGAGTCAGATTACTCAGAATGAAGCAGAATTTAAAATAAACTCACAGGTAACACAGTGTATTAGTTGGTGTGGGCTGAAGTTCTATAAAAGGGAACCAAATATATGTGTCTCAACCAATAAAACTTATATCTCATTCTTGTGACAGTGCAAAGTAAATGTTCCTAGTCATTGGAAGCTCTCTGTACACACTGATTCTGAGAGCAGGACTTCTCCAGTTTATGGCTCCCTTGTCCCCAAGTTGTAGATTACCATTTGCAATCAGCCAGCAGGATAGATAGATAAGACAATGGATGAACCATAAAGTTTTTCTTAAGAGTCTTGGCCAGGAATGGCTCACATCATTTCCATTCACTTTCCATTGATGAGAACTAGTCACCAGAGACACCAAAAGCAAGGAGGCAAAGAGGGTCCTGGAAAAGGTACTGTGGCTGGGACACCTATATAGCAGGTGAGGGACTCTTAGAGACTATTAGTCATCTTTGCCTAGTAAAAAGAACCTCAGCAAACAACCTGAGAGGTGGAGATGTGGACAGTTGTGAGTGGGTTAGAAATGGACATTTGCTTAAGCAGCAAAGATAGAAATGTTGACCTAGGCTTCTCAGTCCAGCCTCTACAAATTGGTCTTTGAAGGTTTTTCTCCTGGCCTGCTTGCTTCATTTACAAAAAAGTCACTATGTACTCATACGTATTAATCTGGGAGAAATTATCCAAGAATCTTATGACTTGATCAAGCTTAAGAACTCCCACTTTCAACTCCCCAAGCAACACTGTCTACTTTTGTGGCTTCAATTACACTTTTCATGGGTGACGACTCCCCCATTTATTTCTCCAGGACTGACCTCTCTCTTGAGTTCCAGCCCAACATACCTAGTAGTATGAAGTAGCTCCACTGTATCTTGTATCCCAAACAACTCCAGCATTCCACACTGAATCAATCACTTACTCTCCTCCAGCCTGCTCCTCTTGTATTCTGCATCACAGTAAATAGCACTACCACTGATCTGGATGCCCAGAGGGGAAATTTGGGAATCACTTCTGAATCTTCTCTCTCTCACTCCTCACAAAATTGATCATGACTGGAGCTCACTTCCTTCCACCCAACTCTAGGCCCACTGCAGTTTTCATAGCCCAAGTCATCTCTTACCCAGATTTTCACAGAACCTTCTTGCCACTGGCAAGAGCCACTGCCACTGGTCTTTCCCCTCTATTTATTCTTCACACATCAGCCTGTGTGATCACTCTGTAGTACATATATAACTAAGTCACAGGTCCTGCTTAAAATATAGTTTTGCCGTTGCTTCCAGAATAACCCTTACTTCCAATAATGTGGCCCATAAAGCCATTTTTATCAATCAAGTTAGGAAACCAGAATCCACACAAGTTCTTTCAAAAGAGTTAAGTGAATACAATGAGCAATTACAAAGGTGCTACAAAAGAATTAGAAGGGATGCTGAGACAAGACGAAATTGGCAACGGTGGGAAGCCACTACTACTCCAGGAGCCGTGAACAACCAGAATAAGTAATGTTACCAGAATTTAGAATCAGCAATTCCTGGAAGAAGCTGGAACTTTTGCAGGAACTTGTCTGACAGGAGTTGGGACCATGGGTGAAGAGGGTCTGGTGGGAGCTGGAATCATGAGAAGATGCAGCCTCTTCAGAGGAAGAGGGAAAAACACCCTGGATCCTCTTCTCCTACCCTGTACTCTAGTGCCTTCCACCACTGAACTTACATGGAAGCCAACAGGGCAAGGTAGTCTGAGTGACACACTTCTGGGAACACAAGAAGGTTGGGAAATGAATGTGCACGGACTTCATATTTTAGCCCTGCTTATCTTTCTAGCCCCAGTTCTTGACACTGTTCTCTCTCTCGCATGCTCTTTACTTTACCCCAAGGACCTCATTTCAGTTCCTTAGCATATGCTCTTTGTTCTCTCTGTGTTTGTAAACCCCAGTTTAAGGGGCCATAACTGTGGCACTCTCCCACTTGCCTGAATGCCCATCCCTAACAGTGCTTTGGGTCTCAGCTTAAGTTCACTGTTTTGGAAAGTCTATTTTGGTCCCCAAATCTGAACTAGGTATCCTTAACATACGAGTTCTTAAAAACCGGTAAATCCCCATTATAGCATTTATAATAAAAAGTAAAACCTAATATAAAAATAGATTATGGTTTCCAATTTGCTTGTCTATATCCTGAGCCAGTTCATAAATCCTGTGAGAGTAGGGAAGGGGCCCAGTATTTACTAGTCACCATGGCACACGGGACTTGCTCAACAAGTCTCAGTTAACTGAGTGTGTGGATCAACAAATGAAGGCATGTGAGTCGGGGAATAGCGGTGGCCAGTAAGGAGTGGTGCAGGTCCCTGCTCAGGGCAACCATAGGAATTGCAAGTAGGACCTCAGTGTTCTTAGATTTTGAAAGACAGAGTACATTGTTCCCATTTTCCATAATATTCAAACCTGTGATTGCTACTTGGGCTTTAGTGCTACCTTATTTCACCAGGACCCTTAAACTAAATTCCTTACTCATCCACTTAGGTAACACACATCATATTACACAACATAGATGAAAGAGAAAGACACAAAAAACCAGGAGCCTGGCTAAAAGACCACTGTAGAAATCTAGGTGTGAGTTTGTAGGAGGAATAAATTAAATATGAGAAAAGAAGAATGAGGATATTTTTTAAACTTGAAAAATAGTTTAATTTGGAAATAATTCCATAAGGAGTAATCAGAGACCATGTTTACCTGGGAGATTATTAGAAAAATTTATTACAATCTGGCTTAGATATATTTTTAGCAATAAAGGCACACTTCTCATTTGAATGTGGACCCATTTGTGGGAAAACATCAAAAAGGTTAACCAAAGAAAAGCTAGTACCACAGTCTGGGAAAAGAGATCACTATAATTATTTTAAATACAACATACGCCCCAAATTACAAGAGACATTATGGTTTTGGCCTTAATTATTATTTCCTCGGGCACAATAAAGTTGGGTGGTATCTCTGTCTTCATATCTGTCTGACTTCTGCATATCAGTTCTGTTGGCAACTGAGACAACCATCCTATGGAGAGCTATTATCACTCTGTTGGAATGATCATCTTTTATTATGATAGTCCATTTGTTGGCAGTTTTCTCCAGTTTAGTTCATAGGTAATCTCTTCCTTAGCCATATAGATTTGTCATTGCCTGTTACTTTTCTATACCTAATTTCTGTTATACAAATTTACGATGATGAAACTCTTTAGGGCTTCTAGTGTGACTGAGTTAATATGTGAATGTGCTATGCTAGTAATCTTCTCTTCTGTGTTGGAGGGGATTTCAATTATTCCTATCTGTAAGCAGAACATCTTCTAGAGTAGTCCAGGAAGAATATTTCTTGATATACAATGCCTTTTCCCATAGTTTCTTGTCTCTATACCATAGTTATTAGACTGAGCAGCTAGAGATAAAATCTTCTGCTCTGTAATAAAACTGCCTCACTAGGTCTTTGCTTACTATAAATTGATTCCATATATTCTCAATATTAAATAAAGAAGCAAAATAAAATTGAAGTAGGATCCGTTTACAAAAGATTACAGATCTCAGTCACCAAAAAAAAAAACAACAAAGATATGATACAGTGTTTTCTATGTTCTCTAAAAAATACTACTTGAACAAATTCTCCTTAAATCCGACCTTGTAAAAAGGGTTATTCAAAATCAATGGCACATACGCATTAAAATATAAGCTTAGTGATTTTCTTTTTACTCATATATAAGATAAACAATTATATTACTTGGTAAAACATCTGAACAGTTTGAAACTGGCTTGATGAAAAACAAAACAGACCCTCCAATGAGAGAAAATAAACTGTAAGAAAAGTAGAGGTCAGCTGGTATCATCTCCCAGGAAAGAATTATTATATATCAGATATCTTGTCACCCAATTGCCTATCCAAATGCCCACAAAGCAACTATGCAGCCAAGAAAACCAATAACAAATAAAAACATAACCACAAGAATTCATAGTTGGGAGTTCCTAGTCAGAGAGCAGTTCTATTAAGGAAGCTGATTTTACGATGCTCTGTGAATGAGAGAAAACACATTTTCCAAACACAGACATGGCAATGTCACCTAAACATTTTGATTAGATAGTTTCCAGAAATGATTTTTATCTAATAGAGATAAATATACTTACCTCCTATAATTGTTGTGAGGATTAAATAAGAAAAAGTATATATAATACCTGTTGTGGGTTGAATTGCATTCCCCTAAAATTCATATTGAATTCCTAGCCCCCAATACCTCATAATGTGATCTTATGTGGTAGCAGAGTTGTTGCAGATGTTAACTAGTTAAAATAAGATGAGGCCATACTGGAGTAGGGTAGACCCCTAATCCAATATGGTTAATGTCCTTATAAAAAAAGACAGACGAAAGCAGAAAGTATCTTTATCTTTTACAAGCACCAAAGATTGCCAGTAAACTATGAGGAGTTAGGAGATAAGCATGGAACCAATTTGCCCTCACAGCCCTCAGAAAGAACCAACCCTGCAACACTTTAATCTTGGACTTCTAGCCTCCAGAACTGTGAGACAATCTATTTCAGTTGTTTAAGCCTCCCACTCTGTGGTATTATGTCATGGCCGCCCTGGCAAACAAATACAGTACCTAAGAGAGACGCACATAGTGGGGATTCAACGGGTGCCAGTGTCTCAGTGATATTCCACGTGGACACGTTCATGTACATAAAGGGATGTAGTAGTACATTAAGTGTTGCAGTAGAAGTTTAATACAGTTTTGAGAGCTAGAATTCCAAATCTCTGGTCTAGCTTCCCAGAGGACAGAGAACAAGACAGAAATCTGAGACCCACAGGAACTGAGATATTTAGCAGGGAGCCCAGCACAGCCCTCATCAATACAGGAATTCAGCTAGTCATCCAATTGACAAGAAAGATTTTTGGTCACAAGGAAGAATGAAAACTTTGGTAGAGTAATCAGGATCAAATTATTTATACACCATTTATAGCGTATCCATTATATGTTCAAGCATTCCTGTAGGTGCAGAGGGCATAAGAGCAAATGATTCTTGGCTTTCCTATCTAAGAGCTAACCAACTATCTGGGAGGAAGTCATAAAAATGTCATTAAAATATTGGCATAGGAATATGAAGTGGAAATGATTGGTAATAAGTAAAATAATTCCAGATACACTGAGGGTTTAGGTGTGGCAGGAAACTGTGTATGTATACTGTTCCCAATTGTCAACATGAAGTTGTACAGAACATTAGAATGCATTCTGGAATACATCTTCTTTGGCTAGAGCAGCCTCATTATCTAATGACTAAACTATAGTCATTAGAACTAGGTTAAATTGGTGAATGCCCAAATAAGTAAATCATTACAATATGCCTTCTCCAGACACCTAAAGCATAAGTGTTTTTGGTGGTGATTTATTCTTGCTATCCACCAGCAACTTTATTATAAGTACAAACATTATTTACACAGGCCTAGTTAAAATGTGAATATTTTTGCTTCTTGTGGCCTTTCTTAAACATTCTGTCAAGATACCCTTCAAGGCTGTACTCAAAAATCCTCTTCCTTTGGGCCACATCATAGAGATTAGCTGCACTTAATCCATAGCTATACAGCAGAATTTGTCATATTATATTATGGTTAGTTATATCTAATCCTTTGTATTTAAACATTGTGTATGGTGAGGGGAAACAATTTACTTTTGCATTTCTAAATGTGTTATCTCTTTAAGAGTGGTATAAAAGTGGTATTTTAAACCTCTGAAATAATTGGCTGTATCTGTGCCCTGGTACAGTCTTTCATTGGTTTAGTTTAAACATTAGTATAATCCAGATGAATTTAATACAAGATGTTGCCAAATTCAATATAGAAAGGATGTGACAAAACACCTTGGGTAGTTCTGTTTGTGTTACTGCATATTGCTAAAGCAGTGTCATGGCTAAAAATGAATTGTTTCTAAAGGTAAATTATTGTGGTTTATTTGCTAGTTTGCACTGAGAGTTGACCTCTGCTGGTGCAATTTTTTGTTCTAAACTCGTTTAAATAATAATTTTATGATATGTCTCCCTTCTACCTTGTAACAATTGCTTCGGCCTACATTATAGATAGCCACTAGAAAAAAATGTATATGTAATATGCATATATTATCTATCAAGCACATATATAATATGTAATAAAATTATGCTTTTTAAAATATATTACAGTCCAATATATTGCTTTGTGTGGAGGGCCCACACCATGACGTACAGCCTTTTATTGCTGGGGTATGAGACATACAGTGCATACAGTGGCAATCATCAAGCAGCTGCCCAGAAAAGCAGGTGATTGTTATTGCATGGGGCTTGCACTTGGTAGGAAATGGGCATGCATGGTGACATAGCATAATGGAACAGTCTAGCAGACTACACAGTTAAGAGATTCTACACATGAGTGAAGGTGGGATGGTGGGCTTGGCAACAAGTTGTAAGATTGGAGGCCAAGGGCCAGAACTCTGTTTCTGGGGCATGTGATGAGAGCCTGAGATATGCTGCAGGTGGTGACAAAAATGACTTCAGCTGTGGAGACCGGCAGAGGAGAAAAAACAGGCAGATGATTCCATGGACCAGAAAACAGGAGCAAAGACTCTAAAGGGACAGGACAAAAAGAGTACAGGAAAGAGTCCAGGTCCTCCTTAGAGGCCAGGACCTAGGTGGGAGGGCTGGCAACACAATGGGAACAATAAACGACAAGGCAACATGATAGCAAAGGCAATGACAAAAGAGTCTAATATTCCTCCTGCCCTCCTTCCAGGGACTAGAAATGGCATCAGCAGAATGGGTGTCAGCACAAACACCTGGTTAGAAGAGGTGCTAGTTTGCCAAAGACGAGGAAGTTTATGATGAAACATGTACGTATTTAGGGAGATAGGAGTAACATATAGTTTGTAAGTTGAATTTTAATGATAGAATCTTGGTAAGTATCTGAAAAGTTTAGAGCTAAATTAATATAATCATGATTCATGTATGTAAGGGTATTACCACCCCTTTAAATAATGTATCATTTACATTTTATAGGAAGAAAAAGATGATGGTGCCGGGAAAGCAGATGTCATGCCTAAATGTCTCAAAAATTCATTCTCTTTTTGGGCTAAATTCAGCTACTAAAACTTTATAGGCAAGCATTAAAATGTCTGGGGAAACAAAAGTTACTGGACAAAGATCCTAGCAGATAACACTGGAAGAGTGAGAAGGCAGGTGATCCTTCTGAGTCTACAGTAAAATGGAATCATGAATATAGACTTAGACTGGCACAAAAACAGACACATAGATCAATGGAACAGAATCGAGAGCCCAGAAATGGACCCTCAACTCTATGGTCAACTAATCTTTGACAAAGCAGGAAAGAATGTCCAATGGAAAAAAGACAGTCTCTTCAACAAATGGTGTTGGGAAAATTGGACAGCCACATGCAGAAGAATGAAACTGGACCATTTCCTTACACCACACACAAAAGTAGACTCCAAATGGTTGAAAGACCTCAATGTGAGACAGGAGTCCATCAAAATCCTAAAGGAGAACACAGGTAGCAAGCTCTTCGACCTCAGCCGCAGCAACTTCTTCCTAGAAACATCGCCAAAGGCACGGGAAGCCAGGGCAAAAATGAACTATTGGGATTTCATCAAGATAAAAAGCTTTTGCACAGCAAAAGAAACAGTCCACAAAACCAAAAGACAACCGACAGAATGGGAGAAAATATTTGCAAATGACATATCAGATAAAGGGCCAGTATCCAAAATCTATAAAGAACTTATCAAACTCAACACCCAAAGAACAAATAATCCAATCAAGAAATGGGCAGAAGACAGGAACAGACATTTTTCCAAAGAAGACATCCAAATGGCCAACAGGCACATGAAAAAGTGCTCAACATCACTCGGCATCAGGGAAATCCAAATCAAAACCTCAATGAGATACCACCTCACACCAGTCAGAATGGCTGAAATTAACAAGTCAGGGAACGACAGATGTTGGCGGGGATGTGGAGAAAGGGGAACCCTACTACACTGTTGGTGGGAATGCAAGCTGGTGCAACCACTCTGGAAAACAGTGTGGAGGTTCCTCAAACAGTTGAAATTAGAGCTACCATTCGATCCAGCAATTGCACTACTGGGTATTTACCCCAAAGATACAAATGTAGGGAACCGAAGGGGTACGTGCACCCCAATGTTTATAGCAGCAATGTCCACAATAGCCAAACTGTGGAAAGAGCCAAGATGTCCATCGACAGATGAATGGATAAAGAGGAAGTGGTATATATACACAATGGAATATTATGCAGCCATCAAAAGGAATGAGATCTTGCCATTTGCAACGACGTGGATGGAACTGGAGGGTGTTATGCTGAGTGAAATAAGTCAATCAGAGAAAGACATGTATCATATGACCTCACTGATATGAGGAATTCTTAATCTCAGGAACAAACTGAGGGTTGCTGGAGTGGTCGGGGATGGGAGGGATGGGGTGGCTGGGTGATGGACATTGGGGAAGATATGTGCTACGGTGAGCGCTGTGAATTGTGTAAGACTGTTGAATCACAGATCTGTACTTCTGAAACAAATAACGCAACATATGTTAAGAAAAAAGAAAAAGAAGAAGATAGCAGGAGAGGAAGAATGAAGGGGAGTAAGTCAGAGGGGGAGACGAACCAGGAGAGATGATGGACTCTGAAAAACAAACTGAGGTTTCTGGAGGGGAGGAGGGTGGGGGGATGGGTTAGCCTGGTGATGGGTATTGAGGAGGGCACGTTCTGCATGGAGCACTGGGTGTTATGAACAAACAATGAATCATGGAACAGTACACCAAAACAAATTATGTAATATATGGTGATTAACATAACAATAAAAAATTAAAAAAAAAAGAAATCAGGATTGTGATAGAGTTCAGCAGAGACAACCAAACTTGACTTACAAAAAGGTCAATTTAAAGAAAAAAAAATTAGGTTTCTTTTGTTTCATTTACACTGGAAATATTGGTTCTCTTAGTGAAAATGCATATTCCAAACTTGATGATATGCTTTAGTAATGAAGAGAATATTAAGATAGGGCGCCTGGGTGGCTCAGTTGGTCAAGCGACTGCCTTCGGCTCAGGTCATGATCCTGGAGTCCCGGGATCGAGTCCCACATCGGGCTTCCTGCTCAGCAGGGAGTCTGCTTCTCCCTCTGACCCTCTTCCCTCTCGTGCTTTCTATCTCTCATTCTCTCTCTCTCTCAAATAAATAAATAAATAAAAATCTTAAAAAAAAGAATATTAAGATAAAACCTAACAATGAGGGGCACCTGGGTGGCTCAGTCAGTTAAACATCTGCCTTCCACTCGGGTCATTTTCCCAGGGCCCTAGCATGGAGCCCTAAATCAGGCTCCCTGCTCAGAGGGGAGTCTGCTTCTCCTTCTCCCTCTGCCCCTCCCCGTGCTCATGCTCTCTCTCGCTCACTCTCTCTCTCAAATAAATAAATTAAAAATCCTGAAAAAAATTGACAATGATTTTTAAGGACCCAAAGGATAATACTGGAGAATATTTAGGAACCAAAACAGAGGCTGAATTCCTGATCCTTCATGCTAAAACTAAATTTTGGTTCGTATCTTGAATCTAGGCCATGTATATGCACCCCAAGGATTGTGATTTGCTAATCATTCCTCTCTACCAGCTTGAACTAATACATAAATGAAGAGAATCAGTAGCTACTGCCTTGTTGAATTTGGTCCCTGATACACTCTAAGAACTGGTGTGGTTGTTAAAGTCATACCATTTAGGTACTGCTTGATTTATTTTAAATAATTGAAGAAGTACTGAAGAAAATTCACCTAGTTCTAGTCTGTACTGAATCCAACTTTGTGCCTTCATGATTTGAATTCTGCAAAGTCACTTTCAATTCGAACTTTTGCGGCAATGTCCCTTTTACTATCTCAAGAGCTTTCCCAGAATAAATCTTTCCCTTTCCAGGCAAGGCTTGGAGAACATGTGCAATGCTTTTGTGACATATGGGCCTGTCTACCGTAATTAATTCCTAGTTTGTCTGACCTAATTGCTCCATGTTGGCAACTCTTGTTATTTTATTAAAAGCAACATTGTTAAATATGAGCCAAATATTGCCAAAATAGTGATTTATTTTTTCAAAGCTGCACATATTTTATAATTCCTCTATGTTATCAATTATTAAATTCTTTATGTTCACTAAAGGCTTCCTAGCTTGTGATCTCAAATGCTATTACATGCTCCAATTTAATTTATCTTTTTAATTATATTGATGATTAGTTGTGTTCTCAATCTATCATGGAGGCAGAAATTAGATTCAATTTTCTTTTCCCACATATGTTTCTATTTTATTCATACTCTTTATGAAAGTAGAAAACCCAGGTGTTTCCTATTTTATGTAAAGTAGATCAGTGTTTCCCTTGGCTTGGCTGATGAGGAAGGACATTTTGTCCACCTTGAAATCCCCCACTTCAAGTTGGTAGTTGCATCTCACATCCATCTGGACTTTTTTTCTCTACCCACCTGCATCTCCAACTAGTCCAAACTCCAGGGCAGTGACTTATAATAAAACTTGCTTTGAGATACAGTAAACAATTCAGGAATTTAGAAAAGCGTGATAGTTGCTGCTCTGTCACAATTTGCAACAGAGAAAAAGCCCTACGAAAATAAATTGTATTTATCTCTCTAGATTTGTGAGACCTTTTAAAAGCAATTCCCTAAGATTCATGTGGTGTATTATAGAGTGACCTAATTCTACCTGCCTAATTCTAATGCTGTCCCTTAGCATCAAAATATATTGGATATTTGTAAATAGTAAAATAGTTATAAATTCACACTATTCTCATTTATGAATTCTAATATACAAAGCTTTTGGAAAATCATATGTAATTTGTATAGCCTTCAGAAGAACTTTTCATCTAAAGCAGTTAATTACTCTATACAGGACTTCTCAATTTACAAAAAAAAAAAAAATAGTGAACTCAGCAAAGGAGTAGGTACAGCAGTGGGAAGATAAGGTATAGGAGTGTCTTCTCCCTACCTGCCCCCTCCCCCAGCATCATAAAACTGGAAGAAAAAAATACTTTTGAAACATTTTCACTTGAATTTGAATATTCTATAAATCTTGATGTCATGTGAATTTCTCACCCATTGAAAACAATGGGATCTGATATCTCAGAGAAAAGGCAAATAAGTGCTAGAACAAAGTAGTTATATCTCAGATTTCATTGTCAGACTTGATTTTGTAGCAAGACAACAGGTTTCACAAACAGGCTTTGTTAAGGGATGGAGGGCAGGGAATTCTAAACCCTTTTAGCCTGAAGGATTTAGATCATAATTTTGTTTTCTTAAATATGGGGAAAATGCACTTCCACTTAGGGTGTAATGTCACTGCCATAGAGATGAGAGGACAGGAACCACACGAAGGGAAAGCCCAAAAGCTTGCTATCAGCCCTTCCAGTCCTGCAATATGTGGAGGATGGAGGGGAGACGGAAAACAAAGGAAAAATATGTCAGGTACCCAGATACTTGTCCTGGTACCCCCACCTTAATCTCTCCTCCCAAGCCTGTAGGGATAGGGAGAAGGGCCCTTAGAAGCATCCAGAGAGCTCTGATAGAACCCAGCCCTTAGAGGCTTATATCTCTGGGTGTGTGTGTCTGGGAGGGAAGAGGAGTGGACCCTAAGCTCCTAGCAGAAGCCCTGCATCAGGCCACCGGCAGGCTGTGACGGGTGATGGTGCAGTACTGCTTGCATGAGGGGGACTGAAAGAAGGGAAGCAAGCTGTGAGGTAGTTACTCAGGACACGAGGTATTTACAAAGATAAATGTCAAGGTCGTGAGGTCCACCTTAAGATCTAGGACTTCGGGACGTCATCTCAGGACTGACCAGGCACTAGCTTCCGAGGCTCGTCTGCAGTGAAGTAACAGCCGCTCAAATTATGAAGAAGGGTCAGGGTTCAGTTCTTCCTACCCATTTACTTTCTTCGTGATGAGGCCAGGTTTCTAACATGCCACCCGCCCTTTGGGCAGACACAGGAGCCAGCTCAACCGGTTAAACTAAGCTTCACCGATGACGTTTTGAAAGGCCGCAGTGGCCCTGAGCCGTGGCCGGCTGCTGCGGGGATGGAGGCGACGAAGCTGGCGTCACCAGGGGTGGGCTGTCTTTACTCTTGCCTCTTGGCACCGCCCCAGAGCCAGAGCTCCACAAAGACTGCGTGAAAGAAGAATGCTCCCTGGGACTGGGGGTCCAGGGTGTGTGGCAGCCTCGCTGGCGCTCAAGCTGCGTCCCCACCTCCAGCTCCCGGTGGCAGCCAACTTGAGCGGTAGAGCTGTGACTGAGGCGTCCCCAGAGAACTCAGATACTCGAGTGACAGGCGTGACTGGCTGGGGAGCTCTGGCGACTGGTAGGTTTGGCCTCCGGGGAGCCATGACTTCGGGGCCTGCCCCTGGCTGGTAGCCAGATCTGATGACGCACGAGTTTGAGGTGCTTCTCCCCACCTCGCTAGCTTCGTCATGATCTCCTGCCCTTGTCGTGATCCACATTCTGGCCTTGCCCAACAGCGAGACGCTGGCGTGGCGGGTGAAGTGGGCGGGGCGCAGGCAGGCGGGCGCGCCATACAGGACCCCGGGAGCGGGCTAGGGGCCAGGCGTGCGGGGCGTGCGTGGTGCCGGACAGCCAGGCAGCTAAGCCCAGTGCTTCCTCCTGCTTCCGCCGCCGCTAGTCGTCATGTTGCAGCTCGGCCACAGTGCGCACCAGCTGGCGGGTCAGGTGCAGCGACTCCCATGGCACTGCTCCTCATGGCGGCAGCCCCTGCTCTCTTGCAAAGTGTGCCCCGTACTCTTCAGCCCCGCCTCCTAGCCACCCAGCGCCTCGCAGGGCCCTGCAGTGCGCGCCTCCTCCGCATAGGGCAAACTCGGTGGCAGAGCGAGGGGCACTCTTGTCCGAGACAGGACCAAGCAGGGGAGAGGATCTGCGAGCACACAGAGATGTAAGTGTATTTATATGTTTACATATTTACATTTATATAAATTAATAGCCTTCTTTTGGGCTACAGCCAGAATGTGGACAGACATAGATGCATGTTGCGTGTCTGTAGTTGACACGATGTTACATTAATTTTAGGGGTACAACGTAGTGATTTAACAAGTTCATACATTGTGTTCACCTCAAGTGTAGCTGCATGTATGTTTTCAACTCTTGCAATGCAAGTGTTGTCTCCTACTGTCTCGTGCCCCATCATACCTCTCTGGAAGTTTCTAAAGCATTCATAGCCAGCTGGTGGGAGTTTAACCGGGCACAGTCACTTTGGAAAACAGTTTGTAATAGTTACTGAAGTTGAAGATTTGTGTGTCCCTGTCCCAGGAAGTTAACTTCTGGTTATTTAACCTAGAGACCCTCATGCAATAAGTGTACCATTCAAAGAATATTTCTAACAGTGTTTATAATAAACCAACACTGGTAAAACATTGCCCATCAAAAGTTAAAGTTAGGTTTGATATGTTTGTGTGGCAGAATATACTACAATTTAAAGTTATGTTTGATATGTTCACACAATGGGATACAATTAAGTAAAAAATAAATAAACTAGAGCTATGTGCTTTGTATGGATTAATTTTGCAAATATATTTTTTTTAAAGATTTAGTTGTTTGAAAGAGAGAGGGGACGGGGGAGGGGCAGAGGGCTAGAGAGTCTTAAGCTAATCGTCACTTGATCTCAGGACCCTGAGATCATGACCTGAGCCGAAACCAAGAGTCAGAGTCAGTTGCTTAACCAACTGCGCCATTGTATTTTGCAAATATAATGTTCAGTGCAAGAGGCAAGACAAATATTTACTTATGATATGATATATTTGTGTAAATTTTAAAGGCAGAAAAATCTAAACTGTAAATTATATCATTTAGGTATGTATATTTTGGTGTTCTATCTGTACAGGAAAACAATAAATCAACTGCACAGTTGTACCTCTGGGAGTTGGAATAAGAGGATGGTTTTTAGGGGTGCATAGAAGCTTCAAGGGTGTTAGAAATGTTCTCATTTTTTACCTGGATGGTGATTACATTGCTGTTTGCTTTACAACCATTCTTCACACAATTTACACATTTCTGTAAGTTGTTATAGTTTAAAATAAAAACAAAAAGTTTTCAAAGGCTGGGGAGTTTTTCAGAGCTGGGTCCTCACATAATGGCCAAAGTTTCTTATAGCAAAGGATGCACAGTGGACTGATTGCCAGGGCTGCCACCCATGGTTGTCATAGCCAGATGACAGGACACTCCCCAACAGCAAGGAGAACTAGATGAGACCAGAACAATCAGAGGACTGTCAGGCCCTCTTGTGACAAGGGAAAAAGAAGACCATGAGCTGTACCAACCACAGTCCTTAGAGAGAGAGACACCAGCCAAATTTCCCCTGGAAGTTCAGTGAGTAACCCAGACCAGCCATACCTCAGCAAAATCCGAAGATTATGCAGAGGATAGCCAATCTATGTATGCTTATCAGCTCCCTTCATTACTATAGTATCCTACAAAACACTTGGATTTTTACAGCAGGATAGTATTTTTATTTAAAAAGGCTAAGCATTTATCTAACAGGAAAGTTTAAATTATTATATCCACAATGCTTACCCAACTGGACTAAAATTTAGATGTTTTTGCCATTACACTAAAAATTGTGGAATTGTAACGAAATTTATATCAGTAACACACAAAATAAACTACCTTTTCTTTGGACATCTAAATGTAGTTTGAGTAAATCTTTGGCCTAACAATAAATATATGTGCATTTGTAAAGGAGATGAGACAGTCTGCATTGTTTTTAAGGATTTCATTGGAACAGAGTTGGAGTCCAATTTACCCTGTTAATTAATTGCTGTTGCAGATAGTTCTCTTACCTACTTTGATTCTCAAGGTTGTACAGCTCCTAAGTTTGCTGTGACAAAAAAGAGGTCTCGGTTTGCATATACACTTTGTTTCTTTAGCTATGGTGTATGTACAGAATTGTACTTGATTGTAATTAACACTTTAAAGAGAGAACATAAAAAATGAATATGGACATTTATGCTTAATCAAATTACTGGTATCCCTTAAGAATATCATTAGAATTATGAAGTAAAATAATGAAGCACTTAACGATGCTTATGAGTGTTTGAGGAAAAAAAACTGCTTTACTGATTTTAAAAGGTAACTCCATATCTTATATGACATGCTACTGGTTTTTTTTTTACTCCATAATATTTATTCTTATATTATTAAAAGTAATGAATAGTATTCTGAACTAGAATAGAAGCTTTCTATGACATGCTTACACAATGTAGCTATAACCTAATGAAGTTGGCTCTGTATTTGGCTCTTTTCAGAACTCCTCTAAAACAAGAATCGCACTTAACATAGTTTTATACTTTCCACCCATATAAGATTTCAATGAATATTTGAATGAATGAATGAATGAACAAATAATGTGAAATCTTGCACATCCTGGAGTTTATATTTTAGAATAATATAGTAATTAATTTTAAGAATTACTTTTAAAATCTAAGTTTTAATGGAAGTTTTAGTGTCTTTATATTTCTTGGCATTTATACCCAGCTGTTACATCAATTGATGATTAAAAACCTTTATTTCCCTTTATCGTGACAAATCTTATTATAAAATTTTTTACTAGAGCTTCAGATAAATTATTTTGCTTTTTCAGACTTAATACATAGCATGTATATCTGATGATGTCAATACTTAACCATTTTCAAATAAGCTGGCCATCTTGTCAATTGCACATGTGAATGAGGGCATAAACTTTTGATATAAAACTTTCTAGAGAAGAGAATGGACAAAGAGGCTAGAAATAGGAGTGTGGGTCAGGAGTGCAAGGAGATTCCGGTTGATAATCAGGGGAAATAACAAGCTAAAATAAATGGCCACAGGCTCCTTAATCTCTAGGGGACACAAAAATAGTGTCTTTTTCATTGGAGAAGGGGATCCAAGTGTTGAATATGAGTGAAAGTAGCAGAAGGGACCAAGTAGACAGATCTAATTCAGAGGGATGGAGATGCACAATATTGAAAAGGATCTCTGAGTCTGTCCGTGCTTGTATTTCCTAAGAAGTTTTGGAAGGGGCAGGAGCTCAGTGCTCCTCAGTCAGGTTAGAGCAGATTCTGCAATCGCCATAAATACTAATTATGGGAGAGTCTTCCAGATGCCCTTCTCCTTCACAGTAAAAACAGTGTGCTATGCAAATGACAGCAAAAGCAAGATTTCAAACTAACTTAGCAATCTCTTTCAATATTATTTGTTACTTCAGACTTAAAAACTCTTATGTTTATCCATTAGTTACCTGGTTAGCTACAAAACTACACCAGTACCAACACAAAACCTTGAGGGGATTTTGGTATTATTAAGTCTGAAACTAGCTTAGTATTTCTTGGCTTAGGCTCCCAATGAACCTGAGACGTATTGATTCAGAAACTCCATAACGCTCCACCTTCTGAATCATTTTTAAATGATGTAAAGAAATATGTATTTTGTCAGCATTTCTCCAGACAAAGGAAATGGAAATCAGGCTTGCCATATTCGGGTGGAGAATTTTAAAAAACCATTTTTTACAAATAACAGTTTATTAAAGGATTTTAACTTATATACTTTATCAACACTATTAACATAATTGCCTTACTATTTTATAGTTTGCTTTTTAATGTTAACACTGTGATTCTTATAACTATTCTGTAACATGAAGAGCATGGTTTCTCATCAGTTGCCCTTCCCCTACAGAAGCCTACTTTAAAAAAGAAAGTCTTGAGCCTCAGAAAAAGTCATTGATTTATTTTAAATTCTATTCAATATTAGAATAATCATTCTACCTTTACTATGGTTGTTATTTTCATGATATATCTTTTCCATCTTTTAAGTTTCACCTATTTCATCATTGAATCTGAAGTCGGTCTCTTGTAGATAGCAAATAAGTTGGATCTTGCTTTTTAATCCAGACAGACAGTCAGTCTTTGGTTAACTTGGTTTTTTGATAAAGTTGGATATATTGTTGTCTTTTGTTTTTCTCTGAGGATTCCAATTTCTATTTGTTTATTTGCTGTCTACCTAAAGGGTTTCTTTTAATACTTCTTGTAAAGTTGATCTGCTAGTAACAGATTCTTTCAGTTTTTATCTGGTAATGTCTTCATTTTGCCTTCGTTTTTGAGAGATAGTTTTGTTGGACACAATATTCTTGGTTAACAATCTTTGTCTGTTTGTGGGCATTTTGAATATGTCACCCACTACCTTTGGCTTCCATTGCATCTTATAAATTGACAATCTTATTGGGATTCCTTTGTATATGACAAGTCATTTTTATCTTGCTGTGTTCAGATTTTCACTTTAGCTTTCAGCATTTTTACTATGATGTGTCTGGTGTGCTCTTTTTGCATTTATCCTACTTGGAATTCACTGAACTTCTTGAATATGTAGGTTAATGTCTTTTGACAACTTGTGAAATCTTCAGCTGCATTTCTATATACATATATATGGAGATACACACACACATATGTGTGTGCATATATATATGTGTGTGTATATATATACTTGTGTTATATGTGTGTGTGTGTGTGTGTATGGCTCCTTCCTTTTTTCCTTTCCTCCTGTATTTCAAATACACATGTTGGCACATTTAAAGGTGCCCCACATTCCTCTGAGGTTGTTTATTTTTCTTCATTCTATTTTCTCTCTGTTTTTTGGATTGCATAATCTCTATCAATTTATTTTTGAGTTCATTGATTCTTCTACCAGTTCAAATTTGTTGTTGAGCTCTCTAATGAATTTTTCATTTCAGTTATTGTAGTTTTCAAATAAGGAATTTTCATCTAGTTCTTTTGATGATTTCTGTATCTCCACTGATATTGTCTATCTGAGGAGACATTGTCTTCATACTTCATACCTTGCCCTACTCCTTAAGCATGATTTCCTTTCATTCTTTGAACATGTTTGTAATGGTGACTCTCAGGGTTTTGTCTGTTAAACCTGATATCTGGTCTCTCTCACAGACAATTTCTGTTGCCTGCTCTTTTTCCTGTGTCTCATCCTGTGTCTCATACTGCTACCACATGTATCATATCTCATAACTTTTGAAAAATTTTACACAATATATTTTAGCAAGTCTAGATGTTGATTCCCCTCCATTCTCTCTGGGATTGTTTTTATTATTGTTTGTGTGCTTATTTGTTTTGTGATTTGACTAGGCTACTTAGAAATGTCCATTCCCAATGTAGTGTGAAGACTTTGGTGACACTCATCTGAAGATGTAGCCCTGGGCATGTATACAATCACCCTGGGATGACATTGGTTTTATCAGAGCTCTCTCTTTCTCCAGTCTCTCTGTTATCTGCTTCCTTTAGTCTCACACACTACTCATTTAGGCTTTATTAATTATTGCCTGATTTCTCTATTGTTTTCACCATTACTCTAGAAGTATAAATTGCTCAGCAGTCTGGTCCAATTAAATTCAGATAATGGTAATTTTTGAGGCCAGTGTTTAAAGTTTTCCTGTCCCCAGGAGGGCTCTGTTCAGTTGTCTCTTTCCATGGTTCTCTCCTGAAAATTGGATGGCCAATGGTTTAGCTTGTTGCTGTTAATTAAGAGGAGCTATTGTTTTTGAGAGCACTCCAGCTTGAACTTTATTTCAAATAAAGACAAATATTTTTTAAAAGATTTTATGTATTTATTTATTTATTTATTTGAGAGAGAGAGTGACAGAGAGAGAGAGAATGAGCAGGGAGAGCGGCAGAGGGAGAGGGAGAAGCAGACTCCCCGCTGAGCAGGGAGCCCAAAGTGGGGCTCAATCCCAGAGCTCTGGGATCATGACCCGAGCCAAAGGCAGACGCTTAACCAACTGAGCCACCCAGGCGCCCCAAGACAGTTGCTTTAGGTAGAACTTCAGAGCTCTCTTTTTTTATGGAATGCCTCTCCTCCTGGTAAAACTCTGAGCTCTGAGAGGGGCAATAGCCTCTGAGTTTCTTGGCTTGCCTCTCCCAAAATGGAATATCTGCTCTAAGAATGAGCTGGTGTGAAGACCACAGTGACCTCAGTATTCTCAGTTTGCTGCACATGGAGTAGAGCCTCTGTCCTGTGAGTAGGGCCTGGGTGGAAAAAGGAACCCAACTGTTAGCCAGCACCCTCCAGGGATTTAGCCTCTTCAACTTGCACTTGGAATGGATGAGAAATACTGATGCCTTCTGGTGAGATATGGTAAAACTCAACTGGGAGCTGAGGGAAGAAGGAACCCCAACCTCTTGACCACACCTACATAAGGTAGAGCTTTCATCAAGCTGAGTTTGGTGGATAAAGAGAAGCAAGCTGTGAGTCATGGCTTAAATGCCAGTCTTTCACTCTTTTGACTGAGAGAAGAACGTCTTCCTTTATTCTTGAGTATTTTTTTTTTCATTAGTTGTATAGCCTTGGAACAATTTCCAGAGACTAATTTGTTTTTAGTTTTATAATTTTCATTAGCTTTGCTTATTTCACCGAGGATTGGGTCTGCAGAGCTCTTCACATTGTTATCCTGGACATGGAGCCCCTAGAAGCTTCTTTTTTAAAATTTTATTTTCAGTTATTCCAAGGGAATATAAGGTTAGATGTGAGATGGACAAATATGCTCAATTTGTCATCTTGATCTAATCCCTTTCACCTCTTTTTAAAGAGTTTATCTCTTCTTTCCAGGTCTCCACTGTCCCCCAGGTATAAATAATAGATTTGTATGGTCATATCACTGGCATTTGTTAGAACAGGCCCAGAAACTCTGTAAGTAAACTTGGTTTCAAATCCAGGCTTCTGTACTTCCTAGTTATTTGACCTTAACAACACGTGGGTTCTTTGAATTTTCGTTCCTTCACCTGTAATAAAAGGAAAGAACACTTACCATGTGTTGCTACATTTAGAGATAACATAAAATGCCAATCTAAACATGGCTTTTAGAGAATCCAGGTCACTTCATTATAATTATGGGAAATACAGGAAAGACTGTGGCAAAAATGTTATTAGTTTCATTATCTAATGAGTGCAGACTACTCTTAAATTTAAAAAAAATACCTATGCACAAAGCAATTATTGCTACATTAAAAATGTTTCAAAAGAATGCAATTCAAACCTATTTTTTGATTCCTGATTAATCTCTATAATGCCTTGAATTCTTATGCAAGAAGCATTTAAGAACTCATGACTGGGAAGAATTTTCTTTTTCATATGAACATTCCTGATATTTTGATGCTGGTTTTGTATAGGTTTAGACAAAACAGGCAGAATGATTTTAAGTAGGCTCCACACTATGCGTGGATCCCAACATTGGGCTTGAACTCATAACCCTCAGTTCAAGACCTGAGCTGAGATCAAGAATCACATGCTCAACCAACTGAGCCACCCAGGCACCCCAAAACAGGCAGAATAATTTTAAAATGATAGTACCAGAGGGTTTCATTTCAGAAACCATTACTGTTTAATCCCACAGTGATGGATTCCTGTATCCAGAGAGCTTGATTTAATTTAAAGGATACTGTTAAGAAATGCCATATTATTATATTAAAATTTTATTGATTCTTACCCCATTTATTTGAAATCTCTAAGAATTTACACATGGATTGAGTGTAAATTTGCCCTTGCTTTCTTTTTGAAATGAGTTTCCTAAAATTTTGTCAAAGCAAAATTTAATAGAGAGCCCTGCATAAAGTCGGTAGACAATAAATAATTGCTGTACTTAATAAACATGCTCTTGGGTGAGAGAGGCATTTGATTAGCAGAGAAAAGTCATACATTTAGGTAAGTGACAATAAATTACAGATTTCTAAATATTTAGAATAAAGGAAAGGCCTTTAAGACCTTGCCTGGCAGTATCTTCTTACATCAATTGGTGCCTGATAGCTGGAAGTAGCCCGATTATTTAGGTGTTTATGTGGTTTTTATATGGTGCATCAATATATCTTTGCAGATTCTACAAGACCCCTTAGTAACAGAAAGTGGTGGTGTAGAAGTGTGTGGTGTTAACTATAACAACTTTCGGGGACTCATCCTGCTTTAACCATTGAGCTTTTATTTGTGTTACATATGGACTTCTGTATAGTGTTTCATTCATTCAAACAAAGGGTCTTGTGGTGGTTAATTTTATGTGTCACTTTAATGAGGCCTCTGTACCCAGAAGTACCTTCTGTACCTCTGTACCCTGAATATTACTGTGAAAGTAATTTTTAGGTGAGATTAACACTTGAATCAATAGATTATTACTTTCAATAATGTGAGTGGGTCTTATCCAATCAGTTGAAAGCCTTAAAAAGAGACTGAGATCTCTGAGGATGAATTCTACCCTCAGTCTGCCTTTGGACTTGAGCTACAACATCATCTCTTCCCTGGGTCTCCAGCCTGCTGGCCTGTTCTGCAGATTGTGGACTTGCTGGCCTCCACAATCATGTGAGCCAATTCTGTAAAATAAATTTCTCAATATCTATCTCTGTTTCTATGCACACGCACATGCACACATAGGTGTCTCTGTATATGCACCCAATATGCACACACAAACATAGACACATCTTATTGGTTCTCTTTCTCTAGAGAACTCTTACTGATACAAATCCATTGTTAAATGTATTGCTTTGGTTTAACCCCAGTTTTTTCAGTAAGTAAACTAAGGTACACACAGTAACAGCCTCAAGATCATACTACCATTTTGTAGGTGATCTGAGACCAGAAGCTTTGGCTTCTCCTATCAATAGAGATCTTTCTCTAAGCTATTATTCTCCAGACTTTAGCATGCATCAGAATCACCTGGAGCTCTTGTTATACCAGAGATTACTAGCTTCACTTCCTCCCTGCTAGAATTTCTGATTCTATATGTTCAAGATAGGACCCTGAAATTTGCATTTAATTTCTAACGAGTTTCCATGTGATGCTGACCCTGCTAGTATAGAGACCACACTTGAGAACAGCTGCTCTAGATTACAGTGTAAAATGTGGGGAAGCAATGAAGGAGCTTCAGTACACAAGAAAGAAAGAAAGCATTAAATAAATTATTTGATATAGCCTTTTTTTGGTTTCTTGACTGAGCCTCATCCATATTCCTGGGCCTCAGATTTCTTATTAATAAAATAAGGACTTTGGAGCAAAAATATTGGTATTTCTGCTAGTTATAATAATTTATAGGATATTATAAATACTACTACTTACTTGGGAGAATTAAAGAAAATACTTAAGAAAAAAATTCTGGAACTGTTTCCCTATAACAGCTAGAAATGATTTCACAGCAGGTAACTGAAACTTTGCAAGTAACTGTAGTTTAAATAAATTGTTTTCTCACATGTAAAAATGTCAGAAAGCAGATGACTATCATTTTTGTTTTCTTTACTGCTGGTTGGGTTCTTTGGAAGAGAGGCCAAGATGGAGTTTGGGGTGTTAGATGTTTCTTGTAGGGATCAACACCTAGGAGGAGTGAGAGGAAGGAGGATTGGGCAGATAAAAACTGTAATGCACACCCAACAGAGCCTCAGACATTCTAGCAGGGAGCCCTAGAGTGAATACTGCCTATCAGAAGGTCTTATGTTGGCCTGAAATGTCTGGGTCTGCCTCAGGGTAGAAACCATCTTGCTCTGTCACTGATAGAGTATGGCCATGGCCAGGTGGCTCTCAGCAGCTGAATTAGACCCTGAAGACCTGGTGTTTGCATGCTGTCTGCTGATCCCACTCTCTAGAGCTAGCAGCTGTCCTTCCTTAAGGGGGGTTGTGGGTGGCACATCTTATGTTTATGACACGTATCAACACAAGTCCTCTGTGATTCTTTTAGCCTTTCTCATGTTCAGAAAATGGCTCCTGCAGTTGCAAGGATCACATGCCGTTCAAAGCACCAAGGAAGGGAAGAAGCAGTACTATATATATCCCTTTTATCAGGAAATTAAAAGCTTTCCTAGAAACTATTGAGTAGATTTTGCATATGCTTCGCTTATTGGAAAGTTATCACATGACTAGATCTAGCTAAAGGTTGGAAAGGTGAGTAGTTAGTATCTCCAGTCGCTGCACTGGAGAAATAAAAGGGAAAGGTGATTGGGAATGGATGTGGCCTTTGTCGCTCACTTTACTAATCACCTAAAATGCCTCCCAAATTCCTCTGCCAGGTACTCTCCATTAAATCCCATAAAGAGATGCAAAATCTGTAGTATTATTCCCAATTCCCAAGTAAAAGCCTGAAAGCTAAATCCTTGCTTTTCCTTAATACTTTTTTCTTTTTTTTGTTTTCCTCTGTCATTGTCATGGCACCCAGAATTAACAGTCTAAGGCTTTAAAGAATTCAGTAGAACAGCAGAAAAGGATATTTTTCTGGCAATATTTGTAGAGTGAAGTTTTACCAAGAATATGTACATAATCCTATTGGGAAAAAAAATAACATTCACTAAGCTTAGTATTTTAATTTTTCCTTGGGGGCTCAAAGAAGTTTTCTTCCCTCTCATGGGAAAATGTATGCAGCCAACTCACAGATGTGGCAGGGAAAATGTATGCAGGAACTCACACAGATGTGGCATGAACTGAAGGATATAGGGATTGTAATTTGCATCAAGGCCACACCAACAGAACTTCTGTCATCTCCTTTTCAAAGCAATATTATTATCCTATGCGATGTGCTGTTTCACTGGAAACCAAGGAATCTGTGTTCAAACATGCAGCTGCTAGCTAACAATTTAACAAAAAGAAAGAAAGTAGATGGGAAAGAAACTCAGGAATACCAATCTCAGGAATCCCTCCTGCTCTTAAGTGACAAACGTTACCCCAGCCCTTCCCCACCACAATCCCAGACTCTCTGCTAATATAAAAATGAAGATGAGGAGTGACCAAGTGAATTACAATAATACATATCATCAGGTGGATAAATTATAACTAAAAATAAGGGTTCTGCTTTCACAATTATTGCAGTGGATAGGAAGGAGGAGGAATATAATTACCTTATCTCTGGGGCTTGTCTGATTGAAATTTAACAACTTTTCAAACTTACTATTCAGTAAATTTATTTCTTGGGTTAGTAAATTTGACCTAGGACTTGAAACTTTTTCCCCAATATTTAGAGACTATGTCAAACAGCAGAATATCAGAATTATAATTTAATATTAAAATTACCGTTTTAATAAACATGTTTTAACAGCAATCTATAACTTTTCAAAATAATTCAGATAACTGTTGTTTATGATGTTATTTCAGAAATTGTTAGAAAAATAAATATTTTGGTGCATTGGGCAAAGTATACTGTTTTCAAAATGAAATAATAAAATGTCTCTCTTCTCCATTAACAGCCAGAATAAATCAATCAGTGAGCACTTCTCAGTGAACTGATATGCAGGAGACAAAATATGATATGGCTTAAAAACTTGTTATTTTAAATAAAACAGTAGAGGGCTCTGAAAATAATGAAACCATCAACTGCAAAAGCTAATTCAATTAACTGTCGACTATGTGTGACACATTTTACACACATTATCTCATGTATAAGAAAGGTAGGGAAGCTATGAATAAAGGGGTCATAAAAAGCAAGCTGTTTATAAATAACTTTTCACACGGTATTCCTTATTGTTTTAAGCCATTCCTTAATTATTTTTTATTATTCTTTAATAAAAATTCCAAAAAGATAATTTTATTACTTCCAGAAAAATTTCAAACTTACATACTCTTGGTGTCATTTCTTTAGGGATTAGTAGTCTCTATCTTGTTTCAATATTGATCAGTTTATTTTATTTTATTTTGTCATAGAACATCAAGGGATATATTTTTCAAGGAGCTGTTTTTCTAGATTATGTTAAAATAGAATTTATTTATTTTTGTCATTAAAATTCCAGGAGGTATTTTTCACAAGAATAGAGATATAATTTTTAATGTCCTCCTTAATGCTACTAAAAATAATTACATTATTTTCCTAATTAACTGCTATCACCAAGGCTCCATGGTCAGAGAAATACATTAATTTTGACTCAGTATTAAATTTATATACATATTTCACTCAGGGTTAATTTTCTAAATAGAGGATACATCTACTCAATATGGAAAATATGTTTTGAATGTTATTTTTAAGGTACAATTATAAATTTGGTAATTATTAAGATGGAATCAATTGATTATATCAATTCATTATAATTAGTGTACAGCATTCCCCTACTGTAGATGATTAGCAAGCAACAACATGGCTGAACATCTAAAGTGCTTATTTTTTTTCCTCTAAGTTCCCAAAGATATATCTTTAGACACAGAAATGACAACTTCAGAACCACAAACACATGCACAACCCAAGATAAGCCTTTGTGAAAGGAGTTGATGACAATGTAACCAAAGAGTTGTAATGTTAAATACTTCTGCAGAGTGAGAGGTGGCATTAGTGTTCTAATGAGGAGCACAGACTCAGAACAAGATTGCCTGAGACAAAGCCAGGCTCCCTCCACTCACCATCTACGTGCCTGAAGGCAAGTTGGCACCTCTCTGTCAACGTGGAACATTACCATACTATACTTACTTACTATTAATATACCACTGCCCTAAAGCATTAATGTAACTTCCAAAGGGACCTTTTTTTTATTAATAGAGCCCAGTTTAAACCCAAGGGGAATTGAGTTCAACTAATAAAGATGGTTAAATGTTTCAAAGTATGTGCAAATTATTTCCACTTTTAGACTATTAATATTAGACCACAGTAATTTATGTATACAAAATTTCGTATTTCTGTTCTTCAAAATTCATCTTTTTCTTTTCCATCTTTTCCTTCTTCCTTTTACCTATAATTTGACGCAGAGGCGGGACAAAATGAAACTACATACTCCTAGAACATTTCCTAGAAATAATCTAAGTCCTGTGAACATGATACAGTGACCTTTTAAATTAGAAAATTAAGAAAAATATCTCAACTATAAAAACCAAAGGTTACTCCTATTCTGTTTTATTTCCTTCCTATGATAAAAATCAGAAATATTAGGATTATATTCAAAATAAATGTGCGACGAAAGACTGAATGCATCTTTTTTCTCATTTTCCTCTACCCTTTCTATTTTCATCTCTCTTACACATAATAGTTCTATTAAACTAAAAAGATGTTATGTCAGTTGTTATTTTTCACCAAGCACTCTCAATTAGCATGTGACACAGCTAACAGTGCTGTCAGATGATATTAAAGATAGGCAAGATTCTAAATGGACACAAATTGAGCAATTTAATTATCTGCCACCAATATTATCAGGGTACCTCTGTTGTGCTTCTCTTCATCAGAGGAACAGCTGCCTGACCAATTATTCTTACCCATTTGTGGAAACTCAAGACCTCATTTTCTAACAACATGGTTACTGGCCAACTTGAGATAGGTCCTTTTTCTAGTTTGCTTTATAAGGCAAACCCTTAAAAGATTATTCAATTAATTATAGAGGGATTTAAGTAAAATCAGTTTATTTTAGAAAAGGATTTAATGTTGCAGGGTATAGGCAGGGACTCAGGTTAGCTGTATATAAGTGTACTTACCTATGTGCTTTCTCTTGTAGCAGTGAGACAAGGATAGCTGTATTAGCTGTAAAAATCTATGGCTCAAGGAAGGATTTGTATTGTTTGTTCAAGGAAGATAAAACAATCATTGTACTAAATAAGAATTGCATGTGTGTGGGTGTATACATATACACACATATTTTTACATATCTATAAAATTGCAATATTAAATAATTACAACTTCACTATGGGACTTAGTTGTAAGAAATATGGGGTCTTTAAGTCTTCTAATGGCATTGCAATATATAACATGTTAAAGAAGAAACAATTAGAAAATACTTTTTGATCTTATACTGTAGAAAAACCATGGTGTGAGACTAGGAGGAACTGTACCTGATTTTAATAGTTTTATGTTGATTTTAACATATATATACCCTCAAGCCTGCCACACACAGTTATTTTATAAATCTTATTTAGTCTTAGTATTTCTGCTCTGAAAGATAATTGAACATGAGGGAGGAAGAGAGAAGCTTCAAATACCTTAGCTCTACTGTCACCCATAGTAACCTTTCTATTCTGTTACTCAAAGGCTTTTGCATTTAGCAAGAGGTCGCTTAACAGAAGACGAAAAACACTTTTTTTTCTTTGAGACACAATTGTTTTGCACAGTGATGGGCTTTGATTAGATCCCCCCTTTTATCTATAAACTCTATGATTAAAATATAGAATAAAAATTACCACAGATAAGAATAGAGACACATGCGGATATTAATACGATCACCTGAAAAGAATAAAGAGGGACAGAAGGACTGAAATCTGTGTGGATGAGAGACTGAGGTATGAATGACAAAGTCATTGTTGTTGAATTCTCCTTTTCTTACACCGAAATATATCTCAGGGGATTTCAAAACTGACTGGAACCTATATAATATTCATATGCACTCATTCATGTTATGGATGAAAAAAAAACGTGACTTAGGGAGGATAAATGGATTAAAGTCTTAACACTGACCTTTTCATTAGTTCAGTTATTCACTCATTTAAATAAATATTTACTGAACACTGTTGCACAGGATACTGTGTTAAGCATTAGAGAACAAATACAAATACATCATTGTCCTTACCCTCAGGAGTATTATATGTTCTTAGGATTAAAAAAAAAAAAAAAAAAAGCAAATTCAATTGGAAAATGTCTTTACGGGAAACATTGTGACTTTAAAACATAAGAACAGAAGGAAAAGTGTTCATAATTAAAATATAGTAGAAATGGGACGTCTGGGTGGCTCAGTCAGTTAAATGTCTGCTTTTGGCTCAGGTCATGATCCCGGGTCTGGGCCTGAGTCCCGTATTGGGCTCCTTGCTCAGCACGGAGCCTGCTTCTCCCTCTGCCTTTCACTCCAACCTGCTTGTGCTCTCTCTGTCTCTGACAAATAAATAAAATCTTTTTAAAAAATTAAAAATAGGGCGCCTGGGTGGCTCAGATGGTTGAGCGTCTGCCTTCGGCTCAGGTCATGATCCTGGGGTCCTCGGATCGAGTCCCACATCGGGCTCCCTGCTTCTTGGGAGCCTGCTTCTCCCTCTGCCTCTCTCTCTCTCTCTGTCTCTCATGAATAAATAAATAAAACCTTAAAAATAAATAAATAATTAAAAATAAGTAAAATATAGTAAAAGTATATGTTAACTAACTAGAATTTAAATAAAAATTTGAAAAGGAAAACATATATATTTACACGAAAGAGAGAACATTATAAGTGCATCAATTTTAGAGAATATAAAAGTAGTTTAAAATGCTCCATCAAAGAGCAGTCCAGTCCCACATGGCTTCCCTAGTGAATTCTCGCTAACATCTAAGGAAAGAAATACCAATTCTGTACCAACTCTTTTAGAAAATAGAAGAGGAGGGGGCACCTGGGTGGCTCAGATGGTTAAGCGTCTGCCTTCGGCTCAGGTCATGATCCCGGGGTCCTGGGATCGAGTCCCGCATCGGGCTCCCCGCTCAGTGGGAAGCCTGCTTCTCCCTCTGCCTCTCTCTCTCTCTCTCTCTCTCTCTCTCTGTCTCTGCCTCTCATGAATAAATAAATAAAAAAATCTTTAAATTAGAAAAAAAAAAAAAGAAAATAGAAGAGGAGGAAATAATTCCCAACTCATTTAATGAAGTCATTGGTTAACCTGATACCAAAACTAGATGAATATGTTTAAGGAGATAAACACTACAGATAAATATATTTCATGAATCTTTATACAAAAATCCACCACAAAGTATTACCAAATCAAATCCAGCAATATGTAAAAAGGTCAACATATCATAACCAAGTTGGACTTAGCCATGCAAGATTAGTTTAACATTCAAAATTCAATGTAATTCCCAATATTCACAATATAAAGATGAAAAACCATATGATCCATCTCAACAGATGTGAAGTGCATTCCATAAAATTCAGTGTAAGTCACTTTTAAAACTCAGCCACATACAATAGAAGAGAACTTCCACAGACTGATGAGGGCCATTTATGAGAAACCTACAGCTGACCTCCTACTTAAGGATGAATGTCTGACACTTTCTCCCCAGGATTAGGAATAAAGAGAATATGTCGACCCTCACTATTACCATCCAACCTTGTACTGGAGGTCCTAGGTATTGCAAAAAGGAAAAGAATTACATGAAAGGTATAACAATTGGAAAAAAAATAAGTAAAAATATTTCTATTTGTCTAAGACATTATTATTTACATAGCAAAATTTTAAGTATGCCACAAGACAACTATGGTTGACCCTTGAAAAACAGAGTGGTTAGGGCATTGATCCCTTGTATAGTCTGAAATCCACATATAACTTTTGACTCCTGCAAAACAACTACTAATGGCCTATTGTTGGCCAGAAGCCTTACTGATAACATGAACAGTTTATTAACACATATTATGTATGTTCTATGTATTCTATACTGTATTCTCACAATAAAATAAACTACAGAAAAGAAAGTATTATTAAGAAAATCAGAAGTAAGAGAAAATACATTTACAGTACTGTATCTAAAAAAATAATATATAAGTGGACCTCCCCAACACACAGTCCAAACCCCTGTTGTTCCAGGGTCAAATACATTAAAAGTAATAGTTTAGTTTCTACAAAGTTAATTAGAAAATAAAATAAAGAATATTCTAGTCATAATGCTACCAAAATATAAAAATAACTAGTAATCAATCAAACAAAAGATAAGCAAGGTTATACACTGAAAACTATAGCACATTATTGAGAAAAATTAAAAACCTAAAGAAATGAAGATACTTGCTATGTTCATGGATTGGAAGAATAAACCTTGTTAACATGTTAATTTCTCTTAAATTGATCTATAGAATTAACACAATCTCAATCAAAATCCTAGCCACCTTTTTTGGTAAAAATCAGTAAGTTGATTCTAAAAGTTATGTGAAAATGCAAAAAACTCAGAAGGACCAAAGTAATTTTTAAAAAGAACAAAATGAGAGGACATACATTACCTGATTTCAAGACTTGCTATGAAGCTACAGGATGAATGTCTGATACTTTCTCCCTAGGATTAGGGAGAAAGCATGGCACTGGTAAAAGAATAGATATACCAAATAGCCAATAGAACAGAATTGTGAATCCAGAAAAACCTATACATACATGGTCAATTGATGTTTGTCATAGGTCCTAAAGCAATTCAATGGGGGAGAGAAGGTCTTTTAAGAAATTGAGTTGGAAAAACTGAATAATCATGTAGAAAAGATAAACATGAAACTTTAATATACAAAATACACAAAAATTAACTCAAAATGCATCATATATCTAATTGTATGTGTAATATAAAACTTACAACAGGAAAAATCTTTGAAAACTTGGATTAGGCAGTATTATCTTGGATAGAACACAAAAGGTATAAACCACAAAAGAAAAAATGAAAAATGAGACTTCATGACAGTTAAGACATTTAACTTTTCGAAAGACACCATTAAGAAACTGAAAGGCAAGCCTTATAATGTGAATATAGATATACATAGCAGCAAGTTATTGGAAAATGATTTATAATAGTACCAAAAACATAATGTAATTAGGATAAATATATATTATTAGGAATAATAAAGATGATTTATAGTTCATTAATAATAATAACAAGCCAATTAAAATGGGCATAAAGATTTGAACAGACACTTCACAATAGAAAATAAAATTGGATGACTACTAAGTTCATGAAAAGATACTGAACGTAAGTTCATAAGGAAAATATAAATCATAAATGAATTACTCCATACATTCCTTAGAGTGGCTAAAACAAATAAAATTGACGGTACCAAGTATTGGAATGTATATGAAACACCTGGAAGTCTCATATACTACTTATCAAAACATAAACGTGTAATACCACTTTGTAAAACTTTTTGGCAGTTTCTCATATATATTCAATATATCACAGCTATTGCACTCCTAGGAATTTACCCAAGAGAAATAAAAGCATAGTTCCACGCAGACTTATATGCCAATGTTCATATTAGCTTAATTCACAGTAGACAAAAATCCTACACACCACCAGACTATAAATTAAAATAGCATAACAGAGAGGGAATGGAGCCTTTCTTTGTCTTGTTCTCTATCAAATAGCTGAGCAGTCCTTATTCCAGGGTGTTTGAGAACATCTATTCATGGGGCATCATATTTGAAGTCTTGCATGGTGTCATAGAGTAACAAAACCACAAGGTGGTTTTGCTGGTTCAGAGCTGCACGATGGTCGTATCAGCAGTGGAAAACATCTCCTGGAAACAGTGAAACAGTGTGAAATAGTGGCCTGAGTGGCATGTTTTTTTTTTATTTTTTTTTAAAGATTTTATTTATTTATTTGACAGAGAGAGACACAGCGAGAGAGGGAACACAAGCAGGGGGAGTGGGAGAGGGAGAAGCAGGCTTCCCGCGGAGCAGGGAGCCTGATGCAGGGCTCCATCCCAGGACCCTGGGATCATGACCTGAGCTGAAGGCCGACACTTAACGACTGAGCCACCCAGGCACCCCATGAGTGGCATGTTTTAAATAAGGTCTGGTGAACAGTTGAGTGGAGTAGATAAACATGAGCTGAGGTGGGAGAAGCAAAGAACAGAGGTAGGCCCAAGCTGGATTTCATCTAGCCAGAAGGCATGTGTCACAGAGCCAAAGAGAGGATTGTGGTCCTCCTCATCAGAGTGGGTAATGAGGGAATTCGATTTGGACACTAACAGTAATGTGATCAAATTTTATATTCTAGTAGAGAAGTTAGGGGGAAATTTAGGCTGATTAAAAATGCATGAAGATCATTTAGGGATAATAAATTTGAGTTTGATAACTTATCTATGTGTTGATGGAGATTTTATAAACAAAAGTTTCTTCTTATAAAAATCACACTGTGAGTACAAATGTCTGTGGGTTATAAGACTCGATATTATAAAGATGTAAGTATCATCAAAATGATCTAATTTATTTAGTATGATCCATTAAAATCCTGGTACCTTTTTTTTTGGAAATTGACAAACTAAAACATTTAGACACCACTAAAAATGAGATAAAATACTCAGTAAAATACGAGCAAACTGAATTCAACAATACATTTAAAAACACTTTCACCACAGGGACACCTGGGTGGTTCAGTTGGTTAAGTGTCTGCCTTCAGCTCAGGTCATGATCTTGGAGTCTGGAGATGGAGCCCCACCTCAGTCCAGCTCCCTGCTCAGCGGGGAGCCTGTTTCTCCCTCTCCCTCTGCCCCCCACCCCACTTGTGTTCTTTTCCCTCTCTCCCTCTCTCTCTTGCTCTCTATTAAACCATAAAAAAGAACAAAGTCTTACCATTTGCAACAACATGGATGGAGCTAGAGAGTATAATGCTAAGCAAAATAAGTCAGAGAAACATATACCATATGATTTCATTCATATGTGGAATCGAACAAACAAATGGGCAAAGGGAAAAAAATAAGATCAACAAAGCAAGAAACAGACTCTTAATTCTCTTAATTATAGAGAACAAATTGATGGTTGCCAGAGGGAAGGGTGGTGCAAGGATGGGTTAAATAGGTGTTGGAGATTAAGGAATGAATTGTGATGAGTACAGGGTATTGTATGGAAGTACTGAATCACTATATTGTACACCTGAAACTAATATTACACTGTATGTTAACTAACTGGAATTAAAATAGAAACTTAAAAAAGAAAAAAAATCACTTTAAATTCTCATAAAATAGCACTAGAAATAAAGAAAAATGAAAAAAAGAAATAAAAATGGCAAACAGGACAATGCTAGGACTAGAGCCACTGTCACGAGGAGATATCATTAAGGTTCTGAAAAATGGAAGTCATAGGAAGGAAGAAGATACAATATTTTACAAGTAGCTTTTAATCAGCGTATATAAAGAACTACAAAAAAAATTAGGGAAAGACAGGAAAGCAATAAGAAAGAATAATAGGTAAGGAACTTGAATAGGCACTTCACAGAGAAACATTATCTAAATGACTGATAAATTTATGAAAAGATTGTTCATTTTATTAGTGACTAAGAAAATACAAACTAAAATAGTAGTATAATACTGCTACATAGCCACCAGAAAGGCTATAATGAAGAAGAAAAAAAATCAATTTTAGGCAAGGATGTATACCAATGGGAAATTGTACACATTGCAATGGAAGTATAAATTGATGCAATCACTTTGGAAAGATGTTTGTCAGTATCAATAAAACTTAGCAAATGAATGCCCTATAACCCAACATTCCACTCTTAGTTATAGGTATATATATTTATAGCAACACTATTTGTAATAGACAAAAGCTGAAAACCACACTATAAATGGTAAAATGAATACATAAATTATAACATTCACACAATGGAATACTGTCTGTAGAGAATGAAAACAAACTATAACCATAGGCAAAGATATGGATTAATCTCACAAATGTAATTTTGAAGAAGATAGACAAACAATATATATTTCTATTTATAAAAATTACAAAATCAGGCAGAATTAAGGTACAGTGTTACATGAGGCTGTTGTTAACTTGGGAGTGAATGATTGGGGAGGGACTTACTAGGACTTGTGGTGGTAGAACTTCCAGTTGCAATGTTCTGTTTCTTGCTCTGAGTACTGATTATAAGGGTATGTTCAATTTGTAAAAGTTGGTCGATTTGTATACTCTTGATTTGTGTTTATATGTAATTTATACTTTATTAAAAAGCCTAAAATTTTTCCAGATCTTTGAATACGATTTTTTTTTATGTATTTGCTCTATTAAGTGAGTTCAAATAGTTTCATTAATATGTGTTTAAAAAAAAACCTTTAAGTAACATGTGGGGAGTATGGCCAGGACAAATTTTGTAGCAGCTAGATCCACAAAGCAAAGTTGAAATAAAAAGTTCTCTTGTTCTTGTTGTAATTGGGAGTGGAGGTTAGGGGGATGTCAGTCCACTTTAGCTCAGGAAAGGCTACCCAACGGACATGAAACCTAAAGGGTATTAATGAATCAGCCTCATGAAGTGGCTGAAGGATCAGCCTGTACAAAAGACCCTGAGGTAGAAGAAGCCTTGGCAGATTTGTCAAACAAAAAACTATTTCTGGCATAATGTGTGAAAAAAGTTGAGTGATACACAGTGAGGCTGGCATGCCAGGCTAGAACCAGATCATGGAAAGCCTTGTAGCCATGATAAGGAGTTTGAGTTTTATGCTCATGATAGGCAATCACTGAAGTATTTATACAATAAAAAAGAAAAGAGGGACACCTGGGTGGCTCAGTCGGTTAAGCATCTGCCTTCGGCTCAGGTCATGATCTCAGGGTCTTGGGATCGAGCCCCACATCGGGCTCCCTGCTCCACGGGAAGCCTGCTTCTCCCTCTCCCTCTGCCCCTCCCCACACTCATGCTTGCTCACTCTTGCTCTCTCTCTCTCTCTCAATGAACAAATAAAATCTTAAAAAAAAAAAAAGAAAAGAGTTGACGTATATTTTTAAAACATGACAGTAGATAGCCATGAGAACAGACTGGAGAGGAACAAAAGTGGAAAAAAGTGGATCTGTTAGAGGGCCACTGTAATAGTGTGTGTAAGAGATGATGATGAAGGATTAATGAGCAACAAATAGAATGGAAGACATAAGAATATACCTACTTCTATAACACCTGTATTTTCATTATAAACATTCTTGTAATTAGTTATCTGACTCATTTATTATCTGACCAATTTTTAAAATTAAAATATTTGTACAGATTTTTCTACTTTACCAGTGAATGTTAAACACAGAGTCACCAATATTTCTCAAGAAGATAGGCTCTTTCAGTTTCGTAACTGTGGGGAATGTAGAGGGATGCAATAAGCCAGATTTCCATGAGGGCATCCTGCAACAGCATGCCAGTCAGTAAAAGATCGGTGCTAAGCGCCCCAAGGTTTGAATCTACTATTCAATCTCTCAAATCTGTGACAAAATAGAAATACCTTTGAAATGGTGACCTATCTTTCTAAACTCGAAGGGGCTGAGATATTGTTGGAATAACCTGCAGCTATGTTAAGAAGATCTGTTACTTGGCTCGCTAATGTTTTAGTATACAACCTTATGCGTTCAGTTTTCTGTTTAGAAGACATTTAGACTAGATCCCTGCTATAAGAGCAGCAGCAGGAGAAATGCTAAGCAAACAGTTCTTTACAGAGGCTGGTATGTAGTGTAGGCTCATCTCATTTTGTGTACCTGAGAGCTATAAAAAGAGAGTGTATTGCCAAATAGCATAATAGGTACACCATAAATATGTGTTGAGTAGAATGATCCTCTATTCATTCCCACTATAATTTCTGAGAGATATTTACAGAATAAAACATCTAACCCAATGCCCAATAAAAAGAACAATGAAATCGTAACTGCTTAGTGGCAGCATGGTGAGACAGAAAGAGATGTGGAGCCCTAGGGCTTGATTCCAGCCTCTTTCACTTTCTAGCTGTGTGATCAGAGCGACCACAACAAACTCTCTGAGGCTAAAATTTCTCATGCACACAACAACAACAACAAAAAACACTAAAAGTGTCCTAGCGCTTAAAGCTGTTGGAATGATCAAGTAAGACAATGCATGCAAAAAAAAAAAAAAAAAAAAAATTGAACTCAGTCACTGCTGTTAACTTTCACTACCAAAAGAAGAATTTTGCCTTTGCCTATAGTAAACCTGTTTGAATTTAATTTTTCCCCATAAGTCCTAGAGGAAATGATTCAAATACTTGTTAATTCAAACCATTTAATCTTGTGAATTTTAAAAGCATACATTTTAAAATAACACATAGCTATGTAGCATTTCATCAGGGTCCCTCACTGAGTTCATGGATTTTAATATTTTTAAAAAAACTTTTTACATCATAATTCTGGGAAGTGAAATTCTCAATGTAGGAGCTCATACGGAGGTGTTTTTGTTGTTGTTTGTTTGTTTTAGCAAAGCGTGAAATAGGACAGGAGCAGTTCCTTTTTAGACTCTGATCTGCTTTATGTGAAGTCCACACTGACCTGCGCTTTCCAGGACAGAGAAAGATGAGTGAGACAAATGCACATTTCAGGATGCTATATTTCACAACACTGAAGAGATGCTTCTACTGTGGAGCTTCAGAAAGCTAATGAAATGATTATTTGAGGTTGGAGGACAGCAATGTCTCTCATTCCTCCTCTTTCAAAGAGGGCAGGGGTTCTGCTTTACTCCAGGAAAACTGGGAGTGAACACTTGTAGCTTCTCTCCCCACAATTTACTTAATCTTTAGCATTGTAGCCCAAGTTACTAATTTGTGTTGGTGCAAGCACTCTACTAGTGTCTGAGGCCTAAAGCAGAGGCACATGTTCCATCCGCACAGTTCTCACATGCAGGTAAGGAGGCAATGCCTTTAACTACATCTGGGTCAGGGACTCCATCTTTCTCCACTTGTCAAGTGACTTGTTTTGTGAAGTGCCTGAAAGCTTGCTGATAGATGTACTCGTAAACTACTTTGTAGCCCTAGCTGTACCAGGAGGAGATTTAAGGAGGAAGGAAATGTCTCTATTTTGCCTTTGGTTGCAGCCACCTTTTACAATGTAGCATTACTGGGAGTTACCACCACACCAAGAATAAAACCAATATTGAAATCCTCATTTGGCACCTTGTATCTCTCCCTTTGTTTGAAAGATCCTAGAGGAGGGGTGTTTGAGAGGGCCCTCTAGTTACCAACAAATTAGATGAGAAGTCTGAACCTAATGGGGTAGAAACAGTTTATTTAGACTTATCTTAAACACACACATATACATAGATACACATACACACCATAACATGCAGGGGAAAATTACAAATCATGTACATTTGTGCATTGAATATAAAATGACTATTAATTTCATTGTAGTAGGTAGAGTCCCATTCTCTCTAGGTCTTATCTTTCTTTGTTGGTTTATTAGGTTTTTGTTTAACTAAACAGTGTTTATTTAATTCATGATATACTATAAATTTCTATATACTATCCAGAATGATCAGGGGAGATTAGTATCTTGAGTTTAGGTTTTGCACACTAAAGAGAATTTGCAGTTTGTGTAAAATCTAACATTTCTTTTAAGTTTTATTTAAATTCACTTAATTAACATATAATGTATCATTAGTTTCAGATGTAGAGTTCAGTTATTCCTCAGTTGCATATAACTCTTGTTGCTCATCACACCACGTGCCCTCCTTAATGCCCATCACCCAGTTAACCCAGTCTCCCCCGCTCCCCTCCAGCCACCCTCAGTTTGTTCCCTAGAGTTAAGAGTCTCTTATGGTTTCTCCCCCGCTCTCGTTTGGTCTTATCTTATTTTTCCCTCCTACCCCCTATGATCCTCTATTTTGTTTCTTCTTTTTTTTTTTTTAAATATCTTATTTGACAAAGAGAGAGAGAGCACAAGCAGGGGGAGTGGGAGAGGGAGAAACAAGCTCCCTGCCGAGCAGGGAGCCTGATGGGGAGCTCGACCCCAGGACCCTGGGATCATGACTGAGCCGAAGGCAGACGCTTAACTGACTGAGCCACCCAGGCGCCCCTCTCTATTTTATTTCTTAAATTCCACATATGAGTGAAATCATATGATAATTGTCTTTCTCTGATTGACTTATTTCACTTAGCGTAATACCCTCTAGTTCCATACATGTTGCGAATAGTAAGATTTCATTGTTTTTTGATGGCTGAGTGATATTCCAGAGTGTGTGTGTGTGTGTGTGTGTGCGCGCGTGCGCGCGTGTGTGTGCGTGTGTGTGTGTGTGTGTGCATGTGTGTGTGTGTGCACCACATCCCCACATCTTCTTTATCCATTCATCTGTGGATGGACATCCGGGCTCTTTCCATAGTTTAGCTATTGTGGACATTGCTGCTATAAACATTGGGGTGCAGGTGCCCCTTTGGATCACTACATTTGTATCCTTTGGGTAGATACCTAGTAGTGCAATTGCTGGGTCATAGGGTAGTTCCATTTTTTAACTTTTTCAGGAACCTCCGTACTCTTTTCCACAGAAGCTGCACTAGCTTGCATTCCCACCCAGTGTAAGAGGGTTCCCCTTTCTCCACATCCTCACCAAAATATATTATATATAAAATGCATATATATTTAAATTCAGACCTCAAATGGAAACAAGTTAATATTAATCATGTCCATATCATGTCCATATTCTCTATATAACCACAAGAGCCAAATAAATTTGATACTGTTATGGCCAGTTTTGTAGATTATACATTAGAAATTAAGGATTAAAAAATTGAGGCTAGAGAGATTACTCTTTTGCTAGAACATACAATAGTAAATGATGGAGCCAATATTCCAAGCTTTGTGGACACCAAAGACTATGCAACATTACCTCAGTGATCTGGGGTTCATTTTATCTACCATTCCTTTTCAATACTTTACAGTGACATTAACTGCCAAAACCTTCAAAATGCAAAACTCGTCTGGAACATCATATGTTGAGTATATTTAGGGTGTATAACTATCTGTAAGACTTTCATTCATAGCTGAAAAATAATTGTCTTTAGAGTTGTTTACTGCCTTTTAAGTTTAACTTCCTCCTGTTGGGCTGGAATAAATAACTATTCACTTTTAAAAAGTGCTGTTGCCCCAGGGTTTGATAAAGTAAACACTACATTGTTATTGTGTGCATGTATTATATAGAAGGTACCTGACTTCCTGTAGTATTACTGCCCATTCATGTAGCTACCAGTCAATACATTTCAAGTCTGATACTTCTCTGGAGCAATTCATCTTTGAGCTAGGCATAGAGGGAATCTAGATGGCTTTTTAGAAAAATATTTTTAGCCACATTTCTAAAATTATCAAGAAACCCAAGCCATGCTTTTTAAGCAATTGGGGAGGGGAGTAAGGAAAAGAAAAAAAAGGCCCCTCCTTTAATTCAAGTTCGTTTCAAATATCAACTTCAAAATGACAGAGTGCCATTTTTTTTTTTTTTTACTTTAAAGTAAAACCTTGGGGTGCCTGGGTGGATCAGTCGGTTGAGCATTTGCCTTCTGCTCAGGTCATGATCCCAGAGTCCTTGGATTGAGTCCCGCATTGGGCTCCCTGCTCCGTAGGGAGTCTGCTTCTCCCTCTGCCCCTCCCCCCTGCTTGTGCTCTCTCTCTCTCTCTCTCTCTCTCTCTCACACTCTCATGCTCTCTGTAAAAACTTTATGAAGCTAGTAGTTGCCATAGAGAATAACATTAAAGTCACCCACCAATCAATCCCCAAAATCTCAGGGGGAAAAGATTGTTACTCAGTTTTTGAGGGGCCCCTTTTGACAATGTTGAAATCGTAGTAAGAAATAGCAGAACAGAATCTAGTAATAAGAGATATCTAGTTTTATAATAATTGCAAAACAATTAAAAATGTTGAAAGGCTATGAGTGATACTGTGATATATTTATTGCTGCAATGGACATGTCTTCTCTGAACTAAGACCATCACACTCTTTCAAATAGCCCACTAAGCACACATTACATGATCACAGCCTTCAGCTGCTTTTGATTTAGGCTGAATTGGAACCAGTGACCTAGAAGCAAAGAGTGTCATATTCCATTACTAAATGTCTTCGCTAGTCAGTACCCTCAGTTTTTTTCCCCTTAATCATTTTTATTAGCAGCATTCCCATTTTTATCATCAATTTGAAAGATCTCAAGAAAGTATCCTGACACAAATTATAGCTATTGTTTACACTACCTTCTTATAAAGACAGACTATCCCCAAGTGTGAGATTCACCTTGAATTATGCCAGCTGCCGTCCTATTTCAGTATTTGTTCTTCTTTTATTCTCTGCTATAGTCTCTAAATGACATTAGATGTGGTTGGAATGACAAGTGCCTTTTCAGCTCCACAAGCGAAGGTGAATTCAAGAAGGAGCCAACAGACACCTGTCCATCATAACCAGGGCAAGCTAGCCCCAGGAGTAGAGCTATGTAAATTGATCTCAAAATTCACTCTCTGCTCTCATTTGATTTTTTTTTTCATTTCCACCTCACAGCCTCTCAGAGCTTTATAGTGTGCAATGTTAGAACTCACCCTTGTTCCTTCATATTTTTTCAACGGGCTAATACAACAATAGAAGAACAGAAACGTGTTCTTTTTTTTTTCTTTTGGCCCTATATATTTTCCTGTAAACTTACATTTCTTGGACTGCCTGACATGTCTACAGTGATCTGTGAAATAAATGCCTAGATAGAAAGGGAAGTAGATCAATATTGCTTTAACAGAGAAAATGCTTCATGAAGACACACTGGTACATAATTAAACATAACAAACATTTCCCAAGGACAGATCTCTCTAACTCAACAAAATCAAACACATTCCCTTGTGCTTTACCTTGATGAGAACTTCATAACTTTGGAATGCTGAAAAGGGATTTAGAGGACAAGTATGATAGCTATTTATAAAATGATAGGCATCTAGCTTCGAGATAAACCTGAACCTAAAACAAATATGTTTAGAGGAAATGGTATGGACAGTATAAGCACAAAAGAATAGTATACTGAGGTAAATGGTTTGCACTTAATCTTAGTTTTTGAGGTTTCATGCTTTCCACAGTTCCTATCCTTGCCATTTATTGCGATTTCCTTACTAAGTAAAAAAAAAAAAAAAAGAATCTCATAATCAAATCTATAAAGATGAAGATATAAAAACAGTGTTTTGTTTTAGGGATAATTTATATCAACGCATCATATTTCTTACAACTAAAGTTATTTGGGACTGCAGTACATGGATATATCAACTCCACAATGTGCATTTCTTAATTCGGGTCCTTCAAAAGTAGGTGCTAAGGCAAATATTCGAACACAAGTAGAGTATCTGGAAGATGAACTTAGGGAACACAGTGAAGGAGTGAACAGGTGAGAAATAAAAGGGAGGGAAGCCAATAAAGTTTTATTAGTGAGTGGATTACTGCTGTGGGAAACTGAAGCTCAATCCTGCCCTGGACCCTCTACGAGACTTTGTAGAATTATTTCACCAGGGGAAGAAAAGACCAGAGCTGTGTACCCACTGCTATTTATTTGTTGAGTGGCACTCCTGGTGGCATTAACTCCTTGCCAAGCACAGTCCAGAGGCAAAGATTGGTCCCAGGAAAAGGGGAGCAGAAAGCTATAGGTATGAATAAAATCTGTCTTCCGGAATAGAACCTGACTTCAGAGGTGAGCTGGGGAATATAAGAGGAGTTTCCACAGGATCAGCTATAACGCATATGGAAAACCCTAATGTAAGGGAGAGCAGTACAAAGGAGACCACTATCTAGATAGATGATATTTTTAAAAATTGAGAGAGCACTCAGCAGTAGCGATAAAAGAGGGTTACAAACTCTCATTTCCCCCAATGTCATTATCTGTATCTATTTACCGTTTTGATGGGCAAGAACTCCTCCCTCAAGAGAAAACCCTCTTTAACACTTTCCTCTTTACTACATATATTTAGAGGCATGATGTTTGTTGTTCACTAAATACCATTGTCAAGCTGTCAAACTCTATTTTCAAAGGCAGTTCATTTTGTAAAGATATATGACTTCAGGCTCGGGGGAGGTTTGAAGTGATTTACACCAGCATACATGAGTGCAGGTGTCCAGGGCTTCTATCCCCTACCTTTAGAGTTGAAGGGGATCCTTGGGCTATTGACTAGGTAGGCTGTTTGCTCTGGAAGGTCAGGGCAGATAGGGTTGAGCCAAGTTTCAGGGCTCAGGCAGATGTCAGGGCTACTGTGTAAAAAATGAGAGATATTCTGACTGCTGTGAAAGGGAAGACTTTTTTTGAATAATACTGAAAATAACTGCTGATGGACTTCCTTAGCATAGTGATGTGGTTTAGATACTCCTGTGATGGTCTGGGACACTAGCTTGTCTCCCATATGGCTCCCTGGAAGCCAGAAAATGGGCAGTTATGACCTGGATGAAGAATGGACAGCCCCTCACTGCAGACTTCAACCATGTCCACATGGCCATTCTTCTTCTCTCTCCTGCAGAAGCCCACATAGCTTTATCCCTTAATATTCTTCCCTTAGTTTTGGAATTTTTATTTCTTGTGGGCATGAGGGAGGAGTAAATCTGGCTCATCTGCTTATCTTTTTCACTCTTATCTTGTGGTTTAAACTCATCCCTAGAGATTTTAGGGCTCAGACCTTTGGGCCTCACCCAGAACAACTCTTGCAAATCCAAGATCTTAACTCCAATGCCAACATTTGGAAAATAAAAATACCAAGAATTTTTCTCCTTGGTCTCAGATTCTGCTGTAGCATCCATTACCTGAGACAGGCCATTGGAGTAGCCCAGCTAGCTGAGTGGCAGGTGGGCCCACTGGACACCAATAAGGAAAATTTCAAATAATATTTCAGAGTTTTATCCTCCCATGAAAACCACCTATAACCCGGAATCATAAGCAATCTCTATATACATTATAGATACTATGTAATAAGGATCACACAGTGCATAAACAGGCATACATCAAAATGGTTTTGGTTGGAAGTTTTATTTACTATGTGGTTTAGCTAATAATATGATTTAGACCTAAATTTTATTTTAATGAACCAATAATGATTTTTAAAGTGTACCTGAAATAAAAGTCACACATAACTTTGATAAAAATTGGTGATCCATATTTCACAAATATATTTCTTTTCTCATGAGTTGAAGATAATATACAGGTTTGCAAATTTGTTTCCACTACACTAGGTTATGTACAAATACATGGTTTCTTAATTTTTCTATTAAATTATCTGATCTTCCTCACAATCTCCTCTCCCCATCCCCTACATGAGCAAAACCAAACTAAGCTTAGTATATGTTGCTTACCTTATAACTTAAATAGTATCTTTAGTTGACTCATTCTCATTTAGATGAACTGCAAAGCTTTAAAATTTTCCACTCTCCCCTCACCTCCAAGTTCTTATTGTTTTTTTCTAGGACGGTGTCTGGATGTGAAGGACTAGTAGCACCGTATATGATAGGAAAGAGGTGGGTAGGTCTCTGGAAGTCTGTCGATCTAGGCAGGTTCTCAGGTTCCTGACTGGTGTCCAGTTAAGTGTCACTGGTCTATGCTGAAAACCAGACTAGTGACAAACGAAGGGTGCTGCTCTGCCCTTTGGCATTCTGTAAGGGTTTGCTGGTATAATCTCCAGGATGTGTATCTCTGTCAGTAGAGCAGGTCCTGGGCTGTGATCCCCCTGAGCTGTGGACCACCTGAGATCAATCTTTGATCTCCATGTGTGTCTGACTAAGGCTGTCTGCTGTGTAGCCCATGGCATCAGTTCACATCACCTCTTCTGTGGCAAACTCTTAAGACCTCCAGTCTTGACTCTTGACCTCCAGTCAAGAACTCTATTCACTAACACCCTTAATACACTATGAGGCATCTTCTGAGCTGTGTCTACTCCAAAGAGTAGACGGAAGCCTCTGCCCAATCAGGTGTACCACTGAATTTACTGCTTATATGATTTGTGTGAGAAGTTTCTGTGCCATATTTTGCTTTCAGAGTCTGAAAAGGAAAGGAAAAAGGGCTTCTGCTCCCAGGATCATCCAGATCTGCTTACATGTTTCTATAGATTTCTGGCTTCCACAGGTTATAAGTTTATATGTCTGATACAAGCAATTATGTTCTGACAAAAGGAATAGTGAGCTATCAGAATTTGTTCTAGAATTTAAATGCAACAGATTCAAGGAATGGGTCTGTCTGGTTTGGCAACATATAATAAGTACTTGATCAATATTTGTTGAATGAAGGTGTGGATGAACAACAATAATTTGTGATTTGCTCAAACTGCACCTGAATGGTATCAGACTTGCTACAGAGGTGAAGGTGTTCACTTGTGTCACAGTGTTCTTTGCTTGAGCCTGGGATGTGCTCTTCATGTGTCATTTCACTAAAATTTTCTTTAAGACGCTAAAGAAGAGCCAGCAGCCTTGCTGTGAAAGAGTCTCCAACAGAAACAGAAACTGGCCCTGACAGCAGTGTTTGGCTACCGGCAGTGGTCCCTTCAGAGCTCTTTGACTTCGGCAGATGTTTGCTCCTTGAAACTCTGGCACATGCAGCTGCCTTGACATTGTCTCCAGAATGTGGACGTCGGCATTTTTACAGGGCATCCACGGTGTGGGGACAGCTGTAAATGCTGCTTTCCACATCACAGCAGCACCCTCAGTGACCATTGCCAGTATAGGTGCTGCTCTCATTAGAGGTTGCCACAAAATGTGCCTGCAAGGCAAATCAGAGAGGAAGAGAGGACACTGGAACATTATGTGGAAGACTAGAGGGATGGGATGTGAAGAGGGTCAGAGGTTTCAAAGAGGAATCTGAGGGTTTTTTTCAGAGAAGGTGACAAAAGAGCGAGAAAGTGGTTTTATGTTTTATGCTTATAATTGTGATCAAATTTTTTATTTTAAAAGTGAAGGATGAAATCTAGAAATCCTGGCGTGCCTGTGTGTGTGTGTGTGTGTGTGTGTGTGTGTGTGTGTGTGTGTGTTCAGGTATAATTCACTGACAAAACCAACAGCAAATTCAAGGTGCCAGTCCTATTTTTACTCCTATAAGTCTTGGGAGACTGTATAATTACTGCAGCTTTCGGGAATTCCATTTTCTCATTTTAATTGAAGGTATCAATACCTGTCCTGCTTACTTCACATTCTTGTTATGAGGATAAAACAGGATAATGCTTATGAAAATCTTGATGAATTAGAAAGTGCTTTACAATTGCAAGAATTACTGCTTTCCAAATTAATTTGGTGAATAATGTATTGAGTAGTTTGGTAACAAGGAACAAAGATTCAATCAAACTAGCTTCAGAGAAATGGAATGACATTTTCTGAATACAGCAAGTCCATGGATCTCAAAGGCCAGGCAATAATCAGAGCCAGGCCACATGTGAATAGGAACTAGAAATGGAAACGTGAAGGATTAAAGCTCTTCTCTCACTTGTCTGGGGTCATAGGATTTCTCTTAGTGCTCTGCTTTCAGTGAGTCTATCCCATTCATCTCTTTCTTAACTCTTTTCCTCTGAGGTTTTTCTCCCTTATAACCTCTCACGCACAATGACTCATATTTGCCATTGCAGTTCTAACTCTACCTTATTTTCCTTCTTTTTTTTTTTTAACTCAAGCATACACCTTTCACTGTAACTCTCTTTTCTCTACCTATTGCTTCAAATTTCTGAGATAGGGATCTGACTGAACCTGCTCTTCATGATGAAGAAGGTCACATAAATCAGGAGTTATCAGTCACTCTGCCCATTAGGTCTGATTAAATTAGAGTTCCTCAGTGTTCCCATTATCTATGGCTGGAGCAACATGGTCAGGGTGTTCCCTGCCTCCTCGTGGCAGCTATAAAGAGAAGCAAATTCTTTGAGAACAGGTTAGGGTACAGCAAGCAGTTTGCAATGCAGAGAAAATCCTTTGCTAGGTCAATTTGTGAGGGGTGTCTTAGTCTTTCTGGGCTGCTATAACAAAAGTACCATAGATGAGGTGGCTTAAACAATAAGTATTTATTTCTCATAGCTCTAGAGACTGAGAAGTCTAAGATTAAGTTGCGGGCAGATTCGGAGTCTGATGAAGACCAGCTTCCTGGTTCATAGATGGCTGTCTGGGGTCTCTTTTATAAGGGCACTAATCCCACTCATGAGGGCTCCACCCTCAGGATCTGATCACCTCCAAAGGCCCCAACTCCTAATACTGTCACATTGGGGGTGAGGATTTCAACAAGTGAATTTTGGGATGACACAGACTTTCAGTCCATGATAAGAGGGCAACAATAGAATGACATGAGACCACTGGTTACTGGGCATAATTGTTGGGGTCGTGGAAGAAAATACAAGCAGAGAAAGATTAGAAGGAAGAAAGAATGGTTTCACCAACTTTAGAATTTTGCTCAGGTCTGCCTCTGAATATTATCTTTTCTACTGAATATTTTTTTTTTTTTTTTTTGCTGACAGTAATGAAAGGGCACATGTATGTAGGTAAATTAAACATAAAATACTATTCAAGTTTTTGTATTTTAATTTATAAAGTATTATAGGACTTTGATGTGACAGCAGATTTTCTTTCCTGATTATGTTCTGTTAAAGTGCATCCACATTCTTTGACTATGCACAGTTAATAACCTTTGAAAATTATTAAGGAACCCACACTCTTTCTTAATGGATAGAGCAAACATTCACACATAAATGACTAAGCACTTACAATGTCACTAAAGTGACATTTGATGAAAGATGCCAACAAACTTACACATGATTTTATTTTCTAACAAACATTTAACATTAGGATTTTTTTCTTAATTTTTTTCTTCTCTTCTGCAATATCCTTACCTTTCTTGTCCCTGAGGCACTTTGAAGAGACTTTGTCCCTTGTTGCTTTACACTTCTAAGTAGAGATCAGGTCCCATTGATTACTCTGGGTTGACAAATGACACAAATGTTAGTTATCCTTTCTGTCTCTGTGTATGAAGCCCACATGCATTATGTCATTGTACAAAACTGCATACGAAATCAATAAACTCTAGGAAAATGGCCATAAAACAACAATTCTTTAAGTCAAGGGGAAGTAAATTGCTTGTGCTGCCCAGGTAGTTTGGGATTTGTTGCCTGTTTCCATAAGAGAGGTTTTCTTTCCAATAACTTCAGACTTAGGAATTATAGTTAGTCACCATAAGCCTAAAAGTCGGATGCATTAATCATTATATATGTTCTTTTTCATTGCATCTTGCTTTATTTATGGAAATCATTTTGCTAGAGTAATACCATAAGCTATAAAACTTGTTTTCATGAGGAATTGGAGTTTTAAAAAATAGATCAAAATAAAACTAGTGATGAAATGCCATTTGAAAAGTACCCTGAAGAAATTACTATTTATTGGTTCTGATAAATGTTTCCCAGGTTTTCTTAGAGGTTGGAAGTTTGGCTGTATTTATAAATCATCATTTAACTCTCTAGTGACTTTTTGAAGTTAACATTTTGGACCATCACTTCTTTTGTTCTAATCCCAAACTCATCTAACAGTTTGTATCTTATATGTCATTTATTCCTTATTAAATAACACCCGTGAGAGCTTATCATAAAATGGAGCATGTGAATGTGATGGGGAAGATTTTCAAAACTGTATCTCATCCCAAAATCTTCAAAAGAGAAAAAAAAAGGAATATCTGATTGAAGTAGTGATTATAGAAATGCTGTCCATACTAATGTGAATTCATTTTACTAAAATTTCAAATGTAAAAACTTTCAGTGCAATAAATGCTTTATATCGACTTCTTGGTAGTGTCTCTACTACATCTCCAGTTGCCATATATATCTTCTCACTAATATGTGGATTGTTCCAGTCACCTCAGCTTTATGGACTCGGCAATAAGAGTTTTAATTAAAACACACAGAGTAATTCTCATGAGTTAAGAATCTAATCTATATTGACCTAGGACCCAAGTTATAAGCTTTTCTATAAGCTGGCAATCAATGTTCCTGAAATTCCATCTTATTATTAATAGATAATTATAATCCAGATCTTAGTATTAAGAAATTAATAATAGCTTAAAACTAATTTTGTTTTTTTTAATTGCTATTAACTCTATTATCAATTATTTCTTTTAGTTTTTAAAAATGAAGTCAGTTTTTGAAAGAACATTATCAATAGATGCAGGAATCCAGAGACCCACACATTCAGGAACAATCCTGGTCATTATATAAGAAAAAAAGTATCAATAATTAAGATTACCAACTCTAATAATTTTCAGTGCAAAAATTAGCTCGTTTATTTAGAGTTTACTAAATTCTGAGCATGTTCTAAATTGTTTACAACCATCCTTTTGTGCAATCTTTACAATAATTCTATAGAATAGGTATAGATAGCTCCATTTTATAGGTAGAGAAACAAAGCAACAAAAAAGTAAATTTTTTCTCAAGGTTATACAGCTAGGAAGTGGTGAATCCAGGATTTAAAGCAAATTGGTCTGACATTCAGAGCCTGTGCTTCATCCCCGCACTTTTCTCTGGTTAAAGAAAAGCAAGCCTAGCAAGGGTTTTATTTTGATGTATTTAATGTGTGTATACAATAAAGTTAAATTCCCTGCTAACACCCCATATTTGGTATACAGAAAGGACATCTTGTTCTCCAGAAGCACTTGAGTGCCCCTCCTCCCTGTTCCCCCATATCCATTCCATCCTTATCTGCCCTGCTCTATGTTCCAAGAATCCAGGGTTGCCTTTCCCTCTGGCTTCTAGTTGGGTTTGGCAAATGGGGGGAATCAGCTAGAGATGAGAACTCTGGAGGAAAGAGTATCTGGGATATTTATTCAAAACCATCCCTTCTTCATGAAAGACTACTGTTTTGGCAGTGCCTCACTTTCTATGACTGCAGCCCTCACCCAGTTGTGTACGGCCACACCCTCCACTTGTCACTTCAGACCTAGGGACAATAATGGCTTTATCTTCTCCCCAGCTCTGAAAAGCATCCTTTATTAAATTCTTCTCAATTATCCCTCTGGGTGTGTAAACTCTTCTCTTCTGGGATCCTAATTAACATATAACCCTTGAGAGTAAATCAGGGAGCTTCTTCCCAGGGTGTGGTTATTTGTTTTAGCTGGTATAGTCATGCTGCAAAGAGAGAACAAATAGAAATTCTGGACAGTGCAAAAGAATTCTGGGAAGGATCTAGCAATATTAATCACCAATGCCAGAGTTGTACATACTTGAATCTGATTGTAGTCAGCATCCATAGCCAAGAGGTGTTATTCAAGGAGTCTTAGACTTGGCTCAGTTGTGCATTTTCTAGGAGACAGAACTTTTATTAGAGTAAAAGATATCCATGTTGTAGATCAAAAGGTCCATCCAAGATAATTTGAAGAGCACTAAAAGGGATTATTAGGTAAGGTATACTAAATATCCATATTGATGTGAAGCTCTGTTTACCCACTGGCACAATGGGTATAGAACAATACCTTTGTATCATATCTGGGCAGTGTGCCCCACAGGAACAAATTATTCTTCATGGAGACAAGGCAGGGGTGGGCAAGAACTCTTGTCAGAAATGTAGCTGTGTCTGATGAAGGGGGAGGACCAAGAAGTGTTCTTCTGTGGTTGATCCTGTACTCAAAGAGATTTCACATTTTAAACAATGAAGTTGATGACAGAATGTCGATGATATTAAAGTGTGAGCAGCGCATCCAAAGAAGACAAGAGTGTCTAAAAGACCCTAAAACATATTTCACAAAACTATCATGAAGTTCATTAAGTAGAGCTCAGAACAATATACTTAGCCAGAAGAAAATCAAACTGCATAAATTCAATATGAAGGAAACTTTGTTGTGGAAAAGGAAACCAGAAAAAGAGTTAGTAATGAGAACCATTCAGAAAATGATTTTAGAATGATATCCAATACATGATATTAGCTGATGCAATATCTTTAATGGATTTTAAATTAGAGTTTCATAAATATACAGTTTATAAATTATGTAAAGAGTAGTAAAGATAGTATCTTCAAGTGATTGTAAAAGATTCTATATATTAATTCCTTGGTAAAAAAAAAAAAAAATAGTTGTTGTCCCAGTAATCTATTGTTACAAAACAAACCATCCCAGAACTGTAGTGGCTTAAAGTGACAACTCCTTATTCATTCATGATTCTGTGAGCTGGCAGTTGGGTTGGGTTAAATGAGTGGTTCTTCTGCTAGTCTCACCTGAGTCATATATTTAGCTGCAGTTATCTGGTGCCTCCAGGGAGGCCACACAGTCCAAAGCCCTACACCCACACTGGGAATCTGGTACATTGTTGGTTGGGTTTCTCTTTCCAGTGGTCTGTTGTCCTCAAGGAGCCTATTTCAAGCTTCTTTACAGGGTTACAGGTTGTTCTAAAAGGGGTAGAGCAGCCTCAAGTAATCTCAAGGCCTGGATCCAGAAGTTGCATAGTACCATACTACCACATTCTATTGGTCAAAGAATATCTCAGGGCCAGCTCAGATTCAAGAGAGGTGATAAAAGACTCTACCACTTGATGGAAAAATGCTGGTCACATTTCAAGGAAACATATACAGATACATGAATTATCTATGGCCATCTTTTGCAACAGACAACAGATATGTATAAATCAGATATTATCCTTATTATATGGATAATTAAATAGAAGTTTATATTCAATAAGGTATGAATCCTGAATAATACCCAGTCATAGGACTGATTTTTTTGGTCTTTTGTATATTTGGGGGGACATATATTTAAGTCTTTTCTGTTCTCACATATACAAATTAAAACAAATCCCAAGACTGTTGTTCATTATTTTATATTTATGACCCCAGTATACTAGTCTTTCTGCTTTCCAGTTAAATGGAAAGAATCCCAACTAAAGACTTTAAATAAAACTACAAATGCAGACTAAATTCTATCAGTTAAGATTATCGTATTTTTTAAAAATTTCTTAAATATTTGAAGTAATGTCATGATGAGAAATGATGTTTATAAAAGGTAATCTGTAATTGAAATACATTGAAAAGATAGATTATGAGTCACTCTTATAGGCACTTATAATTTAATGACTTCTAACTGACTATCATGTTCTGTGCCCCTAGCAAACAGCAGCTCTTGCTCCCCTAATTGTTTCTTCCTACTCATTCTTTGGATGGCAGTCACTGGAGCCAGAGGCTAACAATGGAAGATGTTCTTCTAATAACATCTGCTTGCATTGTAAAATTAGCCATGCATTAGTAGCTTTTTGCTTTTAGTTAAACTTCAATTGTGAAGAAATGAGATGCATGTATGGCACTTGTTGAAGGATATATTTTCTTCATAGAGGAAAAATTGTCAAGATGTTTATATGCAGGAGGTTAAATAAAATCAGAGAACCACTGAAACGTTTATTTCCATGAATATTATACATTAGAAAGAATTAAATCAGAATCATAAAATGTTCTGTTTTTTGCTATAAAGAAAATGAAGAAAACATGAAGTATAAATATCGTTGTCACATACATAAGAGAGGCCCAACAACCAATATGTCTTCCAGGTTCTTGAAACCTAGCACTTTCCCTAGGGATTTCCGTTCTAGCTTCACCGTAAGAGAGGATACATCTGTGGCTACTCCTGGCATGAGAGAGATGGGCTTCTCTGCAGACTTTAGTGGTAAAGCTTATTTCAACCTCACCCATAGAGAAAAAAGGTGGAGAGTCTGTGGTGTAGGTTATGGTGTCACTAAGACAAAGGAAAACATTGCTCTCAATAACTGATATATATATATATATATATTTAGTTTTTGATGTAGTGTTCCATGATTCATTGTTTGCGTATAACACCCAGTGCTCCATGCAGTACGTGCCCTCTTTAATACCCATCACCAGGCTAACCCATCCCCCCACCCCCTCCCCTCAGCGCCCTCAGCTTATTTCTCAGAGTTCATCGTCTCTCATGGTTAATCTCCCCCTCCAATTCCACCCCCATATTGACCTTTGATGCTATAAAAAGGGATTTAAGAAGGAACAGAGACTAAGCTAGACATGTGGGGTGCTCTTTAGCAATTGTCTTCAGGATGTCTCAGAAGCTGCTATATATTTTGATCAGGGTTAATGTGCATTGTATACATAATATGAAATCTATTAATTCACTTACCTGGATAGTCCCTTTAAAATATTTTTCTTACCATAAATGACCCAGATTATCCTCTTATATATGTTTAGAATCAAATATATTTCTAAATATAATAATTTGTTATCGCAGTTGATATGGAAAACACACTTGATTTTTTTTCTTGCTCTCCATACTTCAGAAGACAGAAAGTGAGTGTTCAATTGTGCAAAGTTAAGAATTCGCCACTAAATTCTTTAATCTAGTTTCTCATATTGAACTTTTTAAATTAATATATGAAATAAAATAGTTTTGTACAAATTGGCTTTTCTAGAAACTAATTATATGGCTACTATCTACTTTATTCTCTAAGAATAAAATATTCTTAGGAGAAATCCCCAAAACTTTCTCCACCCAAATCAGAAAATATGCCAGACTTACATCTCCATTTTATGACACTTGCAAAACTAAACCTTGGAGAGCTGTGTGCCCAGATCTGATTCTAACCTAAACTTAAGTACCTACAGTTTAAACCATTATTCAATACTAACTTGGCTTATATTTGTAATTTCAAGAGTAGGAATAATTTTCTTGGTAAAAGTTGCTGTTTCATATTAATTGAGTTTTAGATATAACTACATGTCAGGTCATTCACACATTAGGTTTCTGAATTTATTTTTTTTCTTTCTCTTGGTATAAAATACTAAAAATAAGTTATAAAGAGTAATTAGGGGGAAAAAACCTACTCATTTGACTTGTAGAGAGAAATGTCAACTTTATGGAATAAGAAGTAGGTAAGAAAGGACTGAAAATAAAACATAACATTGAAAAATAAGCCACCAGGCATCAACCCTCCTGCTTCTATTAGTTAGACCTTCATTTTCTGAAGTTTTTTCTGAGACAAATTGTTTCTCAAGGAAGCTTCAGAAACAAACAACAAAGAAAGACCAAAAGAAAACATTTTTTTAAATGCTGTGGTTGAATTAATTTTGAAAAACAGTGCACATTTTATTCCTCATTAGAGATTCAAGCATAAGCTACCACATTAGAGACTCTGAAAAGTTTCTCAGAAAAAAAAAGCTATCTTACTTTAACTCATCATTTTCCAATATTTTATCATCACAGAACCCACCTTTTTCTCATAACAGCTATTAATATCCTGAGGCCAAATGTTTCTCTGGGAGCTTGGGAAATGTTCAGAAACAATGAAAATGTCTTAGCCTAGATGCTTAAGACCTGCTCTTTTACAAGAAAGTTTCATAGATTCTGATTATTTAGAAGCAAATTCATTTTAAAGTTGTCAAAATTTCATCCCTGGAGTGTAAAAGTATTGACTGAACTTACTATTCATGCGGAACAACCCAAGAGAATAATTTTAACAAGTGCAATTAAGTCAGACACATGAATCAATTTCAAATAACAAACTATTTTTGGAAAAGGAGCATTTTGAAAAAAATGTCAAGGATATCATGGTGGTTTAATAATTATCCTGCTTTGATTCTGGAAAAAATAACATATATATAAGGAAATTTAGATGTTCTACTCAAAGTCATCGAAAGATCTGTATGGTTTAGCTATCCTTAGAGTATCCATGGCTTTTCCTTAGACATCCTGAAGAAGCTATAGGTAGAATTAAGAATTACAGGTGCACTAACATAACATTGTACTTCCTATCCACTTCAGTAATCTGTTTAATTCAAATCAGTTAATATTTATTGAGTGCCTACTGTGTGCAATTCCCTTTGTAGGCTTTATATCAGCTGTTTCCTATGCTTGGCCCTACATCACCTTATTTCATTCTAATATCAACACTCAGAAGTTATTCTCAGTACAGATGAGAAAGCTAAAATCCATAGAAATTAATTGACTTGTCGAAAGCTTCATAGTTGGTAAGTGGTAGAGTCAAAATATAGACCCAGATGTTCTTGCATCATCTCCTGGGATCTGTCCTCATGATTGTATATTCCCCCTCATAGATTTTATCATGTGAAAAATCTCAGGGCATTGCTATTAAGCATGCGTGCTCCAGAGACTGACTGGGTTCAGATTCTGTCACTGCCATTTCATTGTGTGTAGCTTTGGGAACATAGCTTAATTTCTTTGAACATAGTGTCATATCCATTAAATGGGAATAACCTTTAAAAGGATTTAGTTAATAAATGTGAAATACTTACAGCAGTACCTAGCCCATAGTAAATGCTGTCTTACTATTATCCAGAACAATTTTAGTGGCTTTGGACTTTTGGGAGTGCAGGGGAATCAATTAGTTATTTCTTCTTTTTTTTATATTGACTTTTTAATATTTATGATTATTCATAAACGTCTAAAGGTTCATGAAACTCTACAATTGTGTTTTCTTATTAAATCTTAAGACTGCTCACTTTGACTTTTAGAATTTATTCTTTTGGCGTCTTCTATATTTTTAAATACCTTGCAATTTATTTTTATTTCTGTATTTTAACATTGTAAGAATTGTCATTGGACTATCATAATAGCAGATTAGGATTTAACTCGCTGTCATACAGTTACCTCTACATCACATATTCATGCTTCTAATTTCCCTGTTATCCCAATATATACAGAGCAATTTTTGGTCTATTTTGTATTCAACTTTATGTGACCCAGTGCTATTCATAATAACCTACGAATAACTCTTCCTTTACTGCAGAACTTTTATTTTCCTTGGAGTTAATGGTGACCTCTAATTTTTTTTGCTTTGTTTTCAGTATACTTATTACTAATTTATCCTCCTATTCTTTTCCATTTGTACAATTCTCTTGTTAATATACTAAATGTATTTGGTATTCTATGAATTTTCATATTCTTGAGAGTCTCTTCCAGAGCCTCCTTTTTGGACAGTAAGAAAGGAATACACTTTTCATCCTAAGGTTTCCTTTACCGCTGCTTTGTGCTTAAACTTATGAGCTCCACTTCCAGGTTTACTCCCTTGAAGACATGCATTCTCTCATGGCTTCCTAAAACAAGTGCGTTGGAGTACATATTTGAGACATTGCTTGTATAAAAATGTCTATATTTTTCTTTCAAATTTGAATGATAGTTTAGCTTGTTTAGATTCCAATTTGAAACATACTTTATGCTAAAAATATATTGTTTTTAGCTTTCAATGCTGTTACCAAAAAAAGCTCAGTAAGAACAAAAAGTCCCTATTTTGTTAAAATTTTATTTATTTATTTGACAGAGAGAGAGAGTACAAATGGGGGGGCAGTAGGCAGAGGGAGAAGCAGGCTCCCCACCTAGCAGGGAGCCCAGTGCGGGCTCATGTGGGGCTTGATCCCAGGACCCTGGGATCAGGACCTGCGCCGAAGGCAGGTGCCTAATGACTGAGCCACCCAGGTGCCCCAAAAAGTCCCTATATTTTTGACCTTTAGAGTAAGATCTTTTTTTCTCTTTCTCTCTAAAAACCTTTTCTTGTCTTTGTTCTGAAATCTTACACAAATGCGTCTTTTTTGACTCTATTTCCATCCGATGTGGTAGCATTGGATTATAATTCAATGAATAAAATAAATATCTATGAAACCATAATGGCATGAACAAGTAAAAGTATCTGTGGGTCTTTTAATTAGGAAATTTTCTCAAATTACTTTGTTAATAAATTGATAATATTCTTTCTCTGTCTTCCCTCTTGGATGCCTGATCTTTTGAGGTCCACTTTCAATTTTCTTATACTCTCTCTACTATTTTCTCTTTGATTAACTTTCTACCATCTAGGAGATTTCTTCAACTTAATCTATAAATGCTTTTACGGAGTCTTTCTATTTGCATCATTTTAATTTGCAACAGGCATTTTTTGTTCCATAAATGCTATTTTTATAACATTAGGCCTTTGTTTCATGAATCAGTATATTTTCTTATCTGTGTCATTAGCATTTCTTTTCTAAGTTTTTATTCTGTAAACTTAAAATAAAGTTTCAAAATTAGTAGTGTTGTCATATACCCACACTTACTCCCCTCTAATGCTAACATCTTGTATAACCATTGCACAATGACCAAAACTAAAAAAAAAAAGAGAAAAAAAAACCTTGATAAAATACTATAAACTAAACTATAAGACTTCATCCACATTTTACCATTTTTGTCCTCTAATGCCCTTGTCTCCCCCAGGATTCTCCACTGAACTTAATCATCATGTCTGCTTAGTTGCTTTCATTCTGTGACAGCTACTCAGTCTTTCCTTGTCTTTCCTGACCTTACTTATAAAGAGTATTGATCAATTGTTTTGTAACATATCCTTCAATATGGGCTTATGTGATGTTCTTCCATGATTAGATTGAGGTTGTGGATTTTGGATAAACCTGTCAAGATAATGTGCCCCTCTCTGTTTATCATATCAGAGATATGTGATGTTGGTATGTCTTATTACTGATGATGTTTACCCTGATAATTTAAATAGTGTAATGTCTGTGTTTTATCCAATATAAAAGTAATTTTCCTTTTTTTAACCTTTGCAGTTAATAATTATTTTAGGGGAGGTTCCTAAGACTGTAATATCCTGAAATGTCATTTGTACCTTCATCTTAGTGTCCATCACCATTGGTGGATATTGCTTATAATAATTATTGTTGTTGTGTCTAAATCTGGTTTCTATTTTTGCATGCCTTCTGCATCTATTAATTGAAGTTATTTTGTAAGGAAGAGTTGTGTCTTCTTTTCTACTTATTTGTTTAATTATTTATTTATGTAAGTATACACTCAAGGATGTTTATTTTATTCTTTCAGTTTAGTCCAGTACTATCATTATTTATCTTCTTGCTCTAATAGTTCTAGATTTGGTCCTTGGCAGTCATTTCAGATTGGCTCTGGTGACCTTTCAGTGCACATCTATCTATTTTTGAGGACTTCCTTACTTCAGAAATGGACAAAGTACACAAAAAATACAAGTTGCTCTTGTCTCATCTTGTGCTTACCCTCTCTCAACCCTGGAATCTACCACTTCTCTGAGGAGCCCTGGTTCTATTTATTAAATAATGCCATTTAGAAACTAAATCTTGGCCCCAAGTCTACCATTGCGTCTAGAACCTCTCAGTGGATAGACCTTGAAAATACATGTATAAACAATAAAGCATGCACATACATGCACAGACAAACATACATCTATATTCTCATGTCTGTTTAAGTGCATGTGTGTATACATATGCATATGTGTGTATATATATGCATTAATTTATATTGATAGCTTCAATTCTAATCTAACACCGCAGAGTTCATCTAGCCTTTCCTCTTTCTGTATCTATAACATCTTTGTCCAAAACAGAGAAATCTCTCTCACTGTACATTATTTACAATATATTCATTTATTTATTCAGCCCTACTGTGCATGTAAAATAGTTCCAAAATTCTAACCTGTAGTCAGTCCTGTGATAATCAAGCTGGTTAACTAGAGTGCAGCATTTGTGCACTACTTTTTTTTTTTGTTATTAGTCTTATAGAATCAAGCAAAATGCTATTTTCTAAAGTAATGTACTATATTAGCTTCCTAGGGCTGCCATAACAAAGTACCAAAAACTGAATGGCTTAAAACAACAGAAATTTATTTTCCCACAGTTTTGGAGGTTAGAAGTCTGAAATCAAGGTGGCTGCGGTGCCATGCTCTCTGTGGTGGCTCTAGGGGGAAATTCTCTGCTCCATCTAGCTTATGTTGTTTGCCAGCAATCCTCAGTGTTCCTTGGCTGGTAGATACATTAATCTGGTTTTATGGCCATCTCACAGTGTATCTTCAAATTGTCTTCTGTGTGTCTGTGTGTCTAAATTCCCCCCTTTAATGAGAACACAGTCATTGGATTAGGCCCCATCCTAATGACCTCATTTTAATCTGATTATCTCTGTAAAGACAGCATCTGTAAAGACCGCATCTTTTGGAGTCCACTTACATTCTGGTGATTTTTTTAAGTTTATGTACAATTCTTATTCTTATTCTTTGTGATGTACAGTTGTGCGGGTTTTGACAAATGCCTAAGTCATGTATCCATCACCATAGTCGATATACTGAACAGTTCCATCAATGGCCAGTTTGCCTCTGTTGTCCTTTTATAGATCCCCTCACCTCCTACCACTAATAACTTTTTGAAGTTTTATTTCCCCTATATGTATTTTCTTCCAAGGTTTTATTTTTTGTTTGGTGTTTCTTTTTGTTTTAGTTTCTGTCTTTGATATTAAAGGATTTTACAAAGTGTGATCACATTTGGCTATCTGTTCACATTTAAGAGTTGGAGAACCGAATGCTGACTAGAAGCTCTGTCTATGTGATACTGTGTGCTGTCAGTGAACTGTGGGTGGCTTCAGAGTAGAGTGACTCTTGGCCATTTCCTTGAGAGAGCCCCTGATGTTAGTGTATTTTCCCTTGAGCTTGTCTCATTTTCTAGAGAAAGCACTTCTAAATTCATGATAAAAAGGACTAATTCTATCTGTAACCACAAAATTCCTGGAGTCTGGTGGAGATGAATGTGTAAGGGGTCACAGACATATAATATAGCACTTACTTTATTCCAAAATGTCAGAATGAAAATCCCAGTCACAACTGTACCTAGGATGCCCCCAGGCCAGAGACTTTCAGTATAATCTTCTTTAGACAATGAACATTGTTACAGGTTGAATTGTGTCCCCTCAAAATTCGTATGTTGAATTCCCTTTTTTAAAAAAAGATTTTACTTATTTGAGAGAGAGCATGAGAGAGAGAGAGAGAGAGAGAGAGATCATGAGCATGGGGGAGGGGGAGAGGAGAAGCAGACTCCCCGCTGATCAAGGAGCCTGATGTGGGGACTTGATCCCAGGACCCTGAGATCATGACCTGAGTTGAAGGCAGACGCTTAACCGACTGAGCCACCCAGGTGCCCCATATGTTGAATTCCTAACACCCTCAGAATGTGACCTTATTTGGAGATATAGGATTTTTACAGAGGTAATCAAGTTAAAATAAAGCCATTAGGTTGGGCCCTAATCTAAAACCCTTTTCCTGTGATCCCTAACATACCGATTGATTGCATTTAATTCATAAGTATATAACAGTCTTTGTCACATTGTATTATGGTTAGTTATTTCTACTGTTTGAATATTGTGCATGGTGAGGGGAAATAATTTATTTTGCATATCTAAAAATCTGTTGTTTTTTTAAGAGCCAAATATATTGTTTTGCGTGGAGGAGCCACACCAAGAAGTCCATCCTTTTGTTGTTGGGCAAACTGATAAACATCTAGTGTTTCCTAAAGGACAATTCCTGCATGGGAGATGGGCAGGGGGAGACAGTATCAGTGAAAAACTCATTTAACTGTTTCTTAAATAGACTTTCCCCAAATTCTCTAGATTATAGTTCTGTCTTGACCCTTACTTCCAGAAGTACCTAGTGCTGTTTATTCTAACCCTTTCAGGGATTCTGTGGGTATTTACTTCTCAAAATCTTGCTGTCGTGGAATTCAACTTTCTCATTTCTATTTAATCAGTTATCATTTTCCAACTTCCAAGATATATACTGGAAATTTTATCTGGACGTTTGAGTTTATGACCAAAAGATAAAAATCTATTATATAATTTGTGTGGGGTTTGAGGAAGGAATGAGAGTTAATGCCTGAGTTCAACCCACAGTGTTTAAAAGGAAGCATGTGATTTTCACTTTTTTCTAAACAGATGGTTGAAGCTTTCTCCAAATTCCTTATTATAGGGAACAAAAGTCGTAATAGAAAGAGCTCAGGCTTTAGAATCAGAGATAAATATGGACCTGAAATATAACTTCATGTGCCTCCAACTTTAAAGTGGATGACAGATAAGGAAAAAGGAGGCCAAACAAAGGGAGATAATTTCAGAAGTTATTGCATTAATTCATGTGAGATAAACTGAGAACCCTGGTAGGTGTTGTAAGAGTGAGTTCAAGAGAAATAAAAGATATAAGAAATACATGGAAAGTAATATTTGTAGAATCAGTGATCAAATAATATTTATAGAATGAGTCAAACATGGCTTCAGTGCTTCAGCTTTGGAAATTTGGTAGGACAGTGATGTCATTCTCTAAGGAAACAAAAAGAGGAGGAGCTTTAGGGAAGCTTCTGAGTTTAGTTGAAATTTTTTCATCTTGTATTGAGTCTGAGTCGTAAGTACATCCATATTTACAGGTGCCTGTATACTTGAATAAGAAAAACTAGAGAGTTCTATTCTAAAGATTTTCTAAAGATAAGTATTTGAGAATTTTTAGCATGTAAATTGACGTTACTATGAATATAGGTTTGATCACCCAGTAAGAATAAGAGGGTTGAGAAGAAAGGTGGGGAAAGAATTCTGAGGTCCATCATCATTCAGGATAGTTTCTTTTCTTATTTGTGTACAACTTCCAAACTGAGAAACATGGACCAGGCCATGAAAAGTAATTGAGTTCACTCTAAGAGTTGCTAAGAAGAACATAGCTTTCCTTTTGGGCAAGGACCATGCATTTGAGTAATGCTCAAATTCCTTCTTCAGGACGAAAGAATGCAAAATAACAACACTATTTAACATGTTTAAGTTGCCAGTAACCTGTTACCTGATTTTCTTTACAACATTTAACTGTCTCAGGAAAAGTCTTTATATGGCATATTCATTACAGAAGTTTAGAGAAAACAAACAAAAAAAATTATAAGAAAAAAAAGCTATAACTTGCAAATACCATCACCAAGAGTAAAAGATTTTAATACTTTGCCATATTTCTTTAGGCTCTTATGTCTTACATATTTAATAAAAGTGTGATATATTCTGTATTCAGCTTTATATCTTTATCATTTAGCATTATATATTGTGAAATTTCTCCGAATTATCTTTAATACTTTTTTTTTCAGAAGATCTGCAAAGGATTCAATACCATCCTGATTTTAATTTGAGAAAAAAAATCACTTTTAAGCAAATGTCAAGTTTTCCATAATTTGTCTCATTCTTGAAATCCAAGCCATTTGGATAACATTTACACATTTACAATATTTTATCTTGGCCAATGTTTGTAGCACCTCATGTTTTCACTTATAAAAGTAAGAAGATTCTCATCTGTCTGCATTGTTTATAAGGCACTCACGAACAGCAGCAAATATATTGACTAAAGATTAGAGTAATAAATAATAGAGCTATGAATTAGCAGCTGCTTTTAACAAACATTCTCACAATTCTTTATAAGCTTGGTAGTGATCTTTGCATACATTTGAGAGTACATTGCTCACCTTGTGAGAGGTACATTAACTCTTTCAAGTCCCAAGGGCACCATTTAGTAAATGACTTCTTTAGTGCTCTAAATGTACCTTAGTGCCCTGAAAGAGACACATTAATCTTCAGAACATCCCATGAGTACATAGGTCAGGAAATGGAATTTTCTTGGTTTTCTCAGCACAGAACATTATGAAACTTACATTATTACACAGGCAATTCTCATTGGATTCTATTTTCCTAAGTTCCTAAGTGTCACCCAGCTTCAAGGCCTTAAAAAAGAGAGAAGAATTATTCACACAGAAGACTGTTTCAGTTGAATTCCTAGAGTAACTGGAAAGAGAAACCCTAATTGCATCATCAGAGTCATTCTGAGTGACTTACTACAGAAAGAACACACTTGAGTCATTTATGGAAAATGCAGTTATAAAAATGATATGAAAACTCAAAGAGCCATCAACTTTGTACTTACAAGAATTTGCTGATTACTGGACAAAAGAATACTTTATGATTTATGACCCAAGAAGAAAACAATTCTGATTAATTTCATCAATTCAGTTTATAGGACATAAGGTGATTTTGTATAAGTCTCTAAGTTAAAAGGAAATATAATCAGTATGAAAAATTTATAGACTGCTATATTTAAAACTGTGGGATATTTTTCCTTTAGTTTTTCTATTTATCTGTTACCAGATTTCTCACAAGGCAAAGATATTATAACCCCTAGATTTTAGGTCATTACTTTTTATTCTTTTTCTGATTTTGACCACCTACAGAGTAAAGAGCAATATAAGAATTCTAAACTTTTTCTTATTAATCTTGTCTGCTTTTTAATTTAGTAAAATTCCATATTGGGGAAGTCTCACCTTCCCAAATATAAGAAAACAGGGGTCTTCAAAGCATGCCTTCTTTGGAATAAGAAAATGCATATAAAATTCTTAGTCTAATCACTGGCACATAATTAAAGCTCAATGTTAGCCAAAGTTGTTGAAAGTAAAAAAAATAAATAAAAGTCAGATGAACGAAAATATTGGAATGTACTCCAATCTGTTTAAGACTTTGAAGCTTTCTGAAAACATTCATAATTATCTAAGTTTAACTTTTTTTCTGAATCTGAAAAAACTCAACCATGAGGTTCACCAAATTCTCTCAGTAGCATGCCTATGGGAAAGAAGAGGCAAATAGTAGTGCTTGGCTTTGAAAATCTGTGCTGTGAGGATAGCTCCTGGGGAAGGGGTGAGGAAGTGGTCTCCAGGTTCTATTGCAATGTGCAAAGGAGAACAGCAAATTCAAGTTTAGCCCAGGCCAGTACCCAGAATCTGGTGGGAGAGAAATTGAATAGACTCTGCAGGAGTCACCAGATGGTTTTAGGGCCCCATAAAGGGGAGGCGGTAGGGGTGATCATAGGCTCTCCATTTACTCTGTAGAAGAACGACAGCACTAGCTAAGAGTTTAGAGGGCCACATCCAGCACTTGGTAACTAGGGATAGTTAAGAGTTAGTATGCCAAGCAAAAATTTAGGCTAGAGAAGTCTTCATTTCTTTTGCAGAAAACCTAGAATATAATGAGAATATTGAGATAGATACTATTCAGAGAAACTATTAAAATGCATTGTGACAGGAGGCAGGAAGAAGACTTTCATTCAGGGGTCACAGAAATTACAAGTATGAACATCATAAAACTACTTTCAGTGCTGATGGGTACATAACCAAAATGTCTTCTGCTTATCTGCAGAGATTTGCTTCTTACTTTAAGTGAGTTGAGACTTCAAAAAATCAGCCTAAAGAGTATTTCACTGAGGCAGTTGTGTCCAAAACTCTATTTGATGTTGCATTTTTAATAGTACATTGTGACAATAAATTTACTGCTATGTAGTATTCAACATATATTGTTTTAATTTTTATGATAACTCTGCAGTAGTATAATTATCCCCATTTTACATAAGAAAACTGAGATTCAGAGATGTTTAGGCATCAGTATCTCATTGACCTGGGATTACTCATCAGTCTGTTTAGCTCCAAAGGGTTTCTATCACACTGCTTTTTAAAAGTTTTTATTTAAATTCCAGTTAACATAAAATGTAATATTAGTTTCAGGTGTACAATATACTGATGCTATACTTCCATACATCACCCAGTGCTCATCAAAAGTGCACTGCTTAATCCCCATCACATATTTAATTCATCCCCCATCCACCTCCCCTCTGGTAACCATCAGTTTGCTCTCTATAGTTAAGAGTCTGTTTCTTTTTTTTTTTTTTTAAGATTTTATTTATTTATTTGAGAGAGAGAAAGAGAGCAGAGGGAAAGAACATGAGCCGGGGTAGAGGGGCAGAGGGAGGAGAAGCAGGCTCCCCACTGAGCAGGGAGCCCAACGTGGGGCTGGATCCCAGGACCCAGGGATCATGACCTGAGCCAAAGGCAGATGCTTAACCAACTGAGCCACCCAGTCACCCCTAAGTCCTGGTTTGCCTCTCTCTCTCTCTTTTTTCCCCTTTGCTCATTCATTAAATTTCACATATGAATAAAATCATGTGGTATTTGCCTTTCTCTGACTCACTTATTTCACTTAGCATTATACTCTCTAGCCCTATCCATGTCTTTGCAAATCGGAAGATTTTATTCTTTTTTATGGCTGAATAATATTCCTGTGTGTGTGTGTGTGTGTGTGTGTGTGTGTGTGTGTGTGTGTGTGTGTAATTTCTTTATCCATTCGTCCATCAGTGGACACTCAAGCTATTTGCATAATTTGGCTATTATAAATAATGCTGCTATAAACATAAGGGTGCATGAATCCCTTTGAATTAGTAGTTTTGTATTCTTTGGGTAAATACCTAGTAGCACAATTGCTGGATCATAAAGTAATTCTATTTTTAACTTTTTGAGGACACACGATACCATTTTCCAGAGTGGCTGCAGCAACCAGTTTGCATTCCCACCAACAGTACACAAGAGTTCCTCTTTCTCCACATCCTCACCAACACCTGTTGTTTCTTTCTTTCTTTTTTTTTTTAAGATTTTATTTATTTATTTTACAGGGAGAGACACAGCAAGAGAGGGAACACAAGCAGGGGCAGAGGGAGAGGGAGAAGCAGGCTTCCTGCTGAGCAGGGAGCCCGATGCGGGGCTCAATCCCAGGACCCTGGGATCATGACCTGAGCTGAAGGCAGACGCTTAACGACTGAGCCACCCAGGCGCCCCAACACCTGTTGTTTCTTGTGTTCTTGATTTCAGCCATTCTGACAAATGTGAGGTGATATCTCACTGTAGTTGTGATTTATATTTCCCTGATGATGAGCATCTTTTCATGGTCTATTGGTCATCTGTACGTCTTCTTTGGAAAAATGTTCATGTCTTCTGCCCATTTTTTTCAAGATTTATTTATTTGAGAGAGAGAGAAAAAAAAACTAGGAGGAGTGGCAGAGGGAGAGAGAATCTCAAGCAGACTCCATGCTGAGTATGGAGCATGACATGGGGCTCAATCCCACTATCATGAGATCACAACCTGAGCTGAAATCAAGAGTCAGATGCTCAACTGACTGTGCCACCCAGGTGCCCCTGCCTGTTTTTAAATGAATTAGTTTTTGGGGGGTGTTGACTCTATAAGTTCTTTATATATTTTGGATACTGGCCCTTTATCAGATATGTCATTTACAAATATCTTCTTCCATTTTGTAGGTTGCCTTATAGTTCTATTGTTTTCTTCACTGTGCAGATGCTTTCTATTTTGATGAAGTCCAGATAGTTTATTTTTGCTTTGGTTTCCCATGCCTCAGGAGACATATCTAGAAAGATATGTAGCAACGGCTAATGTCAAAGAGGTTACTTACTGCCTGTGTTCTCTTATAGGATTTTTATGGTTTTTAGGTCTCACATTTAGGTCTTTAATCCATTTCAAATTTATTTTTGAGTTTGGCAGAAGAAAGTGATCCAGTTTTATCTTTTGCATGTAGCTCTCCAGTTTTCCCAATACCATTTGATGAAAAGACTATCTTTTTCCCATTGGATATCCTATCCTGCTTTGTTGAAGATTAATTGACCATATACTTATGGGGTTCAGTTGTGGGTTTTCTGTTCTGTTCTAGTCATATATGTGTCTATTTTTGTGTCAATACCATACTGTTTTGATTATTACAGCTTTGTAATACAACTTGAAGTCTGACATTGTGATGCTTCCAACTTTGCTTTTCTTTTTCAAGGTTGCTTTGGAAATTCTGGTTTTTTTGTGGTTCCACACAAATTTCAGGATTGTTCTAACTCTGTGAAAAATGCTGTTGGTATTTTGATGTGGATTGCATTAAATGTTTAGATTGCTTTTGGTAGTATAGACATTTTAACAATATTAGTTCTTACAATCCCTGAGCATAGAATGTCTTTCCATTTCTTTATGTCACTTTTATTATCTTTCATCAGTGTTTTATAGTTTTCAGAGTACAAATCTTTCACCTCTTTGGTTAGGTTTATTCCCAAGTATCTTATTGTTTTGGGTACAATTGTAAATGGGATTGTTTTCTTAATTTCTATTTCTACTGCTTCATTCTTGTTGTATAGAAATGAAATTTATTTCTGCTCATGGATTTGTATCCTGAAACTTTACTGAATTTGTTTATCAGTTATAGCAGTTTTTTTGGTATAGTCTTTAGGATTTTCTATATATAGTATCATGTCATCTGCAAATAGTGAAAGTTTTACTTCTTCCTTACTGATTTGGATGCCTTTTATTTTTGTTATCTGATTGTTGTGGCTAGGACTCAGAACTACGTTGACAAAAAAAATGGTGAGAGTAGAAATCCTTTTCTTGTTCTTGACCTGAGAGCCGAGAGAGAGCTCTAAGCTGAGAGCTTTTCCCCATTAAGGAGGATGTTAGCTGTGGGTTTCTCATAGATGGCCTTTATTATGTTGAGGTATGTTCTCTCTAAACCTATTTGTTGAGGTTTTTTTTATCATGAATGGATGTTATACTTTGTCAAAAATAGATGCTTTTCCTGCATCTGTTGAAATGACCACGTTTTTTTTCCCTTTCTTTTATTAATGTGATGTATCACATTGATTGATTTGCAAATATTGAACCACCCTTGCAACCCAGGAATAAATCCCACTCAATTGTGGTGAATGATTTCTTTAATGTATTGTTGAATTTGATTTGCTAGTATTTTTTTTTTTTGAGAATTTTTGCATCCATGCCATCAGGGATATTGGCTTATAGTTCTCTTTTTCACTGGTGGCTCTAACTAGTTTTGGTATCAGAGTAATAATGGCCTCATAGAATGAATTTGGGAGTTTTCCTTCCTTTTCTATTTTTTGGAATAGTTTGAAAAGAATAGAGTTAATAAACTCTTCTTTAAATAATTGGTAGAATTTGCCTGTGAAGCCATCTGGCCCTGAACTATTTTTTGTTGAGATTTTTTTGATTACTGATTCCATTTCTTTCCTGGTTATCAGTCTTTTCAAGTTTTCTATTTCTGTTTCAGTTTTGATAGTTTATATGTTTCCAGGAATTTGTTCATTTCTTCCAGATTGTCCAATTTGTTGGCATGTAGTTATTTTCAATTGCTTGTGTTTCTGTGGTGTCGGTTGTTACTTCTCCTCTCTCATTTGTGATTTTATTTATTTGAGGCCTCTCTCTTTTTTTCTTGATAAGTCTGGCTAGAGGTTTATCAATTTTACTAATTTTTCCAAAGAACTAGCTCCTGGTTTCATTGATCTTTTCTATTGCTGTTTTTTTTTCATTTCTATATCATTTATTTCTGCTCTGATCTTTCTTATTTCCTTCCTTATGCTGGTTTTAGGTTTCATTTGTTGTTCTTTTTCTAGCTCCAATTAGGTGTAAGGTAAGGTTGTATATTTGAGATTTTTCTTGCTTCTTGATGTAGGCCTGTGTTGCTGTATATTTCACTCTTAAGAACCACTTTTGCTGCATCCCAAAGGTTTTGGACCATTGTATTTTCATTTTCATTTGTTTCCATGTATTTTATTTTTATTTTTCTTTGATTTCTTGGTTGATCCATTCAATGTGTGGTAGCATGTTGTTTAACCTCCTTGTATTTGTGTTCTTTCCAAATTTTTGGTTGTGGTTGACTTCTTGTTCACAGTGTTGTGGTCAGAAAAGGTGCATGGTATGATTTCAATCATTTTTTATTTGTTGAGGCCTGTTTTTGACCTAATATGTGCTCTATTCTGGAGAACGTACCATGTGCAGTTGAAAAAAATGTGTATTCTGCTGTTTTAGGATAGAATTTCTGAATGTATCTGTTAAGTCCATCTGATCCAGTGTGTCATTCAAATCCACTGTGTGTTTGTTGATGCTGTGTTTAGATGATCTGTCTACTGATGTTAGTCAGTTGTTAAGGTGCCCTACTATTATTGTATTATTTTCAATTAGTCCCTTTATTTTTGTTATTACTTGTTTTATATATTTTGGTGCTCCCATGTTGGGTGCATAAATATTTACAATTATTAATTCTTCTTGTTCAATCATCCCCTTTATGATTATATAATGCCCTTCTTTGTCTCTCCTGCAGTCTTTGTTTTAAAGTCTAGTTCATCCCATATAAGTATTGTTAGCCTGGCTTTCTTTTGACATGTACTTTGCATGATAAATGTGCCTCTACCCCTCACTTTCAATCTGCAGGTGTCTTTATTTCTAAAATGAGTCTCTTGGAGGCAGCCTATAGGGTCTTGTGTTTTTATCCATTCTGATGCCCTATGTCTTTTGTTTGGAGTGTTTAGTACATTTATATTCAAAGTAATTACTGATAGATATGTGTTTTTATTTTTTATTTTATTTTACTTTTATTTTTTATTACTTGTTTTGTCATTGCTCTGGAGATTTTCTCTGATCCTCTCTTGTCTTTGTCATTTTTGGTCTCTCCTTTGCACTCAAAGAGTCCCTTTAACATTTCTTGCAGGGCTGGTTTAGCAGTCACAGATTTCTTTGAGTTTTATTTGTCTGGGAAGCTCTTTATTTCTCTTCCTATTCTGAGACACTCCCTGAAGTTCTAGGCCCTGGGCACTTTATAACTCTTCTTCACAAGGCCATTACTTTCAGGAGCAGGAGACATAACTGGCTTTTCTAACACAGAGAAGAAAACAGAAACTTAGACAAAAATGCCAAGGCAGAGGAATTTATTCCAAATTAAGGAATAAGATAAGGCCATGGCCAGAAATCTAAACAAAACAGATACAAGTAACATGCCTGCTGGAGAATTTAAAGCAACAATCATAATGATACTTGAGAAAAGAATAGAAAATATCAATGAGACTCTTACCACAGAGAAAAAAGAATTAAAGAGTCAATCAGAGATGAACAATATAATAAACAAGATTGAAAACAGTTTTGATGCAATTAACAGCAGGCTGGAAGAAGCAGAGGGACAAATTAGTGACTTAGAAGACAAAATAATGGAAAATAATGAAGGTGAACAAAAGAGAGAAAGAATTATGGGACACGAGAATAGACTTAGGGAACTCATGACTCCATCAAATATAATAACATTCATATTATAGAAGTTTGAGAAGAATAAGAGAGAGTAAAGGGAGCAGAAAATTTATTTCAAGAAATAATATCAGAACACTTCCCTAATCTAGGGAAAGAAATAGACATCCAGATCCAGGAAGCAGAGAACTCCCATCAAAATCAACACAAGTAAGCTAACACTAAGACATATTGTAATTAAGTTTGCAAAATATAGTGATAAAGAAAAATCTTACAAGCAGCAAAACAAAAGAAGTCCTTAACTTACAAAGGAAAACCCGTAAGACTAGCTGGAGATTTCTCAAAAAAATCTTGGCAAGCCAGAAGGGAGTGGCATGATATATTCAAAGTGATGAATGGAAGAAATCTGCAGTCAAGAATACTCTATCCAGCAAGCCTACCATGCTCCTTTTTATAACTGGGTTTTGTAATAATTAGGAAAATATTGTGCAAACTATAAAGGGTTTTTTTATTGGCTTACATGCTTGAAATGACCAGAGATAAGGCAGGCTTTGGCTCATTGCAGTAGATGGTTGAACTCAGCTGTTCTGTAGGTCAACTCTGCCTTTCCTCTTCTTATACTTCCACTCCACTGGGCTGCAGTAGGGTCAAGTGTCACAACCAGGCACCAGATCATCAGAGGACAAAAAAATTCAGAGAATGAAAGCCCTACATTTCATTCTGGTTGGACCAACTCATTTGAAGTGTACTGGACAGTCACCAAGATGAGGATGTGTGAGTTATGCTAAATGACTAAAGTCATCTAGAATTTCTTTCCTGCTGCCAGAGGTGGGATCAACCCACTGGAACTAAATAACTACTTCCTAGTGGCCAAGGAGGGGATTGGATGCTCTTCATGGAAGGAACCACTAATCTCCACTACAATTTCTAGTAAATGTGGAGTGAATTAAACAGAAAAAAAAGATTTATTTTTAAAATTTTCTGTCAGATAACATTTTATTTTAGTAAAAACTTTTTATTTTTTAGTTGTTAAGTCTATTCATATTATTAAGTATTCATGTGCCATAAACAAGCAAACAAATAAACCAGCATAATAGCAAAGGTTAAATGATTACAGTTTAGTTTCTTAAAATTTTAAGGAGGCAGACTTTCCACATTAGTGGAGTGAAAAAATAGTGAAGATTGTAAACATAAATATAGGAAATGTTTTGGTGATGCATGCTTGGAAAAGCCATTTGAAAATTACTGATAAACTAAAAATAAATGTAGTGGAATGAACTTTGTGATTAGTACCCTGGTTACTGATCTTACACAGAGACAGTCATCTTAATATAATGATTACTGCTGATGCTAAATTGGGACAGAGCTACTCACAGTAGGAAGCACTAACAAACAAACACCCTAACACTCTTTAAAGCATGAGGAGAAAGAACAGAATGCTATCATTATGAATCCTTTATCCATTCACAAAATACAAATAACATGCCCAAGAAAGTCTAAGGAAACCAAGAAGCAGTCACATGAATAGCAAATGGAATATTATAGCAATGCAATATTGTTCAATACAAGAAGAGAATGGGCTGAAATAAACAATTTTCCTTGGCCTAATGCTACCTGACAGAACAGAAACACAAGCTGTTTGAAGAGCCATCTCTTCTCCTTGGCCCGTAAAACCTATTCGGCCTTAATATAGCTCCCCGCACAGAGGCTGAGCTCAATAAATATTTGTGGAACTCATAAAGAGTGTGGTGATAAGTACCAGTGAGAGCAGTATTAAAAATAGCCACTATTCCCAGATATTTCTTAGTGACTAGAGTATTTATTCTTAAGTAGGTGCTTACTGTGTTCAAAGTGTCTGGTATTCCAATTCCGGTATTCTTTCTCCTCAAGTTCCCTAAAGGATTTCTTTTTGTCTTTACATCGGCATATCTTGTATTACTTCATAAATAAAATAGAAGCCATCAATGAGAAGTGCCTAGGCATTTCCTCTTCGAGTTTTTGTCTGTTGCTGAAAGCACCCGTCCTTCCAAGTCCTGAAGTTCACACTTTTGCCTGGGCACTTTACCCCCTCTTGAATTGCCTCATCAATTTTCTCTGTCTTTTCTGGATATTCTAGATATTTTAGCTCCACCTCTCTCTTACCCTTCACCATAGAAACATACTCAGTTATCCTCCTTCCATATTAATTTTTAAAAATGAACACATGTCTTTTTTCTGAACTCTCATATCTTTCAAGTTAAGATCATCTCTCTCTTTCTCTTAGTCACCAAATTATTTAAAAGAAATTGCCCACCCTTGATTTCCCAATTTCCTCAATTCACCATCACTTAAGTCAACTACAATTGGACCTTAATGTTTACAATTCTAATAAAATGACACAAATCTCAGAAGAAATCCTGACTTCCAAATTCAACTGGACTGTTTCCAAATGGAGGTGCACATATTCTAAAGTAGACAGGAAACAACACACATGACTATAAGAACAGAATATCAGTCATTTGTCCTTCTATGCACTTGGCACAAAGCCATGAAGAGAAAACGTCTGTTAAATAGAATTATGTGAGAATTCCCTTATGAATAGAAGTATGTGTGTAGTCAAAATGTGCAGTACTCATAATACATTCTTATTTTTACATATCCTCCAAGCTTTTACTGCAAATATATGTTGCAAAAAGTACAGCATTTAAATTACAATCTGTTGTGTACTTTCTGTTATATTGCTCTGAATAAATATCTGAAACGCCTTGAGTGCTGAATGCCAAGGATGATTGAAATCCCTCTGAGCCATAAATTTAAAATGTGTTCTCTGTGGTGGTGAGGATTTTTGCATTATGTAAAAGATATAATTGGATACTCTATCCTGAAAGGAAGACAGGATAAATATTACAGAATTCTGCATATCTAATTTCCCTCCTTTTAAAAGTAGAAATAGGTTGTATCAGCTTACATGAAAGTGGAAAATAAAATATAAAATGATACAAGTCAACATCCATTTAGTTTTTTCTTCCTCTGATTCAAGTAGCCCCTAATTTTAACATTCAGACTAGCAGCTGACTTTTTGTTGATGCTATTGTTAAGTTCAGTCTAGCATCTTAGTGAATGAATGAGAATTTCAGTCTGTTGAGTGAGGAATTAGGTCCTCCTGAAATTTCAGAGTCTGCCAAACCTCAGAGACTCTGACCTTCTGCTATGACTGCCAAATCATAGCAGAGCCATTTTTCAGCAGTTTTCCAAACATGGGTAGCCAAAGAGATGAGTAGGCATTATACTGCTGCTTAAAACCTGTAATTTCAAGAGCACTGAATAGGCTAACAATTTCCTAAACATTTCCCAAGCAGACTAGAGAGAAACAAGCATTTAGAAAATTTATGCTTAGTCTTTAAAGGCTTTTAGGGGGCGCCTGGGTGGCTCAGTTGGTTAAGCAACTGCCTTCAGCTCGGGTCATGATCCTGGAGTCCTGGGATCGAGTCTCATATCGGGCTCCCTGCTCGGGGAGGGGGAGTCTGCTTCTCCCTCTGACCCTCCCCCCTCTCATGTGCTCTCTCTCTCTCTCTCTCTCATTCAAGCTCTCTCAAATAAATAAATAAAAATCTTTAAAAAAAATAAAGGCGTTTAGGGAGGGGAAAGTCATATTTTATAGAGGTAACTAATTTTTAAAGTAAGAATTATAAATTGCTGGGTAGTTAATCATCAAGAATGGGTTTGCCTGGTTTAATTACTACATAATAATCACCTATAAGCAGAGTCCTAAAAAGCATATGTTTGCTAAGAGGAGGGAAATAGGTGCAAGCATTAACTCGTCCTGGTCACTGGTACAGCAGCACACAAGGGTTAATGGGTTAATAACAGATGTAGGACGAGTGTGCCAGGGTATAAAGTCGTAATGGGGGGGCAGGCAATACAAGAGCAATGGGAAGAAGCAGAGGACATTTTTTAACCTCATAATTTTGTCTAGAATCAGCTCAACTGCCAGGTAAATGAAATGGGAACTGTGTGTGTGTGTGTGTGTGTGTGTGTGTGTGTGTGTGTGTGTGTGTGTGTGTGTGTGTTTAGGATCAGAGATAATGTTTAAAATCATCCATTTCAAGAAATACTGCCAATCAAATGGAAAGATGACTGACATGTTTGTTCCATTGGCAGATGGTTTAGATGTTGATTTTGTTAGTGTATAAGCTGTTTGGCTTGGGTGTCTACATACTGCTTTTTAAAGGTGACTAAAAATCTCTGCACCTGCCAAATCTCATATTTAACATTCAGCAGTTGGTGGTGATGGCAGGAATATCATTCAGAGATAAAAATCTCTATTAGTCATGCTATTTTAGGTGGACTATTATCAAAACCTAAGCAAATGGAAACCTGGATTAATTAAAACTTAAATTCAAGGTCTGATTTTTGTCCTTTGAGCCTGCTAAGACACAGTCTAATATTCAGCACTTAATCGACTTCACAAAAGCATCATAGTAACATGAATGGATAATCTAAGACCATAATAAACAGTGGCATTTACTATACTTTAATAACCATAATGACCTGCAAATGTAGAAACATCAGTTCCCAAAATTTTGGGAGCTGCTTTTGTTTCAACATATTAAGCCCTCCAATATGTTACAATAAACTCTACTGTATTTTTTTGGTTTCTAAGTTGTATCATAATTGGGCTATATATTTTTATTCAGACCATATATTTAGAGACATCTGATTTCAAAAAAGCAAGCAAAAGTGCCTTGTAAAAATGTCATATTGTTTATATCATGCCTCCACATACTATCATAGCTATCGATTAAAATGTGATAGCTTTTTTTTAATTAAAGAAGGAATCATTCAACATACTGCATGGAGCACTGGGTGTTATACGCAAACAATGAATCATGGAACACTACATCAAAAACTAATGATGTAATGTATGGTGATTAACATAACATAATGATAAAAAAAGAAAGAAAAACAATGTAAAATAAAGAAGGAATCAAATATCACTGATTAAAAGTAGATACTATTTAATACAAATGTACATATTGTACTTTTAAATGCATTATATTTGCAAAAAACTATTACATCTCTTGAAGATTTTTATCTTTTCTTATACCAGAGAACAATGTTCAATGTAATAACAGCAGCTGTTTTAGCTATTAATAGCGACTGTGTACCAGGCGGTGCTGAGGGTCAGGAATAAAACATTCAAAAAGAAAGTATTTTTCTGCTTTGGCAAAGTTTGAGGTCTAACCATTCATGTAAGAAAACTGTATACAATGACAGAGGGCAGCCATTCTTTTTTTTTTAATATTTTATTTATTTGAGAGAGAGCATGAGAGAGAGAGAGAGATCACAAGCAGGGGGCAAGAGTAGGGAGGGAGAAGCAGACTCCCCACTGAACAGGGAGCCCGATGTGAGGCTCGATCCCAGGACCCTGGGATCATGACCTGCGCCAAAGGCAGATGCTTAACCGACTGAGCCACCCAGGCACCCAGAGAGCAGCCATTCTTTACCACAACTTGTCTGCAATATTAAATCTATTGCCATGCCAAAGAAATAAAATGGTTTAACATATTGAAATCCATTTTTTTAAGAATTGTATTTTAAAAACAAAACAAAATTTATTGGTTAAAAGTGAATTTCACTTTTATGATTCTAAAATTGCAAGTTGGTCTACTATTTAATTACTGCCAAAAAAGGAGTGTTAATCAACCTCACTAAAAAAACAATCTCATTGTTTTTGTTAGATACAGAGCAACACTTTTTTGACTTACAACTTAATTTTAGACACAATTTTGAGTCATTTATTTACTTCTACATATGACTTGCAACCCAACTTATCCTGCAGGACATGCCTGGAAATTACAGTGCTCAAGGTTAAGTGGTCTATAGAGGCCATGCTGGGTTTTGTAATTGCCCTGAGTATTTAAATATACACGATATACTTTTTTTCCAGGCTGGAATTATTGTGGCCAGAATCAAGAGGCCTTTTTTATCTCTGAGTTAAAGCAGACTGCAAAGTTCCTGATGAGGAACTTTGGGACCAACTTTTCCCAATGGATATTTCTGAGTAGCAATGGAGTAGCTATCACCCCAGCTCCTTCTAGGGCTCCTCCTCCTTCCTTAGAAATGCTGGTCTGCTCCCAGGCCACATAGCAATAAAATGTGTGGCTCTGTTCTTCATCAATAACGCAAAGTAGTTACACTCTCGGCACTTGTTAGGGAGCCTAACTACAAATTATAGCTGCTCGGTACCATTCAAAACTTTAGTTAAGAGAGTAGTATCTGTGGAAGGTTTCCTGAAATGTAATTCAATCCGCATAGAGGAACCATTAAAACCCACCCATGGATTATGTATGGCTGATGAACAGAGAAATGCTCACCTAGACATCCAAATGTTATCCCCCACAGAAACACCCCTAGTAAGTTGTGTTTCACCTTGGCATTGTGCCCTGGGCTTACAATGAAGGACTGTAACAAACAGTCTCATGAAACTCCTTGATGTAGTTGCTGCAACAGTTTCTTGAGGACACTGTTCACTATGTCACAGTGTCCTTTTTATTAGGACTCAAAGGAGGAATTTTTCTCCAGACTCTGTGACAGGAATAATTGGGCTTCTTCTAAGCAACAGGTGGGTTTCCTTTCTATGGGCACTGGGCAACTTGTTTCCCCTAACGTTGCCCTCTTTTCTTTGACTGCTTTGAAACTCGAGTCAAGTGTGTGGCCTGCCTCAAGCAAATTTAGAAGCCCTTAGGGCACTCTTGAATTCATCTCCTGTTTCCTTCTTTTGCTTTCCTTCTTTCTCATCTCCCCCATTATCTGTTTATTTTTTTTACTTCAATTTATCTAAATATATAAAAGCTGGCCTAAATTCTTTTCTGGAAGAGGATGTGATAAATAAGGAAGATTAATGACATGAGATACAAACAGCATACATTTCCCATTTTCCCATTTCAGTCTTATTTTTTTGACTGAGAGACAAGAAGCCAGCTTTTGCCCCAGGAACAAAAACAAACAAACAAAAACCCTTATTCTTAATTTCTAATTGTAAAAGGACTCATTGGATTTGAAGAAGAAAATAAAAAGATTGAGGCTGTGAAATGAATCTTTTTCCTTCCAGTTGCAAGACCACATAAAGAATTCTCAGACCTAAGAGGAGCAGAAGAGAAAAGAAATTAGAGTAAGAAGCAATGTCGTAGCCTGTCTCTGTTCACATCCTCAGCTCACAGGGACTAACACCTGTCCTATCCTGGCTGGAGCTCTGGCAGTCAGCAGCCTCACAGAAGTGATCAAGAGGACCTTATAGGGATGTCTGGTTGGCTCAGTCTGTTCAGCGTCTGCCTTTGGCTCAGGTCATGATCCCAGAGTCCTGCAATCAAGCCCCGTGTCGGGCTCCCTGCTCGGTGGGGAGTCTGCTTCTCCCTCTCCCTCTGTGCCTCCACCCTGCTCATGCTCTCTCTCTCTCGCTCACCCTCTCTTTCTTGAATATATAAAATAAAATCTTAAAAAAAAAAGGACCTTATAGAGGAATAAGGGTAACCACTGACACCTAAATGCTTGTGGTCCTCAGACAGGCAGAGATAAACAGACAGTTCTTTGGCAGCCAGACCCAGGAAGATATCTTTAGAACTTCAGAGGCTGGGCATCAAAGGACAATGGTGTGCCTGGGGTTAGTGCAAGAGGGCTAGCAGAACAAAGGCCACAGATGTGCCAACACTGAGAGCTATACTGGGACAGTCTGTCTCCTGCGAAAAAGACCAGCATGGGCTTTGCATGACAGTGAGGCAGGATCGCTCCTCTCCAGCTATTTTCCTGATGGCAGGTAGGTCTCTTGGAGTTTAGAAAGAGAAGCAGGATGAGAAACAGCAAGAGAGCCCCAAGAACAGGGAACAAAAATGAGACTGGGTTAAACTTAGAATGAATGACAAATACTTGTGCTCATGAAGGAAAACCCACCCAGAACCTAAGTTAATCTGCCGTCAGGCAAGTTGGTACCTCAAGTGTAAGGAAATTATGAAGGGTAATATTTGAAAGTTACACTTTTCAATTTGTGACCAAAATATGTGTCGGTTAAGTAAATAATATTCATATTTGAATGTATATATAACTCTAATCTAGATTCTCTTCCTATCTCTCTTTTTTAGAGATTGTTCTTTCTGGGGTCGCCTGGGTGACTCAGTCAGTTAAGTGTTTTGACTCTTGATTTCAGCTCAGGTCATGATCTCAGGTTCATGAGATCGAGCCCTGCGACAGGCTCTACGCGGAGAATGGAGCCTACTTAAGATTCTCCCACTCCCTTTGCCCCTCTGCCAACCTTTCCCTCTCTTAAAAAAATGTTCTTTCTGAAGTCAGCAAGCATATAGTGTAATATGGATATATCTAAATTCCTATTTCCAGTCTCTGTTCTTAGGCTCTGAGGAGCAGTTCCTGAACACCAGGCTTCTTTTGGTTCATATGGCACAGCCTTCTCATAGTCTTCCTCCTACCGGTCTGGTTATTCCTTTCCTGTGTTTTTACTGTCGTAAATTTTGTATGTATGCCATTCAACTTTAAATGCATATTATATTCTGGGACGCCTGGTTGGTTCAGTCAATTAAGCGTCTGCCTTTGGCTCAAGTCATGATCCCAGGTCATGATCAAGTCCCACATTGGGTTCTCTGCTCAGTGAGGAGTCTGCTTCTCCCTCTGTCTCTACCCCCTCCCCCCTGCTTGTGCTCTCTCTTGCTATCTTTCTCTCAAATAAATAAATAAAATCTTTTAAAAATGTATATTCTATTCTGGCCTTTCTCCTTCTCCTTTTATACCTCCTACAATGAAGATTTCATCCACTCTCTCAGTTCCCTCTCAGGCAAAATGAGATACAAATCTTTATTTGCAACCATATCTCTTTCAGACTCATATTCTAAACCCTAAATTGTTACCAGGATACTTCTAGTCATATGTCCTATTTATAGCCTCAAACAGGACATACTGAAACAAATTATCCACTTTCCCTAAAGCCTAATTCCATTGCCATGCTTCTGACTGATATCAAGTTACTACCATTCCTTCAAGCTCCTGAACAAAAATATAAACGTTGTCTGTTTTTCTCTCTCACCTACCATATAAACAAGTCAAAGACTTTCTAGCCTTCAGCCTTACATCTGAATCTCTTTACTCCAGTCTCACTGTCATTTCCCCAGTATACATTAGCCCCCATTACTCCATTTCCATAACTGGCTGTGGAGCAAAGAACAGAGATTTTCGTGTTCATATGAACTTGGGTTAGACTACCTTGTCAAATTTTAAATAAATTACTTAAAACTTAGTTTCATCATCTGTAAAATATAGATCAAAATAGCTGCCTTACGAGTTTGATGTGAGAACTTGACATCATTTATCTGAAGACTTAGCACAAGTCTAGGGTATCCACTTAGGAAAATCAACCATCTCAGCTATTCCCACAATTGCTCCTTTCTTTCACCATAGGCTGCTGGGGCTTACTACAGAAAATCATATAATTCTGTAAATTTGGAGTCACAGAGAGTAGCTAGGCTCCCAATAATAATTCATTATTTTTTAAATAGATTTTATTTATTTGAGAGAGAGAGAGCAAGAGAGAGAGGGGCAGCAAGAGAAGCAGACTCTGATGCAGCCTGATGCAGGACTCATTCCTAGAACCCTGGGATCATGACCTGAGCCAAAGACACCACACCGACTGAGTCACCCAGGCGCCCCTATGATTCACTGTTTTTTGTTTTTTTTAACCAGCTGCTGCTTCCTCTTTTACTTTCAGAACACTACTGGACCTTCACCATTCTCCATCAGCTATCTTCCTGTTCTCATTCCATGTAATCTCAAGTATGTCTTTTGCCTTCAACCTTGCATACACAATTGAGTCTGTCTGATATCTCATCTCCCTGCTTTCACACCAATAACTTTATCTAGCTATGCCCCCTTTCTTACTCCCTTGCTTCCAGTTTTAGAAACAGAATTGTCCCTCTTTTGTTCATTGTCAACCCTTCCCCTTCTCTTTTGATCATTTCCCATCCTACGAAGTTTAGGAATTTGTTCTATTAATAATGCCTTTTCTCTGCTACATCCTGAATATCCATGTCCACTTACTCTTTTCCTTAATCTTTAAACACATTTGAATATTCTCTCCCTAAAATGTCCCTCCTTGGTCGTTAAGACTTAAACTTGAGCCACCATGCTAGTCCTCTTTTGCCATTCCAGGAAGAATTTCTTTACGGGATATTCTTATTCACACTATATACTTACTCAATTCTGTATTTCTTAGCCTACTTGAATCAGACTTGCCTCTTTACCCATCGTCTAACTTAGATCGTATCTAGGTGTTCAATGACCCGTCTATTTTAAAGTAGGCCTCTCTGCTGAATTTACATTTGCCACTCATCCCTTCTTGAATTCTCTCTTCTTTTGGCTTCCATGACCCTGCTCTTTCCTACTTCCAGAACTGTCCCTTTATAGTCTTTCTTGTGAGCTCAGTCTGCTTGGTGCTTAAGTGTTTACCTGCACTACTCTCAAATGAAATGTCATGTGTTTTCATACTTTGAACAATCACTTGCATGCAAAGGATTACCAATTATATATTTTTGTTTTCAGTCTCGAGCTCTTCTTTGAGCTCCAGCCCTACATATACAATTCTTGACTCAATTACTCAGCTACACATCTTCATTTAACTCTTCCACAGGCACATCAGCTTCAACATATCCAAGACAACTTATCATCTTTTCACAAGACCTGTTCCTCCTCTTTCATTTCCAAGTTCAGTTACTGATACTGTCATTGCAATAATCAGTTGCCCTCGTCAGAAACTAGTTTTTCTCTTTTCACTCCTACATCAAATCAGTGACTGAATCCAATATTACTAAGTTACTAAATGACTCTCCAGTTCATAACGCTTTCTCCATCCCCAGCACCAATGATATTATTCAAGCCCTTAACATTTCTCACCTGACCTAAAGAATATATCCTAAGTAGTAAGCATACGAAAAACTAATATAGTGGCATAGAGTGAACACTAGGAACTTTGTTTGTGTTCAAATACCAACTCCAATAACTTACTAGTTCTGCAGTCTTAGGAATGCATACAACCTCACTGTCCTTCATTCTCTCTCCATCAGGGAGAATGTAGCATCTTTACCTGGTCAACTGTTACTTACTTATTCCTCAAGGCTCAATTAAGACATCACCTGTTTAAGGATCCCTTCTCAGACACATCGAGTTAAATCAAAAAATCCCTTCTCTATAATATCTTGATATCCTTTGCAACCCCTACTTAAAGTTTATTATATTTCAATCTATTCTGCTGCAATATGTGTTTATTTAATGAAAATTAACTTATTTATGATTGTTAAATAGGGGAATGGTGTAATATAATGCAGACAGCAATATAATTCTAGTTCATTCATAACTTTTCCAAGCCTGCTTTTATTTTGAAGAGATTTAAAGCAAACTTTCTCACAGTTACAGAGAACATGTTAGTAATACATCAAAACCTTAAGGAAAAAGCTGAAAATCTAAGTTCCTTACTCTAGGCAATAGGTTAGTTGCTTCAGAAATTGCTACACTTTCCACAACATTCATTAATCTAGGGAATTTGAAAGTGAAGATGACATAACTATGAAGACATTTCTCGTATGTTAAACACGTTGGGAAAGATTTTTAAATTTTGATATATCTGGTCTGTTATGGGTGAATATTTTCAAAGTCCCTAGAAGGAGACATAAGTGCAAGAGTTAAATATCCGCAAAGAATCAACTGGTTTAGTTAATGGATGCAAATGTCAGTGGAGGTATAGCTGTACTTCCGTTTTTGTTAAGATTGTCATTGCTTTTGTTAGTACTCTGCTTTTAAAAGTTACATAGGCTTTGAGTGGTCTGCCCAATCTTACTTGTTTTCCTTTAAGCCCTGTTACTTTTAATGGAAGTTTTTTAGCACAAAAGTATTTTTCAGGAACATATATATGACACTATTACAGGAACGCCTATACATTAAAAGAGTGCATCTGTTGTCCCATTAATCTGTAATTTCTGAGAGGGAGGACCATCAGGAAATAGCATTTGTACCATCATTCCCTAACTTAATATTGCTCGTGAACTGAATGAAACCACAGAAGATGCTGAATAAATGCTACTTCTTTTTTTCCTCATCTACTGTCCCCTTTTCAGTCTCCCTTAAATTCAGCTGAACCCAAGTCTTTGTGTAGATGCAACTTCCGTGACCAAAAACACTTCAAGCGCTTATCTGGTGAAGTCTGGGTCTCCTGACTTGAGTACTAAGGCTATTAGTCACTCCCAATTTCCTGTGCCAGTCAGTCAAGTCAGCTTGCTGTGTTCTTGCTGCACAATGTATATTAATTTGCTCCCTTATTTTGCTCATGCCCTTTTCTCACCATCTTCCCCAAAATGGACTCCCAACTCCACTCTAATGATCAAAGTCCCCAGGTTGGCTGTGGTGCCACCTCATCTCACTCTCTTCTCCTTGAAGCAGCTCTTGTGATAATATGTAATGTGCATTTGTCATTAACTCTCACATACTATTATTATTCTTTTTGTTAACTATGGTCTAAACAGCATGAAGTTGGCCTGAATCTTACATTTCTTAGAGTTCCACAGTCCAAGATAGAAACTTATATTTAATATAAAGCTGTTAATGATTTAAAAAAAATAAAAATAAGAGAGCCAGAATAAGTCATGTTGGACTGAAGTGAAAACCTAGCAAATCAGTGAAGCATGCTAAGAAGTTGTTGTAATATATATACATGTGAGGTTTTGTGGAACTGAACTCTCTGTATATCATTGGGAATGAGAAGGAAGAAAAGGAAAGAAAAAGGAAAGAAGGGAAATAGAATTACTTTAGGTAAATGAAGAATAAGGATGAATAAAAAATGAATCTAAGTGACAAGTTCCAGTTAAGAAAAAAAATTATCACATCACTGAAACAAACGACACTAAAATTTATTATAGGAAAAAAACAAAGAATGTGGACTTCCTTTTTCTATATTCAGGATGATGTGCAAGATGATGCAGTACAAAAACTGTACCTTGATTAAAATGCAATATATCCTTTATTCCTTAATCCTTTCTCTATCTTGCCTCATTATCTGTGAACTCTTATTAACCCTGGTAACTGATGCTCACCATCCCAAACCAACAGTTGATAAAAACAAACAAAATACCCTAAAATATTCCATATACATTCTACCCATGTAAACATTCCTAGTGTGAGACTCATTTGAATCCAAAATATGCTCATGGTGCCCAAGGGTAATTTAAAATACATTTTAAAATTCCCAGTGTATTAATAGCCTAGGCAAAAACTTAGAATGAAACTTTTAAAAAATTTAACTAATGTATGACCCCTTGACTCTGAATTATATAGTTTAAAGTAAGAAATTATTTTAGTTCACAACCACCCAGTTATTTGATTTAAGGATTTTCCTTTTTGTTCTGAAAACCAGAAGTAAAAGGATAAGAGTGTGTGTTATATTCACAAAATAATAATGTGAAACATCCCCTTCATTTCTTTTAGACTATAATAACTATATCAAGCTAATTTAGAAAATGACTACTTCACAGAACTCCCTGAACATTTCCTTATTTTGTTTTATATGTATTCCTGCAAAAATCTCTTCATTGTACAACAAAATAATTTTAATTGAAAATCAAGAAATTAGAATTATTTCAAATCATTACATAGATCTAGAATGAATGAAACCATCAGATCTGACTACTCCTAGAGCCTAAAGTGTTGTGAGATGTGATGTATGCATTTCTTATTTATTTTTAGAGTGGAAGCTAGAAGATTGGCCCAGTACTCCTAGAAATGCATAAAATTCTAAAATTGTTTAAAATATTTTTTTGTTGTTAAGTGGAGTGATCGTGCCCTTCATTGATATTGTGGAATTATCCTAATACAATCACTATTTTGTCATTACATTTTTAAGAACTTTGATCTTAATGTGTTTCTTAGGCTACCTGTTAAGACTTTCTTATGGAACACTTTCTTAAGGAAAATTATATTTTCTGCAATAAATCTTCTAATCCACAGTTCAAATATAAAGCAATTGAGATTATTCCGCTCAATCAGTCCTTGGATGAAGTCAAAGAAACAATTATATTTTGTGTTGTTTTGTTTTATTCTAGGCATGCCTTTGAATTTCATTATGGTAATAATGAAAACTGATATTTACCTGATTTATTTACTGATAAAACCCCTGAGTGGTTAGATTTGTCATCCACTGTGCCTGAAGCTTTATAGATATTAGCTCATGTAACCCTCCCAAACTCTATTAAATAACTAAGAGTACCATCCCTATTCCATAAAGGAAGAAATCAAGAGTTCAAAAAGTTCTATAACTTGCCCAACCACACATAATTAGAAAGCTGTCCAAATGGTATTTAAGCCTGTGTCTATCTTAAACTATAAACCTTATCCCATCTTGTGTGAGAGATCTTCTCCTTCAGTTTTTTCAAATGAAATTTACTTAACTTTATACTGTACTTTTTTTATATATGTCTTCTCTAATCATAAGCCACTCATCTTCATGATGTGTGTCCGAAACTACAACCTAAATGTAATTTAAAAATGTTATTAAGAAAATGCTATTAATTCCAAATATTGTTAAGATTACATAGTAACATGCATTGTTCTGCTTCTCTCAGATCTACAATTTTAATGTCCTTAGTCAGAAATATTCAGCATGTACACTCTCATTCTCGTACACTTATAGGAGACTGTGGAGATAAAGGGAGATTTTTCATTGCTGGGAAAGAGGCCTGAGCGAGAGTTCAGCTGCCCATTTCTCAACTTACAGGCTGATTAGTTACAACAGTTCAACTAGAGAGTCATTGCCCAGGGCAGTGTTCAAAGTGATAGATTCTATGATATAAACTAGCTGAGGGACATTAAAGCAAGTAGCAGAAGAGGGTCTTTTTGGGGAGGAATGTGGTAGAAAACATGAAAAACAAAATGTACTTTGAGAGTCTCCTGGACCTGATGGGAAGGCCACCCATGCAAGTCCCCTCCTATTGTAACTGCACAAAGGAGAGCACCCTCCTTGGACATTTGCATCTATTTCATGTTCCTTTTTTTAGAGTAATGTGATTTAGCACTGGTGTCTGCTGGATAAAAAGAGTGTGATTAATGTGTTGTACTTCATGTTATAGCATATACTCCCATGTAAGTGATGGAAGACCCTCACATAAATGGATCTGAAAAGGAATAAAATGATGAAAAATTTAGCATAGCCTTTGTCTTTATATGCTTTCGTGGGGACAGCTGAGAGGTCAGGATACTTGGAGACGATGAGGGACATTTTATAGTCTCTGCTGGTAAAAATTTGTTTAACACAGTCTCATGATTAAAAGGAATGTGTATCCTGCTGTGGCACGAAGGTACAAGAGAAGGAATAATAAATTGGTGCCATTGACAAGATGTCATTTGTTATCTGCTTTAAAATGTCAGGTCATGTCATTGTGGTGAAATATTTTCTCTCTTGATGTATGTCTTACAAAGCAGGTTCAATGTTTGGCACTATTCTATTTCAATAAAAGAAAATAGCTTTTAATCTGGAAAGCACTGACACCAGGAGGAAAATAAGGTCAGTGGAGACTCTTACTTGGCCATTTCTCCACAACCCTCCATTAGCACTATATTCAATAGCCCAGTTGGTCCAAATTCTTTCTTTAATTTATCTTTTGAGGAGTGTAATTATCCATCTGCTCTCTTGGCCAAAGGCAGGGAGGAAAAGGGATTTTAGTATAGCAGGGTTACAAAAAGGCCAAAACCTGGTAACTGCACATCCTTATGTGGTATACTTATGAGACTGTTAGATTCTTCATAACTCTTTCTTTCCAAAAGTCTCAGAGTACAAACATAGAAAACAAAGCTGTCCTGGATTATATCAATTAAAAGTAAATGAAAAGAATTTTAAAAGACAAAAATGGAGAAAAATATGAAAGATGTGTTTGTGGGTTATAATACTGTTACACTGATACATAATTTCAATTACTATGAAACATGAATGAAGTAAAACACAGGACATTAAAAGACTCAGTAAGTTGTTTTCCATTTCTCATGTATCCACATTTTCAATATAAACTCATTATAGTGACCTTGGACAGAATATGTTTGTCTTGCACATACTAGACCAAGCTGGCATCTTGAATTATGGAATGATGTTCTCATTGAGCTGGAAGAGCAAAATCCATTTTCGATGGTAGGAAACAAATGACCCAACAAAGGACAAATAAGAAGGTGTCTTATTTCTTTTTGGATGTATCTTGGCTCGATATTTGACACAAAGCTCAAATTACAAGTGTTGAACTATAAAATCAGATAAAATAAGAAAGAGCAAAAATAGCTCTGACCTACTACTGTGTCATAAAGAAAGTCAGTATAGTTGTGCTATAAGAATACTATTCTGCATATAACTCAGCATAAAGATTTTCCTTACAACGCTCACAATAAGTATTCTTACCATCTGTTACCATATAATGTTATTACAATATTATTGATGGTATTCCCTATGCTGTACCTTACATCCCTGGGACTTATTTATTTTTAAGTGGAAGTTCCTACCTTTTAAGCCCCTTCACCTATTTTGCCATTCCCCCAACCCCCTCTCCTCTGGCAATCACCAAATTGTATCTGTGAGTCTGTTTAGTTTGTTGTTGTTGTTGTTGTTATTGTTCATTTGTTTTGTTTTTTAGATTCTGTATGTAAGTGAATTATATGGTATTTGTCTTTACCTGTCTGACTTATCTTATTTAACATAATACCCTCTAGGTTCACCTATGTTGTCATAAATGGCAAGATCTCATTCTTTTTTATGGCTGAGGAGTATTTCAGTGTGTGTGTGTGTGTGTGTGTGTGTGTGTGTGTACCACATCTTTATCCATTCATCTATCAGTGGACATTTGGGCCATGTCTATATCTTGGCTGTCATAAATAATGCTGCAACAAACATAGGGATGCATATATCTTTTTGATTAGTGTTTTATTTTTATCTGCATATCTACCAATAGGGAGGTTTTCACATTATACTCTTTGACATGCCAAGATATCATGGAGGATATCTCAGAGGCTTAGGGACGATTATTATGAAGAGATGAAAAGGTGGGCTTACCCACACTCAAACCCCACTTCAGACCAAGTGACAATTTGTTGTTGTTCTTTACATTTTTTAAAAAAGGCATTGGTTGGGGCAGCCGGGTGGCTCAGTCATTTAAGTGTCTCCCTTCAGCTCAGATCATGATCCCAGGGTCCTGGGATAGAGCCCTGCATTTGGCTCCCTGCCCAGCAGGGAGTCTGCTTCTCCCTCTGCCCCTCCCTCTGCTCATGCTGTCTCCCAAATAAACAAATAAAATCTTTTTTTTTTTTTTTTAAAGGCATTGGTCTGCTGTTAAAACTGGCTTGGAAATAAAAATCTTTTTATCAGAAATCACCTACGTAGATCAGTGTTGCAAATCCAAATGCTCACAATAGCCAGGCCAATCACTTTCTGAACCAGATGGCGGAAATGCTCTGTCTGAATGGAGCTACTGTGCTGCAGCTCACTCTTGTCATACCCAACTCCACGTTTACCAAAATGCTATGCCAAATCTCATTTTTCAGTTATAGTTTACAGTTTTAGATTTTATTCATGGGAAATCTTCTGGGTGTTAATACTGACAAATGATTCAAGTTACATATATGTAAGTATATATATGTGTGTGTCTATCTATCTATCTAGAGGCCAAACTAAACTTACTTATGAGTAGTATGTGACCACCTTCTAGTAGCTGTAAATTAATTATTTTTCAAATTACTGAGGTGTGTTTTTTCAGAACTTTTTGTAGCAAATAACTTACATAGAATGGATTTGCATTACTATTATCTTACTATAAACCAGAACAAATTGAAGAGGCTATTACAGGTAAACAGAAATCCCAGTGAATTTATACAACCTCTAGTCATATTCTGGAACCCAAAAAGAGAAAGGAAATTATCCGCCTCAGAAATACTACTATCTTCCACAAGCATAGGAATTGGTGGGAAGGGTATCATAAGCAAATAAACTAAAGGATAAGAACATTCATGAAAGATGACTGATCTTTAAAGACTTCTGTACACACAAGACAAATCTTCCATATGATAATGAGTGTATCTAACTCCCTCAGAGATTGCATTTAAATGAATTTCCTATGGTGGTGGCAGCTGCTCCTTCCGTTATAGTTAAAAATATCAAGTGTCTATGTTCTTTTTATTCAAAATGTCTACATAGTTAACTAATTTAGGTGAAGATAAAACTGTGCTGAGTCCATGCATTAATTCTTTAAGCTTGTTAGTTTAGTGCCTGAAAACTATGGACATCTATTTTTAAGAGAAAAAAATTAAGATATTTTACACAATAACACATAAGTTACTAAAGAAATGTAAACCTTAAAGGGATTGGACTTTGAAAATATAATGAATGTTCAAATATTCTTTAATATATCTTTAAGGTAGTTTAACGAAAATAACAAATTGTCTCTAAATTCCACAGAAAAACAAAAGACCAACAGTGTAAACTATGGAGAAGGGATGAAATTTGCACAAAAGATGTCTGATGTGGCAGGATGATTTATTGAAACATTAACTTGGATTTTGCTTAGATTGTGATAAACACTTTCCCTTTCTGATTTCAAGAAGATGGTCAATGTTATATGTGGAGGCTGCAGAGTGGTCAGTTCCAAAGGAGGTATTTCTAGGCACAAGGATTTAAGTGCTCTCCTAGGTTTTGTTTGTAAAAATTATAGAATTCCATGGAATTTCTCAAAAGGGAAAGAATGTAGAAAGCAAAGTTTACTAAATGAGGAAAGGTTGGGAGAAACTCCCTTCCAAAACTATAAAAGCAATAGGGTTTTTATGAGTCCCATAACATCTTGCAAATGGCAGAATCTCAGCGGAGAATGGCTCCGTGATACACTGAAGGAGGCTGGACACGGGAAACCAAATATCACCACCTTGCAAGTCAACAGTGCTTGAGGTTGGCATCTGCATTATTAAAACTTAAGTCAGTTTAGACACAGAACACATCAACTATGACCAGAGTAGAGTGAAACCCAAAGGACCCTTCCCCAAATGTTCTGCAACCCATAGGAACCTAAGAAACATTGTTCATTTGTCCATACTTTTTTTAAATGTTTTATTTATTTATTTGACAGAGCGAGACACGGTGAGAGAGGGAACACAAGCAGGGGGAGTGGGAGAGGGAGAAGCAGGCTTCCTGCCGAGCAGGGAGCCCGATGGTGGGGTTCGATCCCAGGACCCTGGGATATGACCTGAGCTGAAGGCAGACACTTAATGACTGAGCCACCCAGGCGCCCCTGCCCATACTTTTTATCATTATATTCTTCCCTCCCAAACAATCCTCAGTAAACTGCAGCTTGGCTCTTGGCTTCACCCTCTTTAGCTAAGATCACCAACAAGCTCTCTGTTGCTAAAACCAAAGGACATTTATCATTAAAGGATTCTTTGACTTGCCACTTTTTCACATGGTCTAAGGTTCCTTTCTTCTTGAAATGTTCTCTCTCCTTGCATTCTGTGATTGTGTATGGATAATCCTTCATAAGCTCCCTTTGGGGCTTTCCTTCCTATACCCATTTCATTAAAGAACTATTCTTCCTTCCTTATGCATATGCTCCTCAGCGCTGTTTCCTTTTCACTCCACATGTTTTCCGGGATAATCCTATGTTTCCAATCATCTGTTTTATTTTATTCATTAATCATCTCAGTTTAAAGATTTTATTTTTATTTGAGAGAGAGAGAGCACGAGTGCAAACACAAGTGGGAGGGGCAGAAGGAGAGGGAGAAGCAGACTCCCTCCTGAGCAGGGAGCTCAATCCAGGGCTCTATCCCAGGACCCTGAGATCATGACCTGAGCTGAAGGCAGACACTTAACCAACTGAGCCACCCAGGCACCCCTAATCATTTCAGTTTAAACATTACTTGTTCCAGGAAATTCTTCTCAACTCTTTAGGTCTAGATTATCTGCCCTTTTGTGTGATGTTTTAGAACTCAACCTTGTAATATCATTTATCAGAGTCTACTGTAATGTCTCCCATACTAAACTATGAGCATCTCGGTATAAAAATTAATCATGTTCACTTTTGCATTTCCAAGAATAGCAGTGTCAGACATGTAATGGCTACTCAATAAACATTTATTGATTTTTTAAAAATTGATTGAAATAGTAGGATACCTTCAGTATTTCTCTATCCTTATACCGTGGGTTATAGAGAGATAATGTCTTCTAAATTTTTTTTCCATTTTCCTTAGATCCCAGGAGATCCAAAAATGCTTGTATTCCTCTTCCTATAACTGAAGCCATTTAATGCAGTCTTTCCTCCACTGTCTAAGATCAATCCTCAGCTTAAACCGGTTAGAGATGGAGCTGTAGGGTGATTGTAGAAAGGCAGGAGTGCAAGGACAAAAGAATCTACATTGTACTAACTATTCTCTGGTTTCCCATCAAATTATACTTCCAACTGTACTAACTTTTCCTTTCTGCTTCAATTTTTATTTTTCTTATTTTTTTATTTTTTTTAAAGATTTTATTTATTTGAGAGAGAGAATGAGAGAGAGAGATAGCACATGAGAGGGAAGAGGGTCAGAGGGAGAGGCAGACTCCCCGCGGAGCAGGGAGCCCGATGTGGGACTCGATCCCGGGACTCCAGGATCATGACCTGAGCCGAAGGCAGTCGTTTAACCAACTGAGCCACCCAGGCGCCCTCTGCTTCAATTTTTAAACACTTAGCTTCTGCCTATCCCATTTTTGAATCTGTGCATTAGCAATGACTTAGTGTCTTAGTCCCTATGGAATTGCCTTTGCCTTATTCTTGACAGCCTCTTTCCTAATGATCAGAGCTGCTTAAATATCATCTCTTCAGGGAAACTTTCTATAATTCTATTAAATAGGTTATATACTTTTTGCCATATGGTCTTATAGCACAGAATGGCATTTATTCAAAATGTTCTTATACCAATAATATTTATATAATTATGTATGTATAATTAATATTTATGTCCTTCACTTAACTGTTGGCTCTGTGAAGGCAAATATGTCTACCTGTTCACAACTCTTATTTTTAGTCAGTAGCATAGGGCCTGGCACATAGCAGGTATTCAGTAGTATACAAGTAGTGAATTAATGAACCCAGCCCTTTGGCTGGGGGCATATTTCTCTCTGACATATTTCCTAAAGGCCAGCAGTCTACTCTTCTTCCAGGTCTTAACCTCTGGATCCTCCACCCACCTATTGCTGCCTTGGACTAATCCAGGGCCTGTACTCACTGCTTGACTGAAACATAGCTTTTTGGTGCTTGGCTTTTTTCTCAGCATCTACAGTTTAGTCTCTTTCTCTACAATAATCATTTAATCTCAGATTTCAGACCCCCTCAGACTGGTTTATTCACCCACAGTCAATCTAAGTTCCACCTAGTTTTGCCCTACACCGAGTCAAATTGCTTTTGTAACTCAAGAGATATTGGATATGGTTTGAGGAAAAGTGCTCTTACTCCTCGGGTCATATTTGACATTCCTACACATCGATAAATGCCATGATGAGGCAACTTAGTTCACTCTGTTTTAAGCAAGATTTCCAAGCAGAAAGCCAGTTAAAAATGTCTCCCCCTATCAACACAAAGTAATAATAAACATGCTAATTTCTGCAGAAAGAATGAATTGACAAAACACAGATGGAGATTCCAGAAAGACAGAGGGCTTCTGCATTCTGTGTAGAAGTAAATATAGCCTTCAGAAATCAGTTGTTGAAATGCTGATATTTAAGCTTTGAAAAAGTAAGAAAAGACTAAATATGAGTGAAGATACAGTCAATAATTAGTTCATTTTAGGCATACAGTCTTGTTTTTGCAGTTAAGATTGACGTTAACTAGAACCCATTCCTCTGAACTAAGAAGTTGTAAACTCACCACCTCTTTGATCATTTGTATTTCTGCATCTAGGCTATATTCTGTCCTGTGTCTTGTAAAAATTTCCTATATGTGATATAAAGCCATACAATTATCAATTGTAAGTTTATGTTTCTTTGAAGTATAGATTACATGAAGCGTACCTTTTGATTTTATAAGCTTAAGTTTAATAAAATTACCAGGTTTTCTAGAACTTAAACTACTACTCTGGGCACTTAGTTGTATAAAGACTTATTATTGAATCTTCTCTTCATGAAAGGGATCTCCATTTTTAAAGACAGGATTGCTTCTGCAGCCTTTTGAAATAATGCCCTCAAAGAGATTTTTGACATTTAAAGTAGCTTAAATAAAAACAAATAAAGTAATCACATAACTTTTATCCATTATCTCAGAAAGATTCACCAAGCCAGCTTCTTTCTTAAGTACCTAAACAGTTCATTATTTATTTTATCTCCTCAGAGGTAGGTTGACATTTGCAATCTAATATTTCCAAAGGCTTCCATACATACAAGCATTTCTAGACAAGAGTATCTTTTTGTAAATAGATCATTATATCACTGAGACTTGCCTCAACACTCCTCATTGTATCAGCATTACAGGAGAGTATTTCTGATCATACCAAGGGTGATATAAAAGAATTTTGTGATCATAACAAAAGTATGTATGTCATGATGAGCTCACTGCTTAAAGGGATTTTGTAGTGAATGTATTTGTTAAGAATAAAACTTCTATATGAGGGGGCACCTGAGTGCCTCAGTCAGTTGAGCGTCCAACTCTGGGTTTCTGCTCAGGTCATGATCTTGAAGTTGTGAGATCAAGCCCCACGTAGGCTCAGTGGGGAATCTGCTTGAGATTCTCTCTCTCTCCCTCTCCTGTCCCTCCCCCTGCTTGCATTCTCTCTCTCTCTCTCAAATAAATAAATAAACAAACAAATAAATAAATAAATCTTTAAAAAAATAATAAAGCAGCTAAATGAGTGGCAATTTTGGTAATAAACACAGTCTATATCTCCATCCATTACTTTCTATACAAGTTTAAGTAGGTAGAATAAAAAGAAATAATAACTATATATCTGCATTGATCCCTTGTTCATCAAAAATATAAATATAAATTATTTGTTCATTTATTCATTCATTCTTTCATTTCTTTCTTTCTTTGCTAAATGTACCTGTTTCATGTTTGGTGCAGGTGTTATGCAGATTTTAATGATGATGTGATATGTGGTCACCATTAAGAGGCTTAAGTTGCAGTGGGACAAGTAACTATTCACACAATATCATATTCTGTGATTTAATGTAGTCATTTTAAATGAAGATAAAAATTGGAAGCCCATTAGAGAGGAGATTAATTTCAATTGGAAACTACATCATAGAGAACAATCTTGGATATGTAATGAAGGGAAGGATATTTTACAATAATAGTAGGTACCATTTTTTGTGTACATATTCTTTTTAATTTTTATTTATTTATTCATGAGAGACAGAGAGAGAGAGAGAGAGAGAGAGGCAGAGGGAGAAGCAGGCTCCCAAGCAGCAGGGAGCCCAATGCGGGACTCGATCCCAGGACCCCGGGATCAGGACCTGAGCCGAAGGCAGACGCCCAACCATCTGAGCCACCCAGGCGCCCTGTGTACATATTATTTTTATGGACTCTGTAAATATTGTTACTCTTGTTTCTGGTAAAAACTGGACAAGTTAAATGTACTTTTCTCATATTACAGATGAGAAGTCTGAAGAGTTAAGGTCCTTGGCCAAAGCCCAAATTATCTTAATGCCAACAGGGTCAAAGTTTGAACCCAGGTATATCTGAATCCAAAGCCTGAGTTCTAAATTACTTTGCTATATTTGACCTCCTCTAAGGAGAGATAATGAGAGGAAAAGTAATAACGTAGACAGGTATACCAAATGCCTGAAAAAAAGAAGTGGGCAGGGCTAGGATGATAGTGACTGAGATACATGTGCCCATAGGTATCTCTGTGGACACATAAATTTTATGAAAGCATCCAAGGGCAACAGCACACAGAATGAAGTCCAAGCACCTCACCATGGTTCCTATGCCCTCAGTGATCCCAGGTCCATTTTTTTTTTATTCCATTTCCTACTATCCTTTCCCTCATCAATGATAGCCCTCTTTCTTTGAGAAAGTTAAGCATCTTCCACATTTGGCTTTTAATACTAACTCCTTTCTCTCCCTTCTTCCAATCTAAGTGGCTTCCTTCTTATGATTCAAATATGACCTTCAAAGACACTTAAAAAAATTTTTTTAAGTTTATTTAAGTAATGTCTATGCGGCTTGAACTCACAACCATGAGATCAAGAGTCACATGTTCTTCTCATTGAGCCAGCCAGGCACCCCAAAGACACTTTTTATTTAGAGTTATTTAATATAAAGATCTCTTCCTCTCATAAAAACACTGTTCCCACCCATGCCTCTCGCCATGATATTCTAGTCTTAGTTTTCTACAGCGTTCATCACAACCTGAAATCACTGTGCCATGGTTTTAATGTTTATTGTCTTCTCTTGCCTAGTAGAATGTAAACTCCATGAACAAGGACATTTCTTTCTCGTCCACTACTTCAATGCCTAAATGCATAGCAGGTATTCAATAATTATTTGATAAGAAAATAAATTAATGAAATCCTGAGTCTAACATTCTCATTAATCTTGAAATCAGAGCCTCATCTGAACAGCTCATAAGCTGTCTTTATTCCTCTCCTAGGGCACTGATTATTCTCAGTCACAGTCTTCTTATGTGATATGTAAATTATCAGATTGCAGTTGCCTTCAGAGGAGGGACAACTCCTCTTTATCTACAAAACACTGGGCGTGTTACCTCTACACACTCATTTCATTGAATTCCAGCAAATAGACATAACTGAGTATACAGAATCTAGCAAGTAGCACAGAAAGTCATTTGAAATGTTCAGTTATAGCCACTAATCTATAAGGGTTCTTGGATAAGTTGCTGAAAGGACCATTTTAAGATAGAGTATTTTTGCAAATACATAAAAATAATTCAGAACTGTGAATACAAGTGCATAGATGGTAATAAAATAAACTTTCAAAGGTTAATGTCTCACAAGGAAGCAAAGAAGGAATTTTTCTTTTTTTTTAAGATTTTATTTATTTATTTATTTATTTATTTATTTATTTATTTAAGATTTTATTTATTTATCTGACAGAGAGAGACACAGCTAGAGAGGGAGCACAAGCAGGGGGAGTGGGAAAGGGAGAAACAGGCTTCCCACGGAGCAGGGAGCCTGATGCGGGGCTCGATCAAAGGATCCTGGGATCATGACCTGAGCCGAAGGCAGACGCTTAACCGACTGAGTCACCCAGGCGCCCCAAAAGAAGGAATTTTTCTTAACAGTACCCTGGTCTAAAGGAAAAATGTACTCCTAAACTCATTAATTTTAGCAGAAGATGTCACCCTAAAATATGGTACTTTGGCATAAGGATTATTTTGAGCTAAAGGCAACCAAGAAGGAGGAGATACAAGAAAAGCTTTCTATGTTCCCCCTAATTTTCTTTTTTTTTATTTTTTTTTTTAAGATTGTATTTATTTGACAGAGAGAGAGAGACACAGCGAGAGAGGGAACACAAGCAGAGGGGAGTGGGAGAGGGAGAAGCAGGCTTCCCACAGAGCAGGGAGCCCGTTGCGGGGCTCCATCACAGAACCCTGGGAACATGACCTGAGCCGAAGGCAGATGCTTAACGACTGAGCCACCCAGGCACCCCGTAATTTTAAGTAAGCTGTATGCCACACATGGGGCTTGAATGCACAATCTTGACTGAGCCAGCAAGGCACCTCTGTTCCCCCTAATTTTCTAAAAACATGGCCCAATTTTATTACAGTGTCTTCCCTGCCCTCTCCACCAAGAGGGACAGAAGTTAGTCACTAGAGAAGCCTATAGACCCTTATCAGCCAAAAGAAGTCACCAGAGAAATCTGTAACAAATCTTGCTAAAACTAGGCACTGTCTACTTAATTTTCCATATATTTGCCTTCCCACAATTTGCTGCCCCTACAAGTTCAAAGTCCATTTCCTTTGTCTTATTCTTTTGTTAAAATGTTATATAAACCCAAGCTCTAACCACTGCTTTGAATTACTCATTATTAACTGCTCCCATGTATATTTGTGATGGATGTTTTAATAAACTTCTGTTTTTCTCTTATTAATCTGTCTTTTGTTATTCTAATTTGCAGGACCTCAGTGAAAGACCCTAAGATAGGAAAAAGATTATTTTTCCTCGGTTATATCACCTCAATTTATGTACTGAATAAATATATTTGAATGGGGTAGGTTTGGGTTATCTAAACAGTTTATCTCTCTGTATATCTATCTGTCTATGAGTCCAGGGTCTGTCTCTTTACCTATGCTAAATAATGAATGTTTATAATTTTAACAATTTTAAAGTATATTTTTTCAATATATTTTTGAAGTTAACTTCTGAGTGGTTATTTCTATAATTATTATTTGTAAATTTGTGAGTAATATGTTAAAACTCCAGTGTTGTATAACCTTAACTCCTTCTAGAGAAATACTTAGAAAATACTAAATGACTCTTGACAGACAGTAAAGTATGACAAAGGTAGTTATTACCTGTTATTTTGGTCCTTTTTTATGTTAAAATCCAGTTCACTGTTTATTTTCTTTTTAGTCTTTTCTCAATTGTATTTTCATAATTTTCCTCCTTATTTGAATAGGATTTTTAAATAATCAAATAATATTTGCTACATCACATGCTTTTGGAGTCCGAGTCAGAAAATCTAAAACAAAGCCGAAGCTGTCATTTTCAAACTGTTAACCCAAGACAAATTTCTTAATTTTCAGATCCTTGTTTTCCTTGTTTGTATAAATGAAAATAGTAAGTACATTCAAAATTCATTGCAGTATTATATTAAATTGAGTGAGTGATAATATGTGAAAATGCCTATCCCAGCACTTGAGCATATAATACACGTACAAAATCATGTTTTCTCAGAAAACTAGCCAAAATGGCTATGATTTTGGCAGAAGTTGCCAATCACATTCAAACTCACCTCCATATATGTAGAGGGAGCCTGCTAAATATCTAAACTTTAGTTTACAAAGATGTGCAGAAATTTATAAAATCATCTGTCCTTTACTAAAATACACTATGTTCTTCTCTATTCCTCTTCTCTACGATACAATATGTTAAAGATAAAGGAGGTGGAAAGTTCATTCAACTATTGTAAAAATCTGTGATGTGACAAAATACCCACTAAGATGCAGTAATATGTACTTTAAAATAAGACTAAAGATTCTACTTTTAGGATGGAGTGAACACAGTCCGCCCGTTGTAATCCACTGAATGCAGCTGTTGAACTTGGAAAGAATGCAAGGGACCGCTATTTGAAGACTTTAAAAAGCAAATAATGATATGAGGCTTGAGGAACAGGAGCACTGATCAAAGTGTTATATAACCATCAGTGAATCTACCATTATTGTTCTGCTGGTATCCCCAGCCTCAATTTGATACAGCCTGAAATCTGGAAGAGATAGTACATAGAGAGAGCTAGGAAAAATCCACTAGTCTAGCTTGAAGAGCAACAAACAGATGTCCTAATGCTCAGAGAGTAAAGAAAGTCACCAGTTTTGTTTTGGTTTGTTTTTTTCTCCTTCTTTTCCTTCTCACTGTTCTTTGTGTTCTAGGACCCAAGTAGTCCCAGGAAGCAGTAACAACATGAACTACAATGGTGAGCAAGAACATACATCTCTGGAAAGGGGGTCTTCCTCACTGTCCCTGGAGCTGGGCTCCTTAAAGTATGAGGAAAATGCTGATTTACTTTTTCCTCCTTTCCATTCTCCACTACTTAGTCTCAAATGTGGGTAATGTTGCAGGAAGTGTGCAGCAGATTGGCATAAATTGAGACTCAACTTTTGTCTCAAGGACAAGAAAAAGGGAGACCCAGAAAACTGGAATATGCCTGGGCAGTGGTGCTAAGGGTTGAGCTCAGGAGACTGACCTGAAATTATTTATAAATTCACCTCTGAGCTGAATATGAATGGATCTGCATCTAAGCAGCACACATAGTATTTGAACACTGAGTACAAGATAAAACATCACTCAAATTTCAGACTTGGTGTTGAATGTGTGGAACAGATTAGAATAGCACTATGATAGTTTGAAAACTAAACCAATATTAGAATAGCAACTCAAAGCCCCTTCTTTTATTTCCCTTTTTTATTGGTTGTTTGCAAAACAAAAATATCAACATTCTCTACAGATGATAAACAAGACTTAGAGTCTTATAACATCAAAATGTGTAGACCATAATCCAAAATTACTCAGTATGTGAAGAACCGAGAAAATTTCTCCTTGAATGGGGAAAGACAGTTACCAACACTGAGATGACATGTATGTTGAAATTATTAGATGAAGACTTTTAGACTTCATTAAAATTATAAACTTCTTTTCTGCAAAACACACTGTTAAGAATGAAATAAGCCATAGAGTGGAAGAAAATGTTCACAAAATACATATTTTATAAAGAATTGGTAGCCAGAATACACAAAGAACTCTTAAAATTCAATAATAAGAAAACAAACAATTAAAATGTGGATAAAAGACCTGAACAGACATCTCACCAAAAAGATAGACAGATGGCAAATAAGCATATGAAAAGATGTTCAACATTATATGTCATTAGGGAATTGCAAATTAAAGCAGCAAAAAGATAACCACTACACACTTATTCAAATGAGGAAAATCCAAAACATTGATAACACCAAATAATGTCAAGGTTGTAGAGCAGCAGAACTCTGATTCATTGATGGTAGAAAAGCAAAATCATACAGCCACTTTGGAAGAGAGTTTGGCTGCTCTTACAGAACTAAACATACTCTTATCTTGTGATCCAACAGTCATACTTCTTGGAGTTTACACAAATGAGTTGAAAACTTATGTCCACACAAAAATCTACAAATGAACGTGAATAGCAGCTTTATTGACAATTGCTAAAACTTAGAAGTAACCAAGAGATCCTTTGATGGGTGAATAAACTGTGGTGCATCCATACAAAAGAGTATTATTCAGCAATAAAAATAAATGACTTATCAAGCCACACAAAGACATGGAGGAAACTTGAATGTGTATTAATAACTGGAAGAAACCAATATTTAAGGGCTACTGGGGGGCTTGGGTAGTGCAGTTGGTTTTGGCTTAGGTCATCATTTCAGGGTTATGAGATGGAGCCCCTTGTTGGGCCCTGTGCTCTGTATGGCATCTGCTTGAGACTCTCTCCCTCTCCCTTTGCCCCACTACCCTGTATTTGTGCTCTGTCTCTCTCTGTCAAATAAATAAATCTTAAAAAAAAGGCTACCTACTATATGATTACAACTATATGTATAACAATCTGGAGAAGGTAAAACTATGGAGATCATAAAAATCAGAAGTTGTCAGATATTTGAGGGGAGAGAGGAAAAAATGAATACATAGAACAGAGGGGATTTTTAGGGCAGTGAAACTATTCTGTATGATACTGTAATGGAGAACACATGTTATCACCTATCTGTCAAAACCCATATAATGTACCATGAGGCATACCTCATGTTATTGTGCTTTGTTTTATTGTGTTTCACTTTATTGCACTTCACAGATACTACAATATTTACAAATTGAAGGTTTATGGCAACCCTGTGTCAAGTAAGTCTATTGGCATCATTTTCCAATAGCGTGTCCTCACTTCATGTCTCTGTGTCACATTTTGGTAATTCTTGCAATATTTCAGATGTTTTCATTATTATTATATTTATTATGGTGATCTATGATCAATTACCTTTGATGTTACTGTTATAATTGTTTTGGAACCCCATGAACAGTGCCCATATAAGACAGCAAACTTAATCCATAAATGTGTGTTGTGCCTTCACCAACCAACCATGTTACCATCTCTCTCCCTCTCCTCAAGTCTTCCCTATGCCCTGAGACACAGTAATATTGAATTTGGGCCAATTAATAACCCTAAAGTGGCCTCTAAGTGTTCAAGTGAAAGGAAGAGTCACGAATCTCCCACTTTAAATCAAAAGTCAGAAATGATTAAGCTTAATGAGGAAGGTATATCAAAAGCTAAGATAGGCCAAAAGTTAGGTCTTGCACTAAATAGCTAGCCAAAGTTGTAAATGCAAAAGACAAGTTCTTGAAGGAAATTAGAAGTGCTACATCAGTGAACACATGAATAAAAAGAAAGTGAAACAACATCATTGCTATTATGCAGAAAGTTTGAATGATCTGGTTAGATCAAACCAGCCCCAACATTCACATAAGCTAAAATCTAATTCAGGGCAAGGCCCTCACTCTCTTCAATTCCGTGAAGTCTGAGATAGGTGAGGAAGCTGCAGAAGAATTTGTAGCTAGCAGAGGTTGGTTCATGAAGTTTAGGGAAAGAGGCCATCTCTGTAATATCAAAGTGCAGGGTGAGGCAGCAAATACTGATCGATGTAGAAGATGGAGCAAATTATCCAGAAGATCTAGCTAAGATCATTCACGAAGATGGCTGCATTAAACCAACAGATTTTCAATGTAGATGAAACAGACTTCTAATGGAAATAATGCCATCTACATGGACTTTCATAGCCATAGAGGAAAGTCAATGTCCTGCTTCAAAGTTTTAAAGGATAGGCTGATTATCTTGTTAGGGGCTAATACAGCTGGTGACTTTAAGTTGAAACCAATACTAATTTACCATTTTAAAAATCCTAGGGCCCTTAAGAATTGTGCTAAATCTACTCTGTCTGTGCTCAATGCCTGCATGACAGCATATCTGTTTACATCATGATTTACTGAAATTTTTAAGCCCACAATTGAGAACTACCTTTCAGAATTTTTTTAAAAGAATATTCATTTCAAAATATCACTTCTCATCAACAATGCACCTGGTCACCCAAGAGATCTGATGGATAGGTACAATGAGATCGATGAGATTCAATTTGTTTTTAATGCCTGCTAAAATAACATTCATTCTGCACTTATGGATCAAGGAGTTATTTTGACTTTCAAGTCTTAATTATTTAAGAAATATATTTCATAAGACTATAGCTGCCATAGATAGTGTTCCCTCTGATGGATCTGCACAAAGTCTATTGAAAACCTTCTGGAAAGTATTCATAATTCTAGATGCTATTAAGGACATTAGTGATTCATGGGAAGAGGTCAAAATATCAGCATTAACAGAAGTTTGGAAGAAGTTGATTCCAACCTTCATGGATGACTTAGAGGGGTTCAAGACTTCAGTGGAGGAGGTAATTGCACATGTGGTGGAAATAGCAAGAGAACTGGAATCAGATGGAGCCTGAAGATATGACTGAATTGCTGCAACCTCATAGTACAACTTTAACAGATGAGAAGTTGCTCTTTATGAACGAGCAAAGAAAATGGTTTCTCAAGATGGAAACTACTCCTGGTGAAGATGCTGTGAAGATTGTTGAAATGACAACAAAGGATTTAGAATATTAGAATATTACCTAAATTTATTTGATAAAGCACCAGCAGTCTGTGAGAGGATTGACTCCAATTTTGAATGAAGTTTTACTGTGGGTAATAATAGCAATAAGACTTATCATTCCTATCATTCTTGTGTTCACTGGAGTAGCACTTTTAATTTCCTTCAAGAACTTGTCTTTTGCATTTACAAGTTGGCTATTTGGTGCAAGAGACCTAGCTTTCAGCCTATCTTGGCTTTTAACATGCTTTTCTCATTAAGCTTAGTCATTTCCAGCTTTTTTTGAAGTGGGCGATATGTGACTCTTCCTTTCACTTGAGCACTTAGAGAACATTGTAGCATTATTAATTGCCTAATTTTGATATTGTTGTATCTCAGAAAATAGTTTCAAAGAGAGGGAGAGAAATGCTGCAAAAAAAATCTCTTGGATATTTTTAAATGATTTAAAAATCTATGGATTAAAAATAGAAGTCTTTGGGTAAATTAAAAATTATTTTTAAATGAAGAAAATTAAAAACAGTGACATCAAAATGTATAGTAATCAGACAAAGCAGTGTTTAGAGTAAACACTTTTCTTTCTTTCTTTCTTTCTTTCTTTCTTTCTTTCTTTCTTTCTTTCTTTCTTTCTTTCTTTCTACTGAAGTGTAGTTGACACATCATGTTACATTAGTTTCAGGTATACTACATGGTGTCAACAACTCTATACGTTATACTATGCTCACCACAGTGTAGCTACCATAGATCACCATACAACACTATTAGAATGCCATTGACTATATTCCCCATGCCATATCTTTCATCCCCATGATTTATTCACCACATAACTGGAAACACACCTTTTACTCTCCTTCACCCATTTTGCCTATTCTCCCACCCTGCTATCTTTTGGCAACCACTAGTTTGTTCTCTGTATTTATAGATCTGTTTCTGTTTTTGTTTGTTTGTATTTTTTAGATTCCACATATAAGTGAAATGTGATGGTACTGTCTTTCTCTGACTTATTTTACTTATTTCATTTAGCATAATACCCTCTAGGTCCATCAGTGTCACAAATGGCAAAATTCCATTATTTTATTTTATTTTTTAAGAGCAGGTTTATGTTCACAGCAAAATTGAGTGGAAGATACAGAGATTTCCCAAATACTGGCAAAAATGTGGAATAATAGGAACACTCATTCAATGCTGGTGGGAATGCAAAATGGTACAGCCATTTTTAAAGACAGTTTAGAAGTTTTTCACAAAATTTAACACACTCATCATATAATCCAGCAGTTGCACTCTTTGGTATTTACTCAAAGGAGTTGAAAACTTATGTCTCCGTTATTTCGTATAGCTGAGTAATATTCCACTGGATGGATAGGTAGGTAGATAGATAGATAGATAGATAGATAGATAGATAGATAGATAGATAGATAGATAGATAGATAGATATAGATAGATGATAGATAGATGATATATAGATAGACCCATTTATATCATATTTTATTTATCCATTCATCTATCAGTGGGCACTTGAGTTGCTTCAATATATTGGCTGTTATAAATAATGCTGCAATAAACATAGGGGTGTGTACATCTTTTTGAATTAGTGTTTTCATTTTCTATAGGTAAATACCCAGTAATGGAATTACTGGATTATATGGTATTTCTGCTTTTAATTTTTTGATGAAACTTCATACTGTTTTCCAGAGTGGCTGTACCAGTTTGCATTCCCACCAAGAGTGCACAAGGGTTCCTTTTTCTTCACATCCCCATCATACTTGTTATTTCTTGTGTTTTTAATTCTAACTGTTCTGACAGGTATAAGATGATATGTCATTGTGGTTTTGATTTGCATTTCCCTGATGATTAGTAATGTTGAGGATCTTTTCATCTGTCTATTGGCCATCTATTTGTATGTCATCTTTGGAAAAGTGCCTATTCAAGTTTTTTACCCATTTTTAATCGGCTTATTTGGAATTTTGGTGTTCAGTTGTATTAGTTGTTTATATATTATGGATATTAATACCTTATAGGACATTCTGGTAATGAATATGTATTGGAGTTATTGTGATATTATTATTGTAAGGCTTAGAATTGGAGTGTAATTCCTTCAGCTTTATTCTTTTTATTGTTTTGTATTTTGCCTTTTTATTCAGTTTTAGAATTAGCTTGTATATATCAAAAAGAAAAAGAAAAGAAAAGAAAAAAAGACAAACAACCCTGCTTGGATTTGGATTTGATTGAAATAGTGTTATAGCTCAATTTGGGGATAATTGATATCTTTGCTATATTGAATTATCCAATCCATGTACATTGCATATCTTTTTATTTATGTCTTCTTAAATCTTTATCACCATTTTGTAGTTTTGTTCACAAAGATTCCATACATGTTTTCTTGGAGTTAGATTTAGGTATTTATTTTTTAGAGCTATTGCAAGTATATATATACATACACACATATATGTACACACACATACCCACATGTACTTATACATATGAATATATATATACACACCTACCTATGTACTTATACAGTATTTATATAGTATATATAGCATGCTATATATAAATCACAATTATAAATTATATGTATGTCCTGTTTTTTTAACTTTTTTTTAAAGATTTTATTTATTTATTTGACAGAGAGAGACACAGCGAGAGAAGGAACACAAGCAGGGGGGGTGGGAGAGGGAGAAGCAGGCTTCCCACCGAGCACAGAGCCCGATGTGGGGCTCGATCCCAGGACCCTGGGATCATGACCTGAGCCAAAGGCAGACGCTTAACGACTGAGCCACCCAGGTGCCCCTATATGTATGTCTTGTTACATATATATAACTTATTTTTAGTTATATGCAAGCTAATTCTATAATTGAATGAAAAGGCAAAAGAAATAAAATAGTCAAAACAGTTTTGAAAAAGAATATAACTTAAGGATTCTTATTGCCTAATTTTTAAACTTACTGTATGTTCTGTTATTGGCCGTGTGTTATTGTAGAGAGACAGATCCATGGAACAGAAGAGAGTTTAGTAATGGATTCACACAAATATAACCAATTGATTTTTGACACCCATGTAAAGGTAATAAAGTGGAGAAAGGATAGTCTTCCAACAAATGGAATAATTCAATGTCTAAATGCCAAAAAATGGACACTAACTTCATATCTTCTTTAAAATTAATTCAAAATGGATCATAGCTCCAAATGTAAAATTATAAAGCATTTAGAAAAAAAATAGGAGAAAATCTTTGTGGCCTAAGGTTATTTATGACAAGGATTTGTTAAGTGCCTTGTTGAAATGCCAAATGACACCATTATCATTTCAGGGCAGAACTTTTCTAGATCAGTGGTTTTCAACTTGAGCAATTTTGCTCCAATTAGAGATATTTGGCAATGTCTGGAGTCATTTTCATTTGCCACAATTTGAGAGTGTTTGTGTCTTGGGGGTGAGGGTGGCAGTGCTACTGACATCTACTGGGTAGAGGCCAGGGGTACTGATGAACATCTTACAAGTCACAGGACAGCCTCCCGACAACAGTTATATAGTCCAAAATGTCAACAGTGCTGAGGTTGAGAAACCCTGTTCAGGTATTTTTTTCCTCCATATGTCAGACACTTTATTTATCTTTTTTTAAGATTTTATTTATTAGAGAGAGAGAGAACGAGCAAGGAGAGGGACAAAGGGAGAGGGAGAAGCAGGCTCCCCGCTGAGCAGGGAGCCCCATGTGGGGCTTGATCCCAGGACCCTGGAGTCATGACCTGGCCCGAAGGCAGACGCTTAACTGACTGAACCACCCAGGCGCCCTGTCAGACACTTTAAAATCATTTTCTATTTATCTAATTAATCAGAAAGAAAAAAATCTCCATATTAATATTGTTTGATAGGGTCAACTTAAACAACAAAGATAGTTTTTATACTAACAGGCATTTTCAGTCAGCATTCTAACAGGAAAAAAACAAAATGCAAAAACACCTGCTTTTCTGCAACACTTAAGCAGTTCAGCTTTTTTTTTTTTAAGATTTGTGTTATTGGAAAAAGCAGCAGCCCTAGCAGGGAATGACAGAAATTCAGGGAAATCAGGCATGCCTAATGATTCTATTCCAATTTAGCACTGGTCTCTGGTGATTTCTTTTTACGAATTCCAGAGCTCAGGCTTTTGATCTTGAGCAGAAAATCCACATGTGAGTGGCAAGACACTGTTTGCACAGCCCTAGCACATGGAACATTCCCAGTTTGGCCAGAGATCTCCCAAGCAGGAGGGGTTCCTTCACATAGAATGGCTGTAAACCCTCAAGTCCAGGGTTCATTGCATTTTTTTTCTTTGGGAAGTCTCTTGAGGACTTAAGACAATTGAAGGGCTAACCGGCTATGCTTTGCCTATAGGATGTTCAAGTTAGTTTCTTCATAGCAAAGTCACTGCTAACCACATTTTCCCTTTCAGTCTCTAAATCTATCCTCCATCTGGAGCAAAGCTGAAAAGATGCAGCCTCTGAGAGCACTATGCTCTAACTTGACTGGGAAAGAGCTAGTAGAGTATGCTAGTATAAAGGCATGGAGAATGCCAGGTGTACCCTCGATGGCAGGGATTCTCAGCCAAGGGCGATTTTGCCCCCTAGGGGACATTTATCAATATCTGCAGATATTTTTAATTGTTGCAGTTGGGGGAAAAGGTAATAACTAGCATTTAGTGGGGAAAGACGAGACATCCAACTACTAAATATCTTATAATGCATAAAGCATGCTCCCACAACAATGAATTATCTGACCCAAATTATCAGTATTGCCAAGGTTGCAAAATGCAGCTCTATATTACAAGTATTGGGTAGATTTTTCCAGTTTATGCATCTTCTAATAGTAAGTTACGTGGGCCATACCTTAGATAAAAGATTTTTTGAGATGATATCTTCAAGAATGTATTTGTTTTGCAATATCTGTCAAATCTTAAAATCTTTGAAAGTATTTATGTTACTTTGTTAATTGTCTGAATAGACTTAGTAGGAACTTTTGCAGTCTGGCTGAACTCTCCAAGTTCAAGGATCTTTGTGAGCTTGTGTTTAAGATATATCTTTCATCTTCCAGTTTCAATGCACAAATGTTGAAAATAAAATATATACCTCTTGGTTGTGATACAAATGCTTGACATTGAAACATATTGATTCTTTTAGAACACTGTTCTAGTTTTCTGCTTCATTCTTATACAATCTGGAGAGGTCACATGCTATTATGTTCCATTTACCCCTAACTAACAATGTCAAAAGAAAAAAGTCAGTATTTGGATTGTGTAGAAAAATAAAATTAATCATTGAACCGATACTACTTTAATTGAATCAAAATGCTAGAGTCATATTGTCACTTGAAACACACAAAGCTACAGCTCATATAATTTCGTCAAGCCTTTATAAGACTTATGAAACTATCCAGTGGTTTGTAGCCATTTAACTTTGCTTTGTGCCTTGGACATTGCTTTAATAGAGACTAAATCAGAAATTTATTCTTAAACAAACTTATTTTAACAACAATATAAATATTTAAGAATAATGTAATAATTTTTAAACTGTAAGTGCATAGTGAGTTTAAAAATTAGTATGATCTATAGCCAATATGAAAATGCCAGTAATGCACCAGGGTTCTTCTGTTTTAGCTTGCAAACAAGGAATCGATACCAAAGTCTTTTCAAGCTTGGAAAAATGGAGACTTGAATAATTGTCCAGTTAATTTAATAAATGTAGACAGCTGACCTAGATGAATCAGATTGTAAAGAATTCTTTTACCTCATTAACATTTTGGCATAAATTATCCAGATAATTATTCCAATTTTCCACATCACTTTGCCCATATTGAAAGAGTGTCTTTCAATTTTTCATTGTAAATGCATTTCTTCTGTCCTGTTCAAAGCCCAACAAGGTGTGTGTCCTTTATGATGCAAATCTAGCATTTCCCCATTTTGTTGATATTCCTTGAAATGCTATCATTTCTGTTTGTAAAACCTTTAACTCAGTATTGATAACTTGACCATGATGGTGCCAAGAGACCTATTTATACATTATACAATTCCAAATAGAAAACATCTCTTGGCTATTCTACTGTATTTTTTCTTCATGTACGTGTGGTTTATTTGAATTTCTGCTAAACATTTCTTTACTTTTCCTTCACTCATAGTATATTTTCCTTCAGTTGATAAAATTAGTTCATTTGCTCACCAGGATTATACCTACTTACGTGTCAATGTTATACTCAAGATGTTTCAAGCTTCTATTTTACACTGAATAAACTAGTTGATCCAATTTATCTATATCTAATCAGAAAATTCTTATCTTGAATTAATTTGAGATGAAAAAACATATTGTGGAAAATAAATATTGTAAGTGCAGCCATCATTTATATTAAATGTCACCCATTCAAGGCCAATTAGGCTGGGATAAGAAAGATATGAGAAGTTTGTAGGCTAAAACAAAAGCATTGCATAATTACTTTTATAGCTTTATTCATCCAGTGTTTATAATGTATACAAATTACAATCTCTTATCCTGCTTTAGATATTGAAATTATTTTTCATAATAGAAATAATAGAACCGAGAAACTATAGAATCCTGAATCATATTTGCTTGGTCTCACTCACCATTTGACTAATGAATCCAGCTCTTATTCATTACTATTCTCTGAAGTCTTTTGCTTCTATTTTCAGTAGTAGTGTGATTCTCCATAACTTTTTTCTTTATTCCAAATTTTCAGATTCTCCACTACTGTGATTTTTTTCATTGCAGATACCCTTAAACCAATATATTAGTTAACTGTTGTTGTACAGCCCACATTCCCTAGATTTAGCGGATTAAAAAAAAGAGTCACTTATTCTTACTCATGAGTACACAGATAAGCTGTGTTGTTCTAATCTAGGATACTTGACTTGCTTATACATCTAAGGTCTGCTGGCTGGTGTTTTATTGCCTCACTCATTACTCAGAAGATTAGCTCTCAGTAGTTGGAAATAAGATAAATTAGGCCATATGACTCTCCTTATTCTGCATATTAGCTGATCTTGTTCACATAGCAGTCTCAGAGTTCCGCAAGGAGAGCAGAAGCAAGCAAGGCTTAGAATTCATACAATATGATTTCTGTTGCACTCTGTTGGTCAACATGTATTACAAGTGCAGCCTAGATTCAAGAGACAAGAAATAAATGCTACTGCTTGATGTATGACCTATAAAGTTATATCACAAATAGTGTATGGTCATAATTTAAAAAAAAAAGATTAATTGCAACTATTTTTGTAAATGATATTCCACAGTCTACTTCCTGACCACAATTGTTTACATTTATCCCATTTCAAGAGACTCAAAATTCTGATCCAGTTATGGCATTGTGTTCACAGTATAAGATCTCATGATCTGCATCAAGTCTTGATGTGGCTCTTACAATACAATTTTTATAATACCTGGCTCTTTATATGGAAAGCCAAGAAGTAACAACTAAACTATCTGACCCCATGCATGTAATTTACAAAGGGGGAAAGGTGAGACAGAGGCAGATTAACTCTAAGAGTCAGTGGCACCCAAGGCGGGAAAGAATGAGGTGTGCTATAGTCACTGGTCCATAGCAATTCTAAAATCTTGGGCGCCTGGGTGGCTCAGTTGGTTAAGCGACTGCCTTTGGCTCAGGTTATGATCCTGGAGTCCCGGGATCGAGTCCCACGTCGGGCTCCCTGCTCAGCAGGGAGTCTGCTTCTCCCGCTGACCCTCCTCCCTCTTGTGCTCTCTATCTCTCATTCTCTCTCTCAAATAAATAAAATCTTTAAAAAAATAAAATAAAAATAAAATAAAATCTTACTGGGTAAATGTTGTCATAACATCTCTATTTGGAAAAAGAGTTTATGTATATGAGTTTCTGTGAATGTGTTTGTGTGTGCATATGTATGTAGACAATTGTATGATTTTTTAAAAATTTTCATAGAAATATAACTATCCTGAAAGTGCACTGTGTTATTGTCAGTAATTTAACACTAGATGGGAGATTTAGGAAGTATGAGTGAACAAAACTTGCACAAAAAAATCACCCATGTTTATGTTCTCCTTCAGAGATAACCACACGATAAAAGAGATAAAACATGATGTTGTACATGTTTTTAAGCCTTTTAGAAGTTCATTCAGTTTTCATTAAAAATAAAAAATACCAAAGTATAATGCAGTGTATATATAGAAAACATTGCATACAGATAGACAATAAATGTAATTTCATGTAAAATTATTTTCCTGTTTTAATATAGTAGTTTGCTCCTACAAATGTTATTTGTTAGGAATAATAACATTTGTTTAAATAGAATGGATATTGTGCATCATCTACATATAGTCATTGATTTCTATCAACTAAATCTTTAGTTTTATATTGAGAGGATTAGTAGGTTTTACATTCTAACTTATTTAAATCTTGTGGGTTTTATGTTTCTTCTTTTAATATGGATTCTTAATTTAAAGCATATTTTGCATTTCAAGAACAAGTAGAGAGATTAGTCTGGTGGGATTTATGTGAAAGAGTGGAAGAATATTTGGGGGTGATGAAATTTTTACAAAGTAGCCATTGCTAAAATATATAAGACCCGATAAAGCATTATGGAATTTAGATTTTATTCTAATATATGAGTAAACATTGGAGAATTTTGAGGGTGACATGCAAGATTACAGCGACATTTACAAGGAGAAACAGTAAATGATGGTGGAGGTGCAAGGGCAGTGGGACATAGAAGCAAGGAGACAAACTAGAGGGCCAACTAAATAGCTCATTGATGAGATGATGGTATCTTGGCTAGGGTAGTCAATTCTGGAGCTCATGAGAAGTAACAACTCTGAGTATATTTTCAAGATAGAGTTGATAAAACTTACTGATGAATCAGATAGGAAGTATGAGAGAAAAAGTAGGTTAGGATGACTATAAGGCTTGTGCCCCAAAATAGTACATGAATAAAGTACTTCTTTCTAAAAAGGGGGCCTTGAGAATTAAAAGAGTTGGTGGTTATTATTACTGTTAGGGTTAGTGATATTGTTTTAAATTATCTTGTGTTCTCTTTCCTCCAGAGTCAGTTCTAATTTTCATTTATCATGGTCTATTTCAAGCTTTTAATTGTTGTAGGTTGATTTTTTTTCAGATAGCTGTTGTGATTTTCCTTCACTTCTGCATATGTAAATTTCCCTCACTCCTACTGGCCTAAGTCTGTTTTCAGCTTGGTCTCTGGCATAAATATGACAGGTAATTCTGTGTCAGTTGACAATGGCTTAACTATTAATTTTGATTAAGAAATGAGTGGTCGGAGAAACCAGGAACAGACATGACTTTGCTCTGGAAGCCAGAACTCTAAATTTTCCACAAGCAGTTCTTTCTATGTCTTACTTATTGTTGATTTTGCTTTTTTTTTTTTTTTTTTTTTACTATATGATTAGTTGTTTAGGTGTTTACCTGGGGTTAAAAGACAGGAACATGGGATGGGGTGAAAGAGTAGAGATGGGTTAGAAGGTGCCAATTTATATAGATATTCACCTGACAGACTTTCAATTAATTCCTTTTTTATTCTTTTTAGCCTCACTTATCATCATTTTCTTCTGTACCTTCTGATCTCAAGCTGGAGCATATCTTTGTTTCTGAGTAACTGCTTCCTACTTGAATTGAATCCTATTTTGCCCAATTATTTTTCAATACCTTTGCTTATTTAACCTAACTTTTCAAATTTGTCATCAAGTTTCTCATATTTTTATTATCTTTTTAATATATTCAGTGTTTATGTATTATTTCTCACTCCAAAAGTTATTTAATATTTTTATGTGTACTACTTTCTTTTTCTTTTGATCACCCTTGCAAATTTATCAATTTTATTCATTTAAAATAAAAACCTGCAACTATTGGATTCTTTAATTCATTCTCTGTTTTCTGTGTTAATGGTCTCTGTTCTATCTTTCTTCCTTTCTACTTTCTTTACACTTATTCTGTTGCTCTATTCTCACATATTAAATTGTCTGCTTATTTTAATAAATTCAGGGGTTTTTTTCCCCCTAACATAAGTATGTAAAACTGTCACAAAATTCCCTCTGAGCAGAGCTTTAACTGCATCCCACAAGTTTTAGGTTTGTTCTAAATATTTCCTAAGTTTTATTAAGATTTATTCTTTAGGGACGCCTGGGTGGCTCAGTCGTTAAGCATCCCTTTGGCTTAGGTCATGATCCCAGGGTCCTGGGATCGAGCCTCGCATCGAGCCCTGCATAGGGTTCCCTGCTCAGTGGGAAGCCTGCTTCTCCCTCTCCCACTCCCCCTACTTGTGTTCCCTCTCTCGCTGTGTCTCTGTCAAATAAGTAAATAAAATCTTTAAAAAAAAGATTTATTCTTTGCAAATTATTTAAATATTTTCCTATTAAAAATCATTTCTTAAAATGTAACATCCACTTAAAAGTACACATACACATACCACCCAATAATCATTCACAAATTGAATACACCATCCAGTTCAAGAAATAGAGCCTTACCAGCAGCCTAGAAGACTCCCTCTTTTCCTACACTACTATACCCAATGGTTAACAATATCCTTACTTCTAGCATTATAGATTAGTTGTATCTGTAGTGAAACCTTACTGTATAAGGATTCATTCTCCCACTTTCTTGCTGGCTTTTTCCTTCAACTTTGTGAAATTCATCCATGTTATTGTACATAGTTTACAGTTGATTCATTTTTATTATTCATTGTGTTTCATTGTATGAGATACCATAATTATCCATTACAACATTCATGAACAATATGGTAGTTTTCAGTGTTTAGTTATTACTAATAATTTTTCTCTGAACATTCAGGTATATGCCTTTTGGTGAACTTTTACATGCATTTATTTTGAACATACACCTAGGAATAGAACTGCTGAATCATATGCTTATGTTCTAGCTTAATAGATATATCCGAGCAGCTTTCCAAAATGGCTGTACAAATTTACAATGTAACTAGCTGTGTATTAGAGTTATATACAGAGTCCAGAAAGAGATCCATACATAGTGTACTGATTTTTGACAGATGTGAATCACAAATACAGTGTAGAAAGGATGATCTTTTCAATAAATGATGCTGGATCAATTGGATATTCATAAGAAAAAAAATATACTTAGTGCCTCCCCCACCAATCTTATACCCCTCCTAAAAATCTCACATCTTTCCTAAAAATCAGTTCTATACAGATTGGAAATCTAAATGTTAATGATGAAAAATGAGGATTTTAGGAGGGGAAAGCACAGGAAAACATACTCATGATATTACAGTAAGCAAAGCACTCTTCCATGGGGCTCAAAAGTATTACCTCTTAAAAATGATAGATGATAATGAGATTAGCAACTTGTTCATCAAGGATACATCAAAGTATGAAGAACAAACTAAAGAAATGAAGATATTTGCCATACATATATCAGGAAAAAAGACACATACATCAAAAATATCAGAAGACATCCTACATTTTTTTTTGGTACATCCTAGAGTTTAATAAAAAAGAGACAAGCCATTTGTCTCTCTTAAACAATTTAAGCAAGTATTTTAGGGGAAAAAAGATATAAAATGGAAAGTAATCATATGAAAAACTGCTTAGATATTTAGTCATAAGGAAAATACTCATGAAAACTATAAAATGAGACTATTATATGTGAAAATGGCTAAAATGGAAAGTTCAGAAAATAATCAGTGCTGGATAATATCTAATAAGTGAAAGACTGGAAGTATGTTCCTTAATTCCGTACCCCCCCAAAAATGCAAATTTTGTCTAGGTTTTTTTTCACAGTGCTAGGTTTTTTACCACAATCTGATAACCTGACTTCAAGTCTCAGTTGATATATTTACCTCGTGGTTTAGTGTGTTGTTCTTGGCATAGACATTGTTTCAATCTCCATTAATGATAACAATTTGGAATAACAGGAAGAGCCTAAAATCCTTTTAATGAGTGTAAACTTTCTTTGCTCTCTAACAAAAAAAAATGTTTCTTTCTAAGGTAAAAGTTTAAACAAACTTACATACTCTAGTTATTTCTTGAAGCTTAAAGTTCTTTAATCATTCTTTAATTTGTTCACACATTTATGTATTCTCTCTCTCTCTTTTTTTTTTACTCACCTAGAATATACAAATTAACTTCTAGGGATTTGCACAATAAAATGGAGTTAAGTATACAAAGAAACACATATCCTCTATGCTCAATCATCTAGAATATATTTAGGAGAAATACTACCAAGATGTTTTGTCTAAACTTAAAAATCACATTTTGTTAGCTATACATATTACATTTTCATAAATTTTTATGAAGGATTTGAACATTATATCTTATTTTTACATATCTTTGACTCTGAACCTTATAATGTGAAAGTAAATTTTTCACTTCATGAGGAAATGAGTTCTTAACCGTCACTTAGAATTTACTTATAAAAGTCTTAATAGTCTGAAAAAACTGATAATGTACTGCCCCAAAATGAACACATCAATTAATTCTCCAAGATTAATTCATTTTTATTGTTTTTTATCTCTTTTTCCATTTAAATGAACTATATATTCACTGATTAATATATTCTATCAAGAGATGCTTTCAAAGATAAGACTGGATATTCTGATTAAAAATAAACAGGCCCTGTTTTCATGCACTGTAAGATTGTTTAGGGATATAAAAATTTGTGCACATAACCTCAAGACAAAATAGAAAGCAGTAAGTGGACTGAGACCTATAAGTGGTTTAAGCTAAGTGCTAGATGATTAGAGGGGCAAGAAAGAGGGAAGGAAGAATCCACTTTGGTTGGTAGGACCAGGGGAAAAAGTCAGAGACATTAACCTTTCACATGGCTATTTAAAAAAAGGATGAGCATTAAATAAGGAAGGACAGCATAAACAATCATGGGGACAGGAACACATGGTATAGATTTGAGGATCAAATGGGCTAGGAAGTTGAATGTATGTATCAGAGTAATATGCAATGATTCTAGAAAGGTTTCCTCCTACCAGATGATAAGAGTCATGAATGCCACACTGAGGAAAAAAGATAGCAAGTGGTTAAGAACATAAATTCTGGATCCAGACCATATGATTGAAGCTCAGTTGGGTTACTCTTTTACTTTTTCTTTTCTTTTTTTTTTTTTTTTAAGATTTTATTTATTTATTTTGAGAGAGAGAGAGAGACAGCGAGAGAGGGAACAAAGCAGGGGGAGTGGGAGAGGGAGAAGCAGGCTTCCTGCCGAGCAGGGAGCCCAATGCAGGGCTCAATCCCAGGACCCTGGGATCATGACCTGAGCCAAAGGCAGACGCATAACAGCTGAAACACCCAGGCGCCCCACTAAGTCTTTTTCTAACCTTAGGCAAAAGCCTTCAATTCTGCATGCCTCAATTTCTTCCTCCTAGTAAGTATCTCATAGGGTTGTGGTAAAAATTAAATGACTTGGTATGTGCCAACTGCTTGGAACTCTGCCTAGAATGTAATAAGTGCCTGAGTTCATTAAGTGTTCTTTATTTTTTTATTATGATTACTCAGGTAATGTAGACCTTGAAACTTGTGAGCAAGTAAATCATACCTATTTTTGTGTGCAGGTGGAATTTAAAAGGAGGGGTGGAATATTTCTCTCAAAAAAAATAATACCTTTTTTTTTCAGTCCTATGTAACAGATTCAAGTGCACTTATATGTGAAATTTAGGCATAATTTATATTAGTAATAAAATTTCATAGAAATATTGCATTACTTTAAATTGCAAATCTTCAAAAGAAATAGTAATGAGATTTTCCTTGATTTAGTATAGAAATAATATATATCTTTCTATTTTGACTTGGCTTCTCTTTTCTTGAAGAAAGACAAAATTTATAGCACTTACGAAATACAATTTTTTAAATTTAAATTTTAGGTAGTTAATGTACAGTGCAAAATTGGTTTCTGGAGTAGAATTCAGTGATTCATCATTTATATACAATACCCAGTGCTCATCATAACAAGTACCCTCCTTCATAACCATCACCCATCTAGCCCATCTCCTGTCCATCTCCCTCCATCAACCCTAAGCTTGTTCTCTATCATTAAGAGACTCTTATGGCTTGTTTCCCTCTCTCCTTTTTTTTTTTTTTTTACTTTTCCCCTTTCCCATATGTTCATCTGTTTTCTTTCTTAAATTCCACATATGAGTGAGATCATATGGTATTTGTCTTTCTCTGACTTATTTCACTTATTTCACTTAGCATACTGCACTCTAGTTCCATCCACGTCATTGCAAATGTCAAGATTTCATTCTTTTTGATGGCTGAACAATATTCCACTATATATATGTTTGTGTGTACACACAAACACACATACACCACATCTCCTTTATCCATTCATCAGGCGATGAACATTAGGGCTCTCTCCATAGTTTGACTACTGTTGATAATGCTGCTATAAACATCAGGGTGCCTGTATCCCTTTGAATCTTTCTGTATCCTTCGGGTAAATACCTAGTAATGCAACTGCTGGATCATAGTCTATTTTTAACATTTTGAGCACTTTCCATACTGCTCTTTAGAGTGGCTGCACCAGTTTATATTCCCACCAACAATGCAAGAGGGTTCCCTTTCTCCACATCCTCGCCAACACCTATTGGTTCTTGTGTTGTTAATTTCAGCCATCCTGACAGGTGTGAGATCGTATCTCATCATGGTTTTGATTTGTATTTCCCTAGTGATGAGTGATGTTGAGCATCTTTTGATGTATCTGCTAGCCATCTGGATGTCTTTTTTTTTTTTTTTTGAAAAGTGTCTATTCATGTCTTCTACCCATTTCTTAAGGGTTATTTATCTTTTGGGTGTGGAGTTTGATAAGTTCTTTGTAGATTTTGGATACTAATGCTTTATCAAATATGTCATTTGCAGATATCTTCTATCATTCTGTAGGCTGCCTTTTAGTTTTGTTGATTGTTTCCTTTGCTGTGCAGAAGCTTTTTATCTTGATGAAATCCCAATAGTTCATTTTTGCTTTTGTTTCCCTTGCCTATGGGTGGTGAGAAGTTGCTATGGCCGAGATCAAAGAGGTTTCTACCTGTGTTCTCCTCTAGGATTTTGATGGCTCCTGTTTCACATTAAAGTCTTTCATCCATTTTGAATTTGTTTTTGTGTATGATGTAATAAAGTGGTCCAGTTTAATTCTTCTGCATGTTGACGTCCAGTTTTCCCAACACCATTTGTTGAAGAGACTTTTTTTTTCCTGCATTGGATTTTCTTTCCTACTTTGTTGAAGATTAGTTGACCATAGAGTTGAGAGTCCATCTCTGGGTTTTCTATTCTGTTCCATTGATCTATGTGTCTGTTTTTGTGCCAGTACCATAGTGTCTTGATGACTACAGCTTTGTAATATAACTTGAAATCCAGAATCATGATAGCTCCAGTTTTGTTTTTCTTTTTCAGAATTGCTTTGGCTATTCAGGGTCTTTTGTGCTTCCATACAAATTTCAGGATTGTTTGTTCTAGCTCTGTGAAAAATGCTATTGGTATTTTGATGGGATTGCATTAAATGTGTAGATTTCTTTGCATAGTAGAGACATTTTAACAATGTTTGTTCTTCCAATCCATGAGCATGCAATGCTTTTCCATTTCTTTGTGTCCTCTTTAATTTCTTTCATAAGTATTCTATAGTTTTTCATAGTATAGATCTTTTACTTCTTTAGTTATATTTATTCCTAGGTATCTTATAGTTTTGGGTGCAATTGCAAATGGAATCGATTCTTTGATTTCTTTTTCTGCTGCTTAGTTATTGGTGTATAGAAATACAACAGGTTTCTATACATTGATTTTATATCCTGCAGTTTTGCTGAATTCATGTATGAGTTCTAGCAATTTTTAGTGGAGTATTTAGGGTTTTCTACATAGACTATCATGTCATCTGCAAACAGTACAAGTTTGACATCTTCTTTGCCAATTTGGATGCCTTTTATTTCTTTTTGTTGTCTGATTGTTGAGACTGAGACTTCCAGTACTATGTTAAATAGTAATAGTGAGAATGGACATCCTTGTCTTGTTCTTGACCATAGGGGAAAGACTCTCAGTTTTTCCCCACTGAAGATGATATTAGTTGTGGGTCTTTCATATATGGCCTTTATGATGTTGAGCTATATTCCATCTATCCTTACTTTGTTGAGGGTTTTTATCAGGAAAGAATGCTGTATTTTGTCAAATGTTTTTTTCTGTATCTATTGACAAGATCATATGGTTTTTATCCTTTCTTTTATTAATATGGTGTATCATAGGGTGCCTGGGTGGCTCAGTTGGTTAAGTGTCTGACTTCAGGTCAGGTCATGATCTCAGGGTCCTGGGATGGAACCTGTGTCAAGCTCCATGCTCATGAGTGAGGAGTCTGCTTGTCCCTCTGGCATTCCCCCTGCTCATGCTCTCTCTCTCTCTCTCTCTCTCTCTCAAATAAATAACTAAAATCTTTTTAAAAAGATTATGGTGTATCCCTTTGATTGATTTGCAAATATTGAACCACCCCTGTGGCCCAGAAATAAATCCCAGTTGATCATGGTAAATAATTCTTTTAATGTACTGTTGAATTTGATTTGCTAGTATTTTATTGAGAATTTTTGTATACATGTTCATCAGGGATATCAGCCTGTAATTCTCCTTTTTACTGGAGTATTTGTCTGGTTTTGGAATCAAGGTAATGCTGTCTTTGGAGAATGAGTCTGGAAGTTTCCTTCCATTTCTATTTTTTGGAATAGTTTGGGAAGAATAGGTATTAACTCTTTTTTAAATGTCTGGTAGAATTCCCCTGGGAAGCTATGTGGTCCAGGACTTTTGTTTGTTGGGAGATTTTGATTACTGATGCAATTTCTTTGCTGGTTACGGGTCTGTTCAAATTTTCCGTTTCTTCCTGTTTGAGTTTTGGTAGTTTGTTTCTAGGAATTTGTCAATTTCTTCCAGGTGGCCCAGTTTTTTTTGGCATATAATTTTTCATAGTATTCTCTTATAATTGTTTGTATTTCTGTGGTATTGGTTGTGGGCTCTCCTATATCATTCATAATTTTATCTATTTGGGTCCTTTCTCTTTTCTTTTTGATAAGTCTGGCTAGGGTTTATCAATTTTATTAATTCTTTAGAAGAACCAGTTCTGAGTTTCATTAATCCAATTCTGCTGTTTTTCTGTTTGTTTCTGTGTTTCTATATCATTTATCTCTGCTCTAATCTTTATTATTTCCCTTATTCTGTTGGCTTTAGGCTTTATCTGCTGTTCCGTTTCTAGCTTCTTTAGGTGTAAGGTGAGGTTATGTATTTGAGACTTTTCTTGTTTCTTGAGGTAGGCCTATACTGCAATAAATTTTGCATTTACAGCATATAAATTTGAAACAAATTCCTTCCAGAGTCCAATAAAAATGTTTTTTGTAAGATTTTATTTTTGTTTATTTATTGAGTGAGAGAGAGAGCATGTGAGCAGTGGGGAGGGGCAGAGGGAGAGCAAGTCTCAAGCAGATTCCCCACTGAGTGTGAAGCCCTATGTGGAGCTCAGTTTTATGACCCTGAGATCATGACCTGAGCTGAAATCAAGAGTTGGACGCTCAACCAACTGAACCACCCAGGTGTCCCTAAAATAGTTTTAAAAACACAAAAAAAGAAAACCCAGTATCTCTTTTTATCAGAAAAAGAAGTAAAATTAGCTTTTACTTATGTTCTAGTGCTATTAAAGTTTTATGCTGTAATAAAATACTGTTCTCTATTGACATACTATGGTTTAATGTTTCAATAAATACTTTGAAATTGGATAGAAAATTTGAATTATGTATATACTAGACACATACTTCCAGTAAAAGTTAGGATATCATATATTTCTAAATTAAACTTTAACATATGAAGTCATAATTTAATCAAATTTAATCTATTTAATATTATAAATGCAAGATGTCATACAGATCAAAAGGCATATCAATTTTCAATTTAATTTTATTTTTTTCCATTTCTCCTTCAAGGTTTTCTCATATTTTAGAGATTGAGAGAAAAATCTTCCTTTACCCCTTACTATCCGCAGCTTTTCTTCAACTACCCAAGAATTTATTTATTTTTCACACACACACACAAACATATCATGTTACCTTCCTTATGTTCTTATACTGTTACCATCAGATAGATCAATCATTGCTTTTCAGATATGACAAGAATTCCATAAGCATATATAGTGATTAGCACAAGATAAGAATCTGGTAGCTGTAGTTCAGATTTCTGCATTTCAGCCTTTGGTGAATCCTATGTGCAATAAAAATCTGTTAAATAAACCCAGTTCCTTTTTATTCTTGTTCTCCTAAATATGGGAAACTCTTCTTGATCTTCCCTTATTCTCCAAGACCTCTAAGGCCTATCTTTCAACTAACCCCATTCCGTAACTAATCTTGGATATATTTTCCTAAATGTCACTGGACACTACCAAAAGAATACATGCCCTCCACATCTTTGTAGGGTATGGGGACCTAGGAGTTGAGGGTTGAGTAAACCAAAATCTTAATTCATGGTACATTATTTCTTGTCTTTAGAAGGCCTCCTTTTTGTCCAATTTATTTATTTTTATTTTTTATGCCCATTTACCATTCCCTTTCTCTGCCACAGATAACCATTCTAATGCATTTATATATATTCTTTTGATTATATGTACTCTTAAAAATTGCATTTTGTTTTGTGTGCATATTTTTTCCATAATGGCTTGTGGTATAAATCATGTTGTTCCTTATTTTTTCCACTCATTATTATCTTTAAAAGTCTGTCCTCATTCTTAAGTGTACAGGTGGTTCATTGCTTCTAATTGCTGTTACTGTGTGTTCTCAATTCTCCATGGTATATGTGTGTGTATGTATATTAAATGAGAAGTATGCAGATATGTAAATATATAGATATATGTGTATGAACATAAGTGTGGGTGTGTGTCTATATATGAGATATATATATGGTGTACATTTGTTATACACATGCACATATGTATATAGTTATATATAATTTTATATATGTATTTATACATAAAAATAATTATTACATATATAATTTTTTACCTACCCATTTCCCTTTCTACCCTTGCTTTAAATGCCATATTTAAATTCCATCTCTATAAAATTTTCTCTACTACATTGAGACAGAATTAATGATTTCTTCCTCTGTGCTATCTTAAAATTTTGTACGTTTTAGCTTACAGCCACTATTTGTCTAATTCTGTCAAATTTACCCAGAATGCTAAGATCTAAATAGGTCTCTCTTAAGCAAGGAGTAATTTCAAAGTATCAGCCAGATTTTCATAGCTGAAGAGCCATTTAAAATTAAAATGTTCAATTGTCAGTTTGGGGTAGGAGGAAAAAGGTGATATTGCTCAGAGCATACAAATTACTAGCTCTAAGATTAACAAGTTTAGGGATGTAATGTACAGCATGGTGATTACAGCTAATAATACTGTATCATATTATTAAATGTGCTAAGAGAGTAGATCTCAAATGTTCTTACCACAAAAAGGAAACAGTAGCTATGTCATGGGATGAGGCCATTGCTAATTCTATGGTAATAATCATTTTGCAATTCATAATATCAAATCAACACATTGTACTTATTAAAGTTATACAATGTAATGTGTGAATTATATCTTAGTAAAATGGGGGAAAAACTTCAATTATCTTAGTGTGAATCCACCTAAGGAGACATAAATTGAGAGTATGTGGAGGGTGAGGCCATAAGGGGATGGCATCAGTGAAAAAAGAGGAACGCCCTAAATAAAATTCAGTCCTTTCTCATTGGGAGATAAACTCAGCATTGAAAATTATAGGACAGTTTCACCATGGCCTTCTAAGTTAAGATTCAACTCTGTCTGAGGATTAATGTCTGTCCTCAGGAGATGCTTTAGCCAAAATGGACTAGGTGTGTCCTAGTAACAAACAACACCAAATGATTAGCTACTCAACTATCCATAAAAAGGTAGTTGATCATATTCAGTACTCTCTGCATCTGAATAAAAGTTTAGGTCAACTTGTCTCCATGTGTTGGCTCAGTATTCTAGGCTGCTTTGACTTAAGAGCATTTTCACATCAATTTGTGTTATGATCATTGGTGCTAGAAGAAAGATTACTGGAGATCTGAGTTCTGGCAATTAAATACTTTCATCTGAGAAGGACACATTATGCCTGCTCTCACTTTATTGCTCAAAACATGTCACTTGGCCATGTCTAATTTCAAGAGGGACCAGGAACTGCCGTCTTCCTATGTGCCCCAAACTAAAGGAATAGTAACTATCCCAGCATAAGGGAGATGGTGTGTTTGTGGTGTAGAGAGACAGAAAGAGAGTTGGAAAGACAGAAAAACACAACAGAAACAGAAACATAGAAAACATAGTTGACATTCACCCAAGAGATTTTAAAGAGGATCTTTTTGATGCATTAAAGCCCTCTTTGCTTATAGTTTTCTATTTTTTTCTGTGTATATCTCCCTTGCCATCTGGGGAATTTCTTCATTCAGATGGTCCCCAATTTACGATGGATCAACTTAACGATTTTTCAATTTTATGATGTTGCAAAAGTGATATGCATTCAGTAGAAACCATACTTCAAAGTTGAATTTTGATCTTTTCCTGGGCCAGCAACATGTGGTGTGATACTCTCTAGTGATGCTGGGCAGTCATGTTGGCCACATGGTCATAAAGCTAAACAACCAATACACTCACAACCATTCTGTTTTTCACAGTCAGTACAGTATTCAATAGATTACATAAGGCCATCAACACTTCATTATAAAATAAGCTTCATGTTAGATTATTTTGCCCAACTGTAAACTAATGTAAGTGTTCTGAGTTCAGTTAAGATAGGCTAGTCTAAATTACGATGTTTGGTCAGCTAGGTATATTAAATGCATTTTCAACTTATAGTATTTTCAACTTACAGTGGGTTTATTGGGATGTAACCGCATCATAAGTCAAGGATGGTCTGTACTGAGGAACTTGTTTTTCTTTTTTTCCTCTGTGGCTAACACTGTCCTGCCATGTCTCACCTATACTTCCAAACATCACTGAAGCTTATTGCTTAAAATTTGAAACGAGTATTAAAGAATGAGCATTGGAAGAGGATTTGAAAAATGGGTTCTTGGCCTTTATATGACTCTCCACTCTTTTAATCTAAGTTTAACACTTTATAAGATAAGAAATAAGGACTCTTTAAAGACTACCACATTATGATGTAATAGTCTTAGTACCTGAATTCCCTACTATGTAACACAGATTTAGTTTGCTGCAGATCATAGGAAGTGGGATGATTTTATCTATTTAGTTATGCAAAGGCATTTCTGGCAGTTTCTGGGAAACCTGCCTGTCACATTGAGGAGTCAGACAGATAAAATTAAAGCAGTGAGATTCTCATATTTCTCATAAATTAAAATACATGTTTAGTTAAAGTTTATTTGTGTAGCCTTTGTGTCATATAAACCCTAATGTAGAACTCTCCAAATCTGTTTAAAGTCATGGCACACATAATAATAATAGGCACAATGAGGTAAATAGGCAATGCTACATATATCTAGTAGAAACCAGCTTGGGTGCTCTAGCTACCCTAGGCCCTGTCAAGCAGCACTGAGGAGGTCTCTATATTGATATACCTGTAACTCAGGTTAAGAAGTTCTGTCTTAAAGGATCAAGTCTTTAAAAAAGCTGAAGACTGATAGGCTTTCCTGCTCTACGTTAGTCAGTCATTAGAAAATATTCATTAGTATATCAGGCACTTTGCTAGCCACTGGGTACATGCAGTGGAGAATGCTATAGAAACAGTTCTTGTCTGTCAAACACTTTAAATTGAGCTTCAGGAGGAAACAGTTTAGCAACTTTGAATCTGTACTTGAAATTTATGCAGCCATTTCTGAAAAGTAAGGAGACTTCTTGAATCACTTGGTAATCACCAATTTTCAATGTGGGTCTGGGTTATTTGGGGTTTGCAAATATTTCAGATATGTTTCTTTATATGACTCCCATAATTCCTAGCTGTTATTAAGATCTTTTCATAATTGTATTCAATTTAAAATAGGTACTTTGAGGGGCACCTGGGTGGCTCAGTGGATTAAGCATCTGCCTTTGGCTCAGGGTCATGATCCTGGGGTCCTGGGTTCAAGCCCCACATCAAGCCTGCTTCTCCCTCTTCTCCCCACTCAGTGTTTTCTCTCACTCTCAAATAAACAGATAAAATCTTTAAAATCGGTACTTTGAGACTTTTTAAATGAGAAGGTTACTGATGTTTAAAACAAGAAAAGTTCTTAAAGCTGTCAAGATTTGTTCACAAATTCTTAATCTATGAAGAGTCTCACAGATACTATGTTTTTTCCATTTTATTTTGAGCCATAAAATAAGTACGTATTGTTTATTTTTGCATGATAATGCAACTGAAAGTATGCAAACTAAGTTGAAAAGACAGATTTTCTCCCTACGGTCAGTTGATAATTTTGTCATATTATAATAAAAACCTAGAATGATCAACTTTCCAAAATAATCCTTTCTCGAAGGACAAAAGGATGTTATGACCTAAATTCATTCTAGGTAATTGAAATAAATAACTCCAGCTATAAAAGCAACAAGGTATAATGAAATGTTCACAGTGTTAAAATGTATAAGCATCACTTCAGGAGTTTGTAAAAAATGCAAATCCTCAGCCTTTATCCCAGAGATTCTGTTTTAGTAGGACAGCTGTGGAATCCCAAAACAATATTTTTTATAAGACCTCCATATGATTGTTATAAAAGGGATCCTGGAACCCATATTTTCAGAGCACTGGTGTTATAGAAAGAGAATTAGTTTAAGTGTCAGGCATACCTGGATTTGAATTCTGCGTCTATCTCAAATTCTATGTGTGTTAGTTATATATTGCTATATATCATATCCATACAACTCAACAACTTAAAAAAATGCACCATCTATTAATTACTTCATAAATTCTGTGGGTCAGGAGTTTGAATCTTCCTATCTGGATTCTTTACTGATGGTTTCATAAGGCTGGAGCCAAGGTGTTGACCAGAGTGAAATTCTCATCTGGAGGCTCATCTGTGGAACAATCCACTTCCAGGCTCCCTCAGTTTGTTGACAGAAATCATTTCCTTTTGGTTGTAGGACTAAGAATTTTGGTGACTGTTAACCAGAGGCCACTCCTAGAGGTTGCCCATCATTCCTTGACACATGAGCTTTTCCAATATTGCCGCTTACTTCAGGAACCGAGCAAGGTGAATCTCTAGCAGAAATCCACTAGCAAGATGAAGTATTACATAATGTGATATAAGTGCAGATGGAACATTTCACCACTTTTTCCGTATTCTACTAGTTAGAAAAAGTCACAGGTTCTGCTCACTCTCAAGGTGAAGGAATTATACTAAGGTATGAACTCCAAGAGGGGCTGATCATGGGAAGCCATCTGAGAATCTGTCAGCCACGGTGTGACCTGAAGCAAATTGTTTATTTAGCACTATGGATTCTGAACTTCCCTACCTCAAAACAGAGTTAACACATGCCTTAAAGAGGTAACAAAAGTGAAGGTCCTGGCATGTTGTCACCATTTTATTAGTTCTGTTAATGGATAATAACCCTGAAAGGAAAAGGGCGACAGAGCTCTAATAACGTTATCTACAAATGCCCTTCTAATTCTCTGGTTTAATGTCCAAAAATTATGTTCACAGTTTTATTGAATATAACCTATTTTCAGAGCTTAACATAGACTCTATCTCATGGTAGACGTTCAATAAATGTTTGTTCCTTACTAATAATGTTTTAGTAAATGTTCCTTTCTTTTCTTTTTTTCTTAAACAAGTTTCTATTTTAAGATGTCCTTTCCAAAGACAGCTGAAAAGATGGCCTCTCTTAGCCATGATTTATTGAAGGGAGTGAAAACTATGAATGCATCCAATGGAAATCAAAGCAAAGATTCCCAAAAGACCACAGAGGAAGTGTTTCTGTAGGGAATAGAGCACACCAAATGTTCTGTGCACTAAGAGCCGCAGCTGCTTCAGCTTGGGGCTCATAACATGGCTGTTTTGACAGCCTCTCACTACAGAGTGCAAGCAATTAGTAGTGCTATGAACATTCTCCTTTATGCTCATATTCAGAGACTTAGCATTTCCCCCCACTGGCTGCTTTCCTCAGCCCTTTTACTCCATGTTTCTAACATATCAAAAAAAAGCATGAAGAGATCTGAAGATAATTATCTGAATGCTGATCTCAAAAAATAAATAAATAAATAAGTGGGGAAACTAAAGAAAAATACTACAAATAATCCCTTTCTGTTGCATATGCCTCCTGTTTCCATAATTATTCTATCAATTTTTTTCTATTGGAGTGTTTTTTTTTTAGAGAATTTGGTAGGTAGAGATATGAGAATTGGAATGTTTAATGTAGGAGTAAATACTAAAGATGAAAAAATAAAATATTCTTCTCTTTTTATCCTATCAATGTATGTGAGTCACAGCACAATAAGTCTTCAGAAAAAAATACAAGAGAAAGGATAATAAGAGATTTACTTTTCAATCAGATAAACCCATAAGTTCTAAAAAAATAATTTTTTCCTAATGTGCTATCATTTCTTTAGTTGATTTATTCAGTCTCTGACCCTTCTGTATATCCTGTGTAAACCCTTCCTCTTTGCTCTATGATAAGCTTATTACCTTTATAACCAGTTGTTCTACCCAGTAAGCATCAACTTGTTATACTTAAAATGACTCTCACAACTTGGCACATTTTTTCATTACACTGTATATTCCAATTTTGGAAATATTTTTGCCAGCAACCAAGAGTTTTTTTTTAACCACACATTTCCAGACTACCCAGCATATCATTAGATTTTGGAAATTGGTACTGCTAAGTAAACATAAAATAATTCTATTTAAAAGTAGTTCTTAAAAAATGAGATACAAGATAGAGTGGCACATACGTAGGTAGGCAGATGATATGCTGTGAAAAGAACTGCAAAATGGAATAATAAAATGATGGGGCACCTGGGTGGCTCAGTTGGTTAAGCGTCTGCTTTCGGCTGAGGTCATGATCCCAGGGTCCTGGGATTGAGTCCCTCATTGGGCTCCTTGCTCATCGAGGGACGCTGCTTCTCCCTCTCCCTCTGCTTGCCCCCCCATCAAGTAAATAAATAAAATCTTCTAAAAAAAAAATAAAGTGTTAAGCCTGAACCAAATATGAAAGTTCATTAGCTCAAACTCTAAGGTGCTACGTGCTCCTGTATGAGCTGAGGTAGAATGTCTAGCCCTGCTGCTCCTGGTCTAATGTCCTTTCTACTAAGCCATGCTGACTCTATACATGTTTGAAAAATGGAGCTCACAGAAGTGGGTAATAAAAATTCATAATCTTTTCCCATATAATGCATACTCTCCTTTTTATGCTTAGCAATCAGGATTCTTCATGCCTTCCTGAATGTTCTTATAAAGCCCTCAGAATCATCCAAGCAGCTACCAAAAAGTTAGATTGTATGGTAGAAACATCTATGTATTCATGCCTCACAATCTGGGGGGAATACAATGGAAATAATTTTAAAGTAGATACAAAGCTCTTGGGGATTGAGTCAGATAATTTGTCTAAATTTATGAAATAAGTAACATTATCATTGCTGCCTAACTTCACATTTCTTTTAGTCATACATATAAACGGCTTCAAAACAGTATAGTTTTCTAAAGGTAAAAAATTAATGTGGCTCTTCAGAGTTTCCAATCCCTTGATTTATAGGAAAGGATATTCAAACTAAGTGTGTTCTCTCAATATATGCACTAATGTGTGTGCTACATGTATTTTTTACAGCGTCTCAGTAGAATGTTCTGCCTGAAGCTCTATGCTTTCCCCTAATGAAAATGAACTACATTACATTCAGTGCAGAACATAAAAGAAAGATCTTTCAGGAATCAAGGCTAGTAATTTATCAGTTTCATCCTCAAAGTAAACCACGAAGACCTTTGGGTCAGATTTGGGACCAGTCATAGTACATCTGCACATTCACTTTAAAAGACCTGACTTCTAGGGGTTATTAGGACTCTGTTCAAGGTTTCTGGTACATAAACTCTCAAAATTTAATTACAGGCATGAATAAGGCGGTAATAGTTTCAAACTCCATAGTATTTATTTAGCTAGCCAGCCCTGTAGTGATGTATTTTCATTCACTCATTTTCAGGATGAGATGAGCACCATCAGCTATGCAACTGATAAATGGCTTCTAATATAATACCAGTTGGTTTAGGTTTTATTGGTTAGACCCTCAGTTGAATCTGTCATATATTGAAATAGATATGCAATGGGCTTAGCTGTAGGAAATTTTAAACTCCAGCTCTTTGGGGAAATGTTATCCATAAAAAGCCAATTGTACCAGTATTTGCTGAGTGGTGGTGACTGCTGGTGGAGATGAAGTGCTCTGCTTTTCTGGAATGCTGTGGGCTAGAATGGAATTGGTAGACTCTGTCCTTTGGGGAGCCTTCAAAAGCTGGCAGTCCATCTCCTGTTGCTCCCTCTGTAGGTTGTAAATGAAAAGATAATTTGCAAGGTGATCACTTTTTTTTTTAACATAAATGTATAGTAATGCAGCCGGCAAGATTAGCGTCAGTCAGACTGAGCACTAGTTGGAAATATTTTTTTTACACAGAAATCCTCCTGAAATGGTAGTGCATTATATATTACATGGCATGTGTCTCATGAGAAGTTAAAAATAGTAAAAAAATAAAAATAAACAAACAAAAAATCCTAACTTTGTGTACTATAATTGTCCAAGGTTCCTTTTTTTCCAGAATAAAGCCAATTAAGTATTTCTAATCTTAGCTATTTCTAATCATATTTATATAATTTACACAAAGAAAAACATATGATATTATAAATATTTATGAAATCATTTTTCTGTCCAATAAGAATTTCAAAGATATAAGTGAGATTGTGGATTGCACAGCCTTTTTTGAGTTTAAATTTAAATACCTCAATTTCCATAAGAAAGCTAATGTTTTAAGAAACAGCAACTGCTTTTCCCATGTTCTTTCTGAGTAATACATTAGTTTGGCAGTCAGGGAGGGATAATAAGAATTTGACTTCTCAATATTACAGAAATCGCTCCACAGAATTACTTATCATCTTCAGAGTATATAGTCTAGAGTATAGCGCATATATAGTCTTGCAGTTAAATATGATATATTTGCAAAGAAGCCAAAGGAATTTAGCATTTCATAAAAGCTTTGGATCAGACAGACCTGAGTGTAAATCCTGCAACTGTGTGACCTTGGGTAAAACATTTAACTACTTCAGTATGTAGAGCAGTAAAAAAGGATAAGAATTATATTTAAACTCAGGAGTGATTGAGGAATTCAAAAGAAACAGTATCTATGCTGGAGTTTAGTAATTTATTTGGTAAATGGTAGCTGATTATTATGTTGTTCATAATAGTGTTAGTAATATTAATGGTAGCAGTTATCGTAATGCTAAGTAGTAATTAAGACTGGTGTAAAGAAGAGAATCTACTGACTTCTCCTAGAAGAGTTAAGAAAGGGTTCCCAGAAAGAATGTAATTTAGATTGTTGATGAGAAGTAGAAGCTTGCTACTTTAGGACATATTGTAAGAATATTTCAGGCAGAGGAAAAAGTTGGACATGTATGTTCAGTGGTGTAGAATTACATATCTAGATAATATCCTTTCTAGGATTTTTGTGAATGGGAAGCAAGAAACAGGTATTTTGTGCTGTTGGGCTTAATTATTTTACAGGAATAGGAAATTAGATCATCTACTGAGAAATGGTAAGGTTGAGAATGAGGCAAAGGGTAAAAGTGTTCCTTTGTTTTAGTAGACATTGACACAAAAAGGAAAAGCATAATTAAAGTTCCCTCACTGCAAACTGAGGTAGGTTGGAGACCCTTGTTATGTGGTCTTCTACCCTGGAAGAATAGCAGAGTATGGGAGAGGAGAAAGTGGGTGACCAATTCAGCGTGGGGTTCAGCTGAGCAATAGTATGACAGTAGAGTAAGGGAACTGAAGAATCAAGGGAGATAGTGGTTCAGAAGATCAAATTGCAGTCAGCATAGAATAATGACAAAAGCAAAGCCAGAAAAAGAAGAAAGAAAAAGAAGAAAAGAAAGAAAGAAAGAGAGAGAGTGGGAGGGAGGGAGGGAGGAAGGAAGGAAGGAAGGGAGGAAGGAAGGAAGGGAAGAAAGGAAGAACCCAACACTGGATATTGCTTGGAATTCAATAAGCAGGCTTAATAAGAATGAGAAAATGGAAGGATTGAGAGCAGAATACTGGAATATAAGAGGTCTACTCTGTAGGAGTAGTAGGCAGAGTAAAGTTCCCCAAAGATGCCCACATCATGATCCCCACAACTTGTGGATATGTTATATGGCAAAAGGGACTTTGTGAATATGATTAAGCTAAGGATCTTGAAATGGGAAGATTATCCTGTATTATTCAAGTGAACCAATGTAATCCCAACAGTCCTTATAAAAGGAAAACAAAGGTCCAAGCAGTAGTAGGATATGTACCAAAGGAAGCAAGTGGAATGATATGAGGAAGAGGCCAGGAGCCAAGGGATCCAAGCAGCCTCTAGAACCTGGAAGAAATGGAACAAATTCCCCTCAGGAGCCTTTTGAGGAAGCAACACCTCAATTTTACTCAACACCAACACCTCAATTTTAGTTCTAGAAGACTCTTTTTTGGGCTTGTGACCCCCCCCCACACACACATACACAACTATAAAAAAATAAATTTGTGTTGTTTTAAGCTACTAAGTTTGTGGTAATTTATTATAGCACCAGAAAGAACTAATATGGAGGATTCCTGGTTAAAAGGTTTAAGGTATGGGTGACCAAAATTGGCACTAAATTATAAGACTTGAGAGGTTTACAGAGTGACCCATGGAAATGGAGAAGAATGTGATCTTACTGTGAAAGTCTTATACAACTTTAATAAATAAGCAGAGATGTTACCTACACTGTTAAACTCTAGAAAAACTGTTTTGTTTTTTCTTTTCTGTGCTCCTAAAACATTTTTATTATAACTGTATGTATTAGGTAGGGATGCCATAACAAAATACCATGGACCAAGTGGCCTTAACAACCAAAATTTATTTCTTTACCCTTCCAAGGGTTAAGACCTCATCCTATGAATTGAATTGGGGGGACACCATTCAGCCCATAACACTGTACTATAGCATTTATAACAGCAGTCTGACTCTATTTTGAGTTTATTTTCTCTCTTATGGGATCCCAATCTTCTTAAGGACAGAAATATCCTTTTATTCAATTTGGTTTCTTCAGAATGCCTGTCACTGTTTCTTGCTTAATAATAGAATCTTAATATATAAGTAATAAAATGATCATTTTGACAATCCATTTTTCAATTGCCAATATCTAATTTCTAAAAAAAAAAAAAAATAGGTGATTACCCATCTGGTATTAAATGATAATGGTATTTCTACATTTCCCCACATCATTAGTACATCTATCTGGGATCATTCTACCTTCGTCCATGATAGTGTATAGAGATTTGATGATGATGAAGTATACCCCTCCTAAGTAGTATACTCATAGTTCTATCTTAATCAGAGAATATCAACTAATGTTGATGCTAATTAAAGCTAATTAAAATAAAATATATATCTGCTCTTCATTTTCCTATAAATTGTATCATCCAATCCTTTTCAATAAAAATTTATTTTGATCTTATTATATTCCCAACACTATGCCAGCAATAAAATTTTATATAAATGAAACAGCAGTATGGTATTATTACTAGTTGGGAAGAATATTATAACTTTATTTTGCAGGTATTTATAAAAATTTAAGAAAGTGAAGAAAATCGCTATACAAGGTATACTGGTATCCACTCATTCATTTATTCATTCATCAAATATATATGGAGGATTTATTATGTGCTACTGTGGAACAAAGTAGATAAAGTTTAAGTAGAGAACTAATAAAGAAAAATCTTAATGAAATTCTTGCACAAATAATGTTTGGTTGCAATTATAGTAAGTGCCACAAATGAGATATGTAAGGTGCTATAAGGCCTATAGTGGGAGTTTTACCTAACTCTACAGAGCAGGGAATGTTTTATCTAGGAAGTTTGCTTTTTCTTGGAAGATCGCAAATGGTGGGGGGGGTGGGAGTCAATAGATGAGAAGAGGAGGGAAGACCGTTTCAGCAAGAGGACAGTATGTGCAAAGGCCCTGTGACCAGACAGAGTTTGAACTCTACTAGAGGCTGAAAGAGGAATGACAACAGGAGGAACAAGGACTGCTAGGAGGAATGTAAGAGATCAGTTGTGAAGGGCTCCAAGAAGGCATGTTAAAGTCTTTGGTGTTTTTTTTAAGAACAATGGGAAGTCACAGCTGGGTTTTAAGGGAGAAGGTGCCATGACTGAATTAGAGTTTCAGAAGCACCGTTTCACTTGAGGATTGAAGGATAACTTTGAGAGAGCCTGGAATGGACATAGTAGGTCAGTTGTAAGGCTGTTACAGTGATCCACAAGATGGCAATTTGAATCAAATGATTAAATTAAGTGAAGAGAAATGTAGAAGGATTTTCAAAATGCACATTAAGACTAAAGGTGATATTAATATGTCATATTTGGATGTCATTTTATACATATTTAAACACATTTATATTGCTTATTTTTCAAGTCAAGTCCTGTTAACAGTAGAGAATAATGCATACAAGTATTGTAGGTGGTTGAGACAAAGAGAGAAGAGTGACAGAAGGGAATTTCAGTGTCAGGAGAGGCCTTCTGTACTATTGGTTTTGAATATTATATCTTAAACATTCATGTAGGTTTGAATTCCATGCCATAATATATTTGTGTTGCTTTTAATACCAAATCATTTCATTTTTCTCCCCAAAATCTTCTAGTGAAATTCTTTCTATTGGATTATGTACTAATATCTTTATTCTAAGAATTCAGCATCTCCTGATTACCACTTTTTCTTCCTGGGAATCCATGTCCCCAATTTCATAAGCTCAATCTCACCTTATGTCATTTGACTCTCCCAGCCATGAGTCAAAGAGCCATGCCACGGAGAGCCATTACCATTAAAGAGATGAGAGAGCTGAGGCTTAGACAGAACAGAAGATCCCCAAGGTCAATTCCTGGAGATGAACAGAGCTGAACTGTGGGACCATCATAAACACAGTAAAGTTTTTGTTTGTCAGATCTTAATGGCAAGGCGGTAACATGTCAGAGAATTAGGTGATTTATGCCGTCACAGTATTGGGAAAATTAAAATGTAATAAAACTCAGTTGGCTTCAAGTACTAAATCCATACAGACTGAAAAATAAATAGGCATTGCCAAGAGAAAGCTGAGAAGGTCTATTTCAAAATGTAGTTATTATACAGAATCAATTGCAGTTTTAATAGAAATCATACTTTATCACAGGCAACATAAGAATTACGTGCTGCTGCGTCAAGGTAAAATGGATATAGTAGCATCATAACAAATTAAAAAAGTACATCCTTGGGAATTTTCAGAGACTTTGATAATTCTTGACAATAATGATAATGATAATGACAATTTTTATTCATTCCATGTAACTCCAAATAGTATAAATGGTGAGACATGAAAGCTTTCTATGTCAATTAGAAATTTAAAAATACAGTTTTTCAAAATACCTGCATGAGAGGGATCACTATGGAAAAATGGATAATGGGTGGCAGCATGCTCTAAAATCTATGGTTAAAAATTTACTACCACTCTTTGACTCAAAAGAAAAATCTAGTTTCTTGAGCCATAGTAGTTTACCCACAGTACATATTTGCATAAAAATAATCAGCTTTTGGGGCACCTGGGTGGCTCAGTCGTTAAGTGTCTGCCTTTGGCTCAGATCACGATTCCAGGGTCCTGTGATCGAGCCCCACATCGGGCTCTCTGCTCTGCGGTAAGCCTGCTTCTCCCTCTCCCACTTGCCCTGCTTGTGTTCCCTCTCTCGCTGTGTCTCTCTCTGCCAAATAAATAAATAAAATCTTAAAAAAAAAAATCAGCTTTTTAGGATTGTGAATTTGGTGATTTCTTAAGCATATAATTTAATTATGAATAATTGCTAGTCATATGTAGACATTTAGTACAAATTCTCTTGTATCTTTTCTCCAATGTACTCTTCAGATCCCACTGTTGCATGTGATACTTTAGCAGGCTCCTTTCCCAGCCAGAAGAAAATAAAGCAAAATGGAAGTTTTACTAACTCTGAAATGTATGCCATTGAAAAACAAAAGTAAAAGCCACGTTACAGTTAGTGAATATATTTCTTTTAATTATATTCTGAAGCAAAGGACTAAATAGAAACCATGTCAAGTTTGGATAAAAATGAAATGTGAAAGCAAAACAATAAAAATAAACAAAATGACAAAACAAGAAAAGAGATAGTTGCTACATAAAAACAAAACCTCTATATTTCATTGCCTAGAAAGAACCAAAAACAATTTCTGAAACCTGGTATCCAAGTTTCAAATGTCAAATTAACAATATTCAGTTTATAGCATATCCCGGAGGAAGAGAAAATGTGAGTGGAGGAAATGACCAGCCTTAGGGAAACAAAAACATTTTGTGTACTGATGGAATTTATGGAGTTCCCATTTTTCCCATGTCAGTGGCAAATAATTATACTACGGTCTTACTTGCAAGTATCTACATTTTTTTTTTTCAGTAGTGCTGGAGCAGGTCACTGCCAGAGATAGAAATTCAGGCATTAGAAAAGATTATGGCTTTAGTATGAGTACATTCTTCATACCACATAAGATTAACTATCAGAAGCAGAGAATAATGAGCAGAGTCTTGCTGGCAGGGTAGTTAAGAGCATGATCTTTGATGCTGGACCACCTATACCCAAATCCCAGCCTTGCCTTTTAATAATTACATGACCTTGAGCAAATCATTTAATTTTTCAATGTCTCGATTTCTTCATCTGTAGAATGAGGACAGTAATAGTAACTACCTGCTTTAATCAATGTGAGGAATAACTGAGTAAAAGGGAACCCTTCAAATTGTGTGGAATGAATTTGAAGATGTACAAAGGGTTTGCTATGGTGACATAGTACATAAACTAACAAAAAATTATGAATAAATGGACACATACATTTTAATTACTTTGTCCCAAGCCTTGTACTTATTGTTTATTTACAGTTTAAAATACCTCCACAAAGCACATATTAAATTGCTTACATGTTAAAGATGGAAAAAGCTTGGATGTCACATTTTTGTGGAGCTTTTGATGATTTTCTATAACTAAGTTTGTGGCCTCTCCTTTGAGTTTCTACAGTATGTTCTGCTGCTCCTCACCTTCTCAATTGCTATGCAGCATTGTAATTGCCTACTTGTCTGCTTTCCAAACCACACTGTAAGCTCTGTGAAGGCAGGGTCTGTGTTTTGTTCACTCATAAATCATCTCAGGGGCTTGCCATAGTCTCTGTCATTAGTAGTGGGTCATAAATATATTTGTTACATATTCCATGAAATCCTCTGTTACAGACTTTGTAGCTCAAGTGGCTCAAAACTCATTTTTAGTTATTCTCTTCCCTGTCCCCTTTGCTATGGATACTGAAAAATCCTGTCACTTGCCCAGGCTTTCTTGCAAGTAGGAGGGACCATGTGACACACTTCTGGCCAATGAGCTATAAATGAATAAACTTCATGAAGGAAGTATGATGGTATGTGAAGCTTTTGTTTTTCTTCAAAAAAAGGGATAAATATAACAGATTCCATTTCTTTCACTCTTTAGAGTAAATATGTATAGTAGATCTGTGCAATCATTTTAAGACCACAAAGTGATAAGCACAGTGGTATGGGCTGAATTGTATTCCTCCACCAAAGGTCATATGTTGGTGCCTTAACCTTCAGTACCTCAGAATGTGACTTTAATGGAGATGGAATCTTTACAGAAGTAATTAAGTTAAAATGAAACCATTGTGGTGGTCCCAGTCTAATATGACCTGTGTCCTTATAAGAAGAGGGGTTGGGACACACACAGAGGAAAGACCATAGGAAGACACAGGAAAAAACGGACCCATCTACAAGCCAAGGAGAGAGGCTTCAGAATAAAGCCAACACTGTGTCGACACCTCGACCTCAGACTTCTAGCCTCCAGAATTGTGAGAAAGTAAATTTCTGTCATTTAAGCCACCTAGTATGTGATACTTTGTTATGGCAACTCTAGCAAACTAACGAACACACAGACCCCACCGAACATATGAGAATGATGCAACAGGGCTTCGATAGGTAAATCAACACCAATAACTTCTTAACTCTGGTCTTATGTGAGATAAATATCCCCTACTCGTTTGAGCCATTTTAAGTCAGAGTTTCTGTTAACTTCAGTTGCCCCCTAGAACACTCTTCTTTTTTTTTTTCTCTCAGGTAAGCCCAACCTGATTCTAAGTTTGGCATGAGAACTTACTATTACTAAAACTTGTGTATCATTTTGTTTACCAAACTGTCCAGAAATAGTAAACAAGCCAGATTTGGGTCCGAAAATTCAAATGACAGTTGCAAAATCAGCATAAGGATCATGATTAATTTAAATTAAATTCAATAGATTTTTTTTTTTAATGAGTCTGCTAACAACTGACATTCTCTGGGGAAGTGTGACTCAGTGGGGCCTTATCTGTAAAATATCATAACATTTCAACATTTTTATAGCTTTTAATAAAGAGTATATGCTTGTTATTAAAAAAAATCTGAGCAAGGATTTTAATAGACATACACAAAAATATAAGTGGCAGAAGGAAAAAAAAGAACTCTAATAGGGCACGAGTGTAATAAAGGTCAAGAGGAAATTAAAATTAGAATGATGAGACAAAAAACAAAAACAAATATTCCTAAATTCTGTTAATTACTTCTAAAATTTTTAATGATGGTACTGCTATTGCATTCCAGGGATTTTTATCATTCCATTTACTACCCCAAACAATTGGGTCTTTACTGCGTTCAGACAGGAGGGATATCTAACTTCAGATTTCCTCCTGAGGGTCTATTCTCTATGACCATCCTAGACTACTTTTCTAAGCCTAGATTCCTTAGCAAATATTTCCTGAGGCAAAGCTTATGTGTAAACACTGCATTGAGAGAGACTGTACACTCACAGAGGAACAGGAGTGAGGGCGAAGGGAAGTGAGGCAGTGAAGAAGGGCAAGGAGGTTTAAAGTTGGATATCACCAAACTGTCCCAGCTTCACAGGAAGTACAGTCAGCTGCTTAGTCTTGGGAAAGACACCCAGAGGATAGAAGACACCACCCGCTCAAAAATGTCAGGAGAGGAAGCAAAAGCAATCTTTTAGTGTACTTTTTCCAGTCTTTTATCTTTCTTTGGGCAATTATTATTTCCTTTTTTAATTTCCTTTCCCATTCTTCTGCATTTTGCTAATTAGCCCCTTTGGGGCTAATTGGCTCCTGGGGAATCTGGCATTTCCATGAGTCCATCTTGGTCCTACTGAAGAGCTGGAGTTGCTTCATCTCATACCACGAGGGCAGTCGAATTCTTGCTGAAGCCCCGCTCTCACTCCTGGGGTGGTAGGATCATTTGCAATGTTAGAGAAGAAGTCATAATGTCATGGTAATAAAGTTTGCCTTTAAGTCCGTGGGAGCAGTGAAAGCCACCACCGGAACTACTCTCTGTGGGAAACAGGCAAATGGCCAACTCCCTGGCCCAGGGTTAGAGTGGAGCTAAGCAGATCTGGAAGGCTCAGAACCTCGCCTGAATACAATTCATTTTTCAGTTATTTGTCTATGAGCTTTACACTCTTTTTTTGATGAATTGTGCAGCATCATTATACTAATAGATTTATTTGAGCACAAACAAAATTAAATTCTAAATATGCACTGTCGTCATTCTCACTACGTACATGTATGAAGTTAACATGAGTTTTAATATTTGCTTTAATTTCATCATAACTTTATGCCTCAGCGACCATTTTTGAACCATTTGTAAAGTAGTCATTAAATTTTTCCAGTTTTCCCCCTTTGGGTTGCATGTTAGGGTGGTACTTTTATCCTTTGAGTTTAGAAATGTAAGCAAAGGTGGCAGGTGGCACATCCAGGCAGAAGTAGAAGTGTCCTTACATGAGTAAGCTGTATACTCTTCCTATGACTTCTACTGGTCACAGAAGCAGGATTGAAGCAGAAGCTTGTGATGCTTAGTGACTAAATGGATTAGAGCTCCCTGCCCATGCATTTGGGATAGAAGCCTCAGAAAGAAATACACTTTTATTACGTTAAGCCACTAAGATTCAGGGATTGTGTGCTACTGAAATACAACCTAATCAATCAGAGTTCTAAAAGGAAGCCCCTTAAACTAAATGATTGAAAATATTTAAATGAGGGTGTTGTATGAAGCTGCTGTCATCAGAGGTTAAGGAAACTGACCAGGAATGATGTAGTGTGTGGGGCTGGTGACATTGGAGAGCTGTTATGACGAGTAGACGTGGGGCAGGAAGAGGGCGAATTCATTATCAGAACATGGATAGTATGGTTGTGTGGAGAGGGCCTGACAATAGCCGTCACCTTCAGTAAAGGAATGCAGCCAACCCAGAGTGACCTGAAGGAGAATAAGTACCCTGACCCTTTTTTCCCTTTGCTCTCCAGTCTTTTTCCAGTAACTTCTACTGATGAAATCTCTTGGAAGCTGAAAGACAAGGGAGTGTATTGAAGTGGATAATAGCATCAGGTGCCCAGAAAGGAGCACAAAGTAGTGAAGAGAAATATATAGATCTAGAGGGCCAAATGGAAATGTCCACCAATGTAACCTATGCTGACTGATACAGAAATTGATACTGGGTACTGCTGTGACAACAAGGCTAAAACACGTGGGATCGATATGAAGGCGAGAAAACAAGTAGGGAGGCATGATATTGGAGCCTAAAAGGACAGTTCATGTTATGCAGGGTCAAAACGTTTGGTAATATTTCCACCTTTGCTTTGAGGGCAGCTCATATACTTTGTGAATTCGTGGACCTAGGAGAAGTGATGAGAAAATAAAACGCTAATGGTATGTAGTGGTTGTTATTGACTGCATTAGTCAAGGTATCAGCACAACAAGATGCATCGAAGTAAACAGACTTTAAAGAAAATAGGACAAGTCTACAAATTCAAGGACATATTGGTTTGAAAGCAGAAATGTTTCTCAGTTCCAAATAGTAAAAAAAATAAAATGGAGAAATGCTTTGCATTAAAAAGGCCAATTATGAAACTCAGACTCTTGGCAAGCATTGAATCAAAGGCATGACCATTAAACTCATTATTAAAACCTCTGAATGGCTTATGGCAATACGTGGCGGGGGGGACCCTCTCAATTAGTCAAAATATCTCTGGGAAAATAGAATAAATGTTTAGATTTCCTACTAAAAACTGATAAGATCATGGTACCTGCAGTTATGTTAAGAGAGAGATTCATGGGGCTTTAGTCAATAAAGTGTGAGCAGATGACACACATCCATCCTGAGCAGAGCTTTTAGGACCAGTGCATGCGTTGCCAGGTTCTCTTCTCTCTGCCACGGCAATCTAAGAAACAGGTGTCACAATGAAGCCTCTGAAGGCCTTGACCCTGATAGGGATAGTGAAGAGAGTCCCCTGCTGGTCGTTTAGACATGAAGCAAGAGTAAGAGACATTTGGTTCTATTAAGCCGCGGAGTTGTGTGGTTATTTATTATTATCTAACATGTGTTGAATAATACAAGCCAATAATCAACTTGTAGAATTAAAGATATTATGCAATATAGTAGTAACTATGGAAATGCAAACTGAACAAGTGAAACTATAACAGGCAAAAATATACAAAAAAGGAAAATCATGAGCCATACCTTTAGGCTCCTTCAAGCCATTCAGAGCATAATGGTTAATTAGGGGGAAAAAAAAAAGAGAGATAGAGAGAGAATTACTTTAAAGATTACTGTAAAGATTGTGAAGAATTTTCAATTTTATAAAATATATATGAATAAGTTGGGGTTTTTAAATCAAAAGTTCTAATCATCCCATGTAATTTTAAAGAATTTTCAGAGACACTGTTTTGATATGTCCAGAAAATTATGAAGACCCCAGCATAGAGAACAAGAGTTTATGAGGCTGATACAAAAGTTCTGATTGGTCTACATGTCACCTTTGGAATTTTCAGGGAAAAATTCTGTGGTATAGTACAAATTACATACAGTTGATCACTGAACAACATGGTTTTGAACAGATTTTTTTCAATAAATACAGTACAGTACTGTAAACATATTTTCCTTATGATTTTCATAATTACATTTTCTTTTCTCTATCTTACTTTATTGTAAGAATATAGTTTATAATATATATAACATAAAAATATGTGTAAATTGACTCTTTTTGTTATTGGTAAGGCTTCTGGCCAACAGTAGTTTATTAGTAATTAAGTTTTGGGGGAGTCAAAAGTTATACTTGGATTTTCAACTGCATGGGGTCAAGCATCCTCAGCCCTCTGGTTGTTCAGAGATCAAGTGTATTATCTTTTATTCCGGATTCTGATTTAGAGTTTCTAAAACCCTTGGTATTTCCTCAGTGATGAGTGCCTTTTGTTATTCATAAGAAGCCCCTTTGGACCCTGCTGGAGTTTATGCTAAAGAGTTAACTCCTAGTAGGCCCCTATATAGCTTCAGGATGACTGCTGGTCAACAGAGATACCAACCACCTGATAAGAGGGTTGGAACTTTTAGCCCAATCCCTGAATCTCCTGGGAGAGGGGCTGGACATTGAGTTTAAATAATCAGTGGTCTATTATTTAATCAATTGTGTTTATGTAATGAAACCTCAGTTAAAAACTCTGAATGACAAGGTTTCTGGGGGCTTCTGGAGTGGTGAACACATTGAGGTCCTCAGAAGGTAATGCTCATAGAGAAGGCATGGAAGCACTGTGTCACCCCCCTACCCCGGTTCCCCCACATACCTTGACCTATGTTTCTCTTCTATTTGGCTTTTCCTGAGTTTTATCCTTTGTAATAAAACTAATCATTAGTATAGTGCTTTCCTGAGTTCTGTGAGTGTCCTAGTGAATTATCAAAACTGAAGAGGAGATTGAAGCAACACACAAATTTGTAGCCAGCTGGGCAGAGATGCAGATAACCTGAGGACCCCAGTTTTGCTGGTTCCTGCAATCTGATTGGGAACAATCTTGGATCTTGTGGGACTGAATCCTTAACCATTGGGATCTGTGCTAACTCGAGGTAGTTAACATCAGAATTGAATTGAATTGTTAGACAATCAGTTGGATGCTGAACTGTTAGAAAAACAGTCAGATTTAGACCCAGAAAACAGCAAGAAAAGTTTCCTTTCAATTTTCCCTGAAGCCAAAGTACACTAGGCACTACCTGGAGTAGGAACTCCAAATGGGCACAAAGCAGCTGGGAGGAAATGCATCATGTGTCTGGTAGAAAAATCACATGCTAATTGAAAAATAGAAAAGGTCCTTTTTTAGAGGCTAAGAAGTCTGTGTGAAGACGATCAAATTTCCATACATAGTAGAAGATGGAAAAGGATTATCAGAAGTAGCAGTGAATGAGTTTGCTTGTTTTATTTCCTATCATTTTGTCTAATATTCATATCTGAATTTGCTTGGGTTTTTTTATCCCTACAGATGTTCCATTACCTTTGGCCAGTTTCTTTTGTGGCTCTTCCTTCTAGATTCAACTATTTTCATGATTATTTCAACCTTTTTTTTTTCCTTTTGAGCCAAATTTCAGGGTACTAGTTCTGCCCTTCTCCAATAATTTCCTTTTAGTCTGTTTAATTTTCAGCTGAGCATCTGGTTGTTCCTATATTCATACCCTTCAGTCTTAAAACCCAGCCATGCCCAGAGATTTCCTCAAACCAGTCTGTTAGTTGGGAAATAATCAGCATATGCTTCAAAGAACACATCTCAGAATGATGATAGTTAGAAAAACTTCAGGTAATTAGAGATACCACAAAGTTCCCTACACCAAACAAAGCACAGCACTAAGGAATCCTACATAGATTATTGATTTGGAAACAAAGTATATCTATATTCAACAAACCTCGACTTCCAACTCTCTGGGAATTGGGGATTATAGAAAGCAAGATGTAGTCCCAGAAAAGGATTAAGAGTTGAAAGGAGCTAAGAGAAAATGCATATTTAGATTGGAAATGAGAATGTGAGTATTAATCAGGACATTATTCAGTACTACTGGGAAGAATCCATAAACCCCAAAGGGAACTGTTTCAACCTGGAGCTACCAGGCTAATTCCTGTGGCTGCCATATTCCATAAGAAAGGTAATGCATCACATTTTCATTTCAAAGTTATAGAAAACTTTTAATGTCTAAAATAAAAAGGGTAATTTATTGCCTTACGTAACTAAAAAGTCCATGAAAGGATCTGGTCAATTGTAGCTTGGTATGAAGGGCTAAAGGGTGTTTATACCAGGTCTACTGCCACTTGTTGATTCTTCTTTCCTCCATTTTGGCTTAATTACAAACTCCTTTGAGTAGCCAGATGGCTACCATAAGTATCATGGCTTTATTCTCCCAGGGTCAAGTCCAATATAAAAGAGTAGGGACTTCTTTTGCAAAAGTCTGACTAACATCTCAATATCCCCATAGGTTGCATCCTTATCGCTGAATTAATCAGTGTAGCCAGGGGAAAATGATATACTTAGAGATGCTGAGACATCTGACAGACAAAAGATTAAAGCTACTAGCCTCATTTTATGACCATCACAATAGCCTCTTACATCCTTGGCCATCACTAGAAAGGGCAAGAACAAAATAATAATAATAACAATTTTCCCTCCAGCACTGGATAGTATGCTGGATGTATAGTAGAGTTCATCAAGTTAAGCATTTTAATCTGCCCAAAAGGGGCTGAACAGTAGACCAACATTTGTAGATAATAAGGATGAAAAAAAAATAAAGATCAGAATTTGGAACCTTTTCAGGCCCAACATAACTAAAAGAATTCAGGATACAGTCTTGCCCAGATCCATGCTGGAAAGCCCAATACCCGGGCGAGGTGCATCTCATCTATAATGCAATGCACAGTATAATTGTTAAGGGATAGTACACAGAACAGACAAAGTTGAACAAACTTCTCATCTTTCACTCTTAATCTCTCTAAGTTTATACAGCCTGGGCCAGTACCTTCCTGAATTTATTGTTATAGAGCTCAAATGAAGTTCAGTTACCCAGATGTCTCTGTGAGTCAGGGTAACAAGTTTTTTGCACTTGTTCTAGACTCCATCTTTCTCTTTCTATCTGACAGAGAGATCTCCTCATAAATAATGTTGGGAAAGGAGAAATAACTACTTTCTATTCAGACTTTACCATGTGCAAGGCTTTTATTTTTATTGTCCATTTTACATAAATGATCTTTTCTAATTCTTCCAACAGGTGAAAAAAATATTATATCTTATTTTTTTTTCTTTCCCAATGAGCAAAACTAAGGCTTAGAAAACACTCAAGTAATTTGCCTGAATTTACACAGCACACAGAAATGTTTCAGCTTCATCTCAGGGCATCTGATCTCCACATATCATGATTCCCATCCTTTGGCTCTCCTTCCCTGTCTTCTTTCTATTTGTTTTCTTTATTTTTCATATATATTCACCTTAGGATTTTAAAAATAAAAGCCTAAAACATTTCATACACATTTGGAGTTATCTTTGGAATTTTCTTCAGTCCCATTTCCTACTTTCACAATGGCAACCACTATAATGAATTTGATGTATAACCTTCCAATGGACTTTTACTAAATCTAAGCATTCATGTGCAATATATGGTGTTTCCAGGTCAATAAAAAATCATAAATCATATGAAAATTTATTTGTTATTATATAAGTTGTTTTGATCATTCAACATGATATTTTGAGGATTTAAACATGTTGATACATGTATATTTGTTTTATTCTGTTTTAACTAATATACAGCATTTGAAATATAAATATGCTAGCATTTATTTATTCATGTCCTTATGATGGACATTTAAAATAATGCTATTATTATCACACATATCTATGATAATTGCAGCATCATATCTGGCTACCTGCCTCCTTTTGCATATTGTATTAGTTCTCTATTCCTGCCATAATAAATTACCATAAATGTAGTGGCTTAAAACAACACAGATTTATTACCTTAAAATTTGTATGTGTTTTGGCAAGATAATATGTCTTGAACAGTTTTCCTTCATTCTATACATTCTTCTAAGAATGGATTTTACTCTTCTATTTTGTGGGTGTATCTTATCTTTTAACTAAGCCTTATTGTTAGACATTGAGGTTCTTACCACTATTTTGCTACTTTTGGCTGACACGTTTTAAGTTCTCTGCCCAGAATAGAGTAATTTGTTCATCTGTGGGAACATTTCTCCTTTCTAACTGTGTACCATTTTATTTTGGATGTGGTGTCCTGTCTCTGTCAAATAGCATATGCTCAATATATTTTGTCAAAGAATTCATAGGTGGTTGGGGTGGCACCATTTAACTATGTTTTATTTCATGACCCTAGATTATTGGGCCATAGATGATTGGGCAGATGACAGGCACTTAGTCCAATCTAAGCTAGTGAGACTCCCTTCCCTAGGAATTTGGAATTGAGACAAAATGAATATAGTCTCAGATTTGGCTGCTTTCTTGAACAGCAATGTAAGGATATGGGCTTTAATAGTTATGTGATCATCTTCTACCTGGTAGACTATAGAGCAGACAGAGTCTGCAGAGAACCATGATGTAGAAATGCTGAATTAAAAAGGTAAAAAGATAGGGAGAAAATATTAAGCATGAGTGCCTTGATGCTTTTTAAAAATTTTTTATTATACTTATAAAAAATTTAAAATGTGCTTTTCTTATTAGCAGTGGTTCTCAATTTTTAATGTGCCTCAGAATCACTAAAGGTGCCTGTTAAAAATTCAGATGCTTTTGTCTAAACCTGAAAAGTTTTGACCCAATGTGTTTTGAGTGGGTCCAGGAATTTACATATTTATCAAGCATTCCAGCTAATTGTAGTGCAGGTATATGAGAAACACTCTTTGGAAAGTGCTGCATTGTGTCATGTTTCTTCTTTAGTACTTCCTCTGCATTCCTTTTTTCCAGGCTTCTTTCCCAACATCATCATCATCTAACTGCTTCCCAAGAAACAAATCTCCTTATGAAGTGCTATATGCATTTACCACATACAATGTTATATGAAGCAAGTACAAAATTATCTATTTCTCCTCTATGTACTCAACTATCAACGATATACCTAAATTCCCAAAAGAGAAAATAGTACTGGAATATATTTTATTTAAATTGAAGCTACTCAATTGAGTGAAGGGCAATATATTTCAAAGACTGTTGTTCTCCAAAAAGAAAAGAACTAAATGGAAAAAAAATTATCATCTTTAGTGTTAGATATTTCTCCTGAAGACAAAAAGAAACTTGTGAAATTACCTTTAAAGAATCACATATTTAAACTCCTTAGTATAAAAGGCAAATTCACAAAACAGGTACACACAAAATCCTTGGCACTGCAAATTGTAGTTTCCTGACTTTGTGCTTACTCTCAGAAGAAAATTCTGATGCCATTAGTAGGTATTAATTGCCTGGTGCCATTATGATATGATGGCAAGAAAATTGAATTAACCCAAATTTCAACCTAAAAAGAAGAATATTTTTATTTTATTAGCAGGTAAATCCCAGTAATGGAATATATTCAGTCTTCTAAATATGCCCGGATATTTAGTTTCATTTACAAGATTGCAATCAGAGTTAATGAGAAAGCATAATTATCTGATCCGTGTTTATATTCCCTTATTTTCCTTTCATTTTTTGCTTCTTCATGTGTTATTCTTCAGGATAGACGCTAGTCTGCCTAACTGTTCTATTTTATTATAACCCAAATATGCCATAAATAAACATGTTATACAAGAAGGAGAATTGTTTATTCTTCTCTCTGAGCCATTCGGCTTCTTTCTGTGACAGACAATGGAGTCAAGCCAAATGAATGTTGGAAGGCACTATGAATTTATCAGACAAAACACATATTAAGGCCAGATATTATAAACTAGAACTGTATTAACATTTTGGTCATTAAACCAGCTTAATTAAATTTAATTGTATTTCCCCTACATTATAGCTATTGCACACTAACCACATTGCCTTTCCTGTCCTAGAAAAGAAAACTTTATTCCAGAGCAAGTCAACAGTTCAGATTTTCAAGAGTATCTTTGAGATGAATTAGATCATCTTTCATTACCAAGGAAAGAAATAAGGAAGATCAATATGTTTATTTGATAGTGCCAGACTAAGGGTTGATACATGATATTAGAGAGCTTTCTATAGACCACTATTAAGTATTTAACTATCATGTAAGTACTGCTATCTGTCAGTCCTGTATTATTATTCTATAAAGTGAATGATACACTCAGTAATAGTCAAGTCAAACCAAACAAAAAATACAGATTCAATGATTGGACAACAAACACATGAATTTGCAAATTTAAGCAGGTGCTTTACTTTTCACTAGGGTCTAGGTCAAGTGATTACATGTGTGTTTAATATAGTAGACATTATGCATTGGAGAAATGCAAAGATAACTCAGACATGCAATTAAATATAAAATGGAAATTGAAATATGCAAATAAACCACATTTTGTCTTTTTTGAGGAGGAAAAGAATTGCCTTGCTGGGGGCTATAAAGGGCATCACAAAGAGTAAAATATTACATGGACTTTTGAGGATAGTTACACTTTGTGCACAAAAAGAAAAGGTTAGTCCAAATGGAGGGAACCTCATGAGCTGTGACACAGACATTAGAAGGAGAAAAGAATGCGATTGAATTTGACCAAAGTAAAGAATTCATGATAAGAAGTACTAAAAAATATATTAAAAAAATTGGTGGGAAATCATTAAATGCAAGACAGAGACTAAAATTTTTGTACGGAATAAGGAGGCATTGAGGTTTTTGAGTAGTGAACAGAAGGGATGATATTGAGGCAATGCCTTTGACTTTGCATGTTGTAACCTTTAACCTCTTTTCAAGTTTATCCTGATGAATCACATCATCATCTTCGTGAAAGCAAAATCACAACGTGGGCTTAAATCAGCCTTTCAGCTGTCTTTAGTCTAGTTAATAAAAGTAGGACAGAAATATGCTTGAAGGACAACAGTATTCCCTTGACTGTATGGGCAATGTGTGCAGTCAAGACCAAGGGACTATGTAGTTTATTTGATGAAGGTGACTGGAGCACGGCTTTGTGAGACTGCATGATTATGGTTAACTCTGAGTATGACTATGCTTGGCTTTAGTGGGAGGAGCTATTTCTTTAATGGAATATCAGCTGTTACTCTTATTTCCTTAAAAAATTGATAATAATATTATTGTTCTGAATAACGCAGAAACACAATCATATCAGTATTTTTTTCTTACCATTCAGGTTGTCTTTATGTAGCAGAAATATATCAATTTGTGGGCAGTACAAATTCTGCTGTTTCTCTGACAGGACAGGTCATAAAGGAAAAATACTGATGATTCACAGTGAGCACTGGTTGCTTACAGTTCCATTTGTAGAAAAATGTATGCCTTCTTTCTGTAACAACACCATCGATTTATTCATGAGCATTTTCATTTGAGTGTGAAAAGTTACAGACACACCCACAAGGATTTTAGGATCTCCTTGTATTGTGTGTGAACCATTTCAGTGTAAGATATAAGTTGGCATAATGAGTCTTAGCCTGAGGGGGGAGCATAATCTACAAAATATAGAGAAAGATAAATTTGGCTACTCAGTTATTACCATTGTAATTTTAATATGTGAAATTTCTCTAGCTCACTTGGGTGTTTTGTTATCAGCTTCTAGCTTACCTATATATTTCAGAATGGACATATCTCTAGGATTAATAAAGTATTTTAATGGAAATATGTTTCATACTTTTATTTCTGGAACATTTCTAAGAAAAAGATGTGATCTTTCAAAAGTGAATGAAATATCATTGATTTTACAATAACATTCCCAGGAATGGATTTAAAAATAATTTTCCTTTTGGTAGTGGATATTAGAAGTAGCATGTGGAACGAGATCTAAAATCTGTTGTCTATAGGTACTGTAATCTGCTTCAGACCAGGGTTTCTCAACTTTAGCACTATTGACATTTTGGATTAGAAAACTCTTTGTTGTTGGAAGGCTGTCTGTGGATTGTAAAATGTTTGATAGCGTCTTTGGCCTTTACCCACTAGATTTCAGTAGCACCTCTGAAGTTATAAAAACCAAAATTCTTCCAGAAAATGGCAAATGTCCCTGTTTCATAACTGAGTATATACCAATGTATTGGTTATCCATGGCATGTGTAATAAATTGCACCCAAAATTAGTTGTTTAAAACAACACACATTTATTATCTCCCAATTTCTGTGAATCAAGAATTTAGAGGTGGCATAAATTGGTCCTCTTCTTAAGAATCTCTCAAAAGGCTGCATTCAAGTTGTCAGCAAGAGCTGGGGTCTCATCTGAGCTTTCAACTGGAGAAAAGATCAGTTTCTTAGTTCATCTGGTTATTGGCAGCATCCAGTTCTTGGTTCTTATACGGTGGTTCCTAGAGAGCTGGAAGGTCTCAGTTACCAGCTGACTATTGTCTGGAGGCCATACCATGTGGATCTCTTCCATGTGCAAGCTTTGTCCATCAAATTGTGCAAGCTGAGAAGGCATTACTGAGAATCTACTAACAAGACAGAAGTCACAATGCCACGTAATCTAATCATAGAAGTGACATCCCTCAATGTCGTTGTATTCTATTAGTAAGAATCAAGTTATAAAAGGGGATGGGATTACATTAGGCCATGACTACTAGGAAGTGGAAAATATTTGGGGGCCATCTTAGAGTCTGCTTACCACAATCAGATTGGCAAAACCCGACAGCTCATAAACTATGTCAATATTATTCAGTGTTCTACTTTTAGAACAATCACAACTGCTCCCCCCACACCCTAAATAACCAGTAAGGTATAAAGTATACAATTAGGATATAAAGACAGTTTAAAAACTAACCACAACATAGAGGGTAGGGGGTGGGGGGATGGGTTAGCCTGGTGATGGGTATTAAAGAGGGCACATACAGAATGGAGCACTGGGTGTTATACACAAACAATGAATCATGGAACACTACATCAAAAACTAATGATGTAATGTATGGTGATTAGCATAACATAATAAAATTTAAAAAAAGAAGTTTCAGATCTACAAGATAAATCTACAGGATTTGGAGTGGCAGAATGCCGAGTGGGTGATAAAAAATACTGGTTTTAAAACAGGTTCAACACAGCAACCTCTTTGACCTCGGCCACAGCAATTTTTGCTGGACGCGTCTCCAAAGGCAAAAATGAACTATTGGGATTTCATCAAGATAAAAAGGTTTTGCACAGCAGAAAACAGTCAACAAAACTAAAAGACAACCGACAGAATGGGAGAAGATATTTGCAAATGTCTTACCAGATAAAGTGCTAGTATCTAAAATCTATAAAGAACTTACCAAACTTAACACCCAAAGAATAAATAATCCAATCAAGAAATGGGCAGAAGACACAAATGGACATTTCTCCAAAAAAAGACATGCAAATAGCCAACAAACACATGAAAAAATGTTCAACATTACTAACCATCAGGGAAATACAAATCAAAACCACAATGAGATACCACCTCACACCAGTGACTGATGAATCACTGGACTCTACCTCTGAAACTAATAATACATTATATGTTAATTAATTGAATTGAAATTAAAAAAATAAAATTAAAAAATAAAAAAATATAAAACAGGTTCAAAATCTTAATTTTATCTATAGTAAAATGCAGATGGAAGGAATTGACCAAGTCAAATAAACTTTTTTATGAAGAATTGGTATTTTAAGGCAGTTTACTACCCTTTTCCTTTCATCCAGGAAGGGAAGAAAATTAGCCACAGTAGTTTTACTTACATAGGCAACAAGAAGTACAGAATCATTTCAGTTAGGTTTCTTTCACTGTATTTTTCAAATTCAAACATTTTTTCCACAATTTATAGTGAGAAGCACATTTTATACTATGATGCAGAATACATACACACACAGACAAGCAGATAACATCTCACCAAATATTACTCACCTCTTGATCTATTCTGATTCAATACTCTTTTCTCCCATTCCATTGTCTCCCATTCTATTCTATTCTATTCTATTCTATTCTATTCTATTCTATTCTATTCTATTCTATTCTACTCTACTCTACTCTACTCTACTCTACTCTACTCTACTCTACTCTACTCTACTCTATTCTATTCTATTCTATTCTATTCTATTCTATTCTATTCTATTCTATTCTATTCTATTCTATTCCATTCCATTCCATTCCATTCCATTCCATTCCATTCTATTATTCTGTTCAATTTCGTTTTCAAAAGTCATAGTCCAGATCTACTAAATTATTTTATTTTATCACCCCTTAATTTATACTGTTACAAAGTAGACATAATTACAATCAAATCTCTCATCTCATATTACCAACATATACATCTAAGTAACATAGCTTTAAAAGCAAAAGTTAGAGAAAAACTTTTACTTCTGCCTCTACCAATACTACCAAAGAGTTCTGCAATGGCACATCAACCACCAGGGTATTTCAAGTGAACAACAGTATCTGTTAACATGTCTAACTAACTTCAGGAAAACAATCTGTGGATATGAGGGCAGTGATGCTAACTGTCCCATTATGGAATATACCTGAGACCTTGGCCTTATTAGCACCTTGAATGCTAACCAGGCATCTATGAAAAGAAAATGAAACAAGTCAGCATTTTTTTGACTTTGGATCATGTCAAAGGTTAGAATTATTTCTTAATGTTAAAGATTTTTAGACCTGCTTAAATATAAAAATAAAATTGCATACCTTTGCACTTCTGGAAGAATGAGGGGAAGTAAGAAAAAAATTAATGTATATATTACATAGTTTTAGAATTCTTAGAAATTAGAAAATGTAATGAAGAAATTTAGCCTTTAAAATTCAACTTTTAAGTATTAATGCATCGTCCCTGGCTTGAAGGCATCATGTTCCCATATAAATGCTATGACTAAAAAATCAGTCTAAACTAAATTTTTAATTCCTGTCCCCTCACCCCTGTCTACACTGGGGATCTGCAAACTTGGTTTCCCAGAGTATTTTTCCAGTTAGTTACCCTTTGATTGTGATCAATAGGAAGAAATATTGGGTATTCAGAGACAAATGGGGAAGAGAGGAACATGGTCATCGTTCTTGCTCTCCTTTGCTTTCACTCTAGCTCCATTTCTTCTTATTCTGACATTGCCTCTGGAGCATTGGCCACCAAAGATGGAGACCTTTCCTCTGTGCTGCCAGGTTCTGGCACTAACAATTAGTGTTCTAACAATTTGTGTTCTCCCAGCCCCTCAGGTAGTAGCTACTTCTCAGTTTTTTATTTCTGAGTTAATATACTTTCTGATTTTTGCATTTTCCATTTTCAAAAACCTGCATGACCAAGGTTTCCCTGTGTTAAATATTTTCTGTTTGAGATCCTTTGTGTGGTTCTGTTTTCCTGACTGTAAGCTGTCTAATACAAATGTAGGTTTGAATATGTCTTTGGCCACTAACTAGGAGAATAATTCTGAGTATGTTATTTAAATATTCTGCAGTTCATCTTTATCTTTGATAAAGAGATGGGAAAAAATAGTATCTGCCTTTCAGCACTGTTGTGGGTTTTAGTAAGATGGTATATTTAATGTATGTAGCATATAATAGTTATTCAAAAACTGTTAGTAGAAAGCATCTTTATAATGGCTATTTCTATAGCTATAGAGATGGCACTTTTCTTTATATCTAATAGATCGAGAACACATCTCAAATAGTAAAGTTAACTAAGTTAATACTTTATGTGAAGTGACAAAGAGGAAGTTCAGTTGATTAAGAAATGGCTTAGAAATTATCAATCTCATTTTGAAATTTTGCTTAATCATTGCATTTCATCCTGACATCATATGTGTATAAAGAACATGTTGAATCATGTTAAAAATATCCTGTAACATGTCTCCACATTGTGATTTCCAGAGATCCAGTACTAGATGGGGACCAAATTTGAATGTGGGCTGGAATGAACAGTCCTAAACAGGTCTTCATATATGACATATAGAATATATTTATTCTTCAAAGAAAAAAATACATAACAAATATATATATACCTAAATGTATACAGAGCCTTTGTGCCTTTTAAAAAAAAAACTTTTTAACTATAGATTCACAGGAAGTTGCAAAAATGGTACAGATAGGTTCCATGGACCATGCACCGAACTTTCCCCAATGGTTACATTTTACATAACTATAACATAATAGCAAAGCCCAGGAAATTAAAATTAGTATAATGTATATATATAGTTTCATGTAATTTTATCACTCGTGTAGATTCATGACACAATCACCAAAATCAAGATACAGAATAGTTTCATCACCGCAAAATATCTTCCCTTCTTCAAATCCTTTGCCCTTTTCAGTTTATAATAGTTCATAATTTTCTTAAATATTTCCTCTACATAGAGAACCACATCCCACAGATGTAATAATGTTTATTTCATTATCAAACAATTTAGAAACTCATGAGAAGGAACATTTACTGTATTTGCCATATTTTAACTTTTTTCAGTTCTTTCTTCATGCTCCAAGACTTGTTGTTGTTGTTGTTTTTAATCATACCCATTTTGTTTCAAGAACTTTTTTAGCCATCCTTTTAGGGAAGATGTGCTGATGACAAATTCTCATAGTGTTGCTTCACTTGAGAATATTTTTATTTCCCTATGATTCCTAAAGGATATTTCACTAGATATAGAAATGTAGAGCATTCTAATTGTTTTTCTACTGTATGTAAGGTGTTTTTATTGTTCTTGTGCTTCTTTCAAGATTTTTTCTCAGTCTTTAGTTTTCAGAAATTTCTTATGTTTTAACATGACTTGCTTTGGGTTTATACTGTTTGTGGTTCACTCAGCTTCTTGAACCTGTATATTTATACTTTCGACAATTTTAGAAAATTTTTAGCCATTGTTTCTTTCTGGGAATCCAACAACATGAATGTCAGATCTTTTCTTATAGTCCACACATCTCAGAGATTCTGTTTATTTTGTTTTTCAGTTTATTTTTTCTCTCTTTTTCACATAAAGTAATTTATATTGTTCCATCTTCATGTTTACTGTTTCTTTCCTCTGTTCTTTACATTATGTTGTTGAGCTCAGTCACTAAGAGTTTTTCTGTTATTGTATTTTTTTGTTCTAAACTTCCCATTTGTTTATTATTTGTATTTTCTATTCCTTTGTTTATACTTTCTATTTTTTAATGTGTTTAAAACAAGTTTATAACTGCTCTTTGAAAGTTTTTTTATGATGGCTACCTTAAGATCTTTGTCAGGTGATTCCAGCATCTGTGTCATCTCCATGGTGGCATCTGTTGATGGCTTTTTCATTTAAGCTGATATTTTTCCTCTTTTTTGTTATGACAAGTGAGTTTTTGTTGTATCCTGGACATTTTGGATATTATATTGATAGATTCCAGATCTTATTTAAATCTTCTGTTTTAGTAGGCCTTTTCTCATCCTACCCAGCAGGGAAAGGAGGCCACAGCCTAGCATGAGTGTGGAAGTCTAGGTTCCTCATGAAGCCTACACTAATATCATGAGAACAGGTGGGTTCATTACCACCAGGCATGAAAGTCCCAGCTTCATACTCATTATTCCTGGATCCTACCCAGTGGGAGAAGATAAGGAAGAGGGAGAGAGGTGTGAGAAGTGGTGCTCATTATAAATAGTGATGATGCATGTCTGCACTCCCTACCTAGCATTTGCTGGCAGGAGTGAATTGGAGCATGGCTTCTTATCCATGGTGTTTGGCTGGGATGGGGGAGCTATTATCTCAAAGTTTTCTCTCTTGCTAATTTGACCCTTTTCTAGTCCTTTGGCTAGAGCAAGATAATATTTATTTCTTTTTCGTGGGGTTCTTTTTTACATGTTTCTTGCTATGCGCCTTTTGGTGTTTTCAAGTTGCTTGCATTTTCATTTCCCCATCATGAATATATGCGCCAAAAAGAAAACCCTGAGAAATTTCACCAAGTCATTCCATTGGCCCCAAAGTCACTAGCTGATATGCCCTCCTCTCCCTACCTACCTATTATATATATACCTACCTATATATATATACACATATATATATATATACACCTACCTATATATACATATATATACCTACCTATATATATATATATAAAATTCCATATATATATAATTCCATATATATGTATATAATTCCATATATATGTATATATACATATATAAACGTAAAATCTCCATAGTTTTTTAAGCTGTACTTATTAAAGCAATAAGGAGAAGTGAATTTACTCCATTTTGGTCCAGAATTAGAAGTCCCAAGCCTAGTTGATTTTAAAAAGTATAATGCATTTCTAATAAATACTGTGTTTCTCATAATTTAAAAAGTGTTGTTTCAATATAAAACAGTAATTAGTGGTTAGAATTTCAACAACAAAAGTTGTCTAATTATGATATGACTAAAAAACAAAATGTAAGCATCTCTGGGCAAATCTAACACTTAATGCTTTTAACCCATGCTCAAGAGTAATGGCCTTGCTTCTATCACCATCAGCAATGTCAGAGCACAGAGAATCTGGCACCTTCTTATCAAATTTGTCACCTTTATCAGCTACTGACTGGTGTGATGAACTAGTATCCATGAACTTTCTTCTCAAGTTCCTAAGGTACAGAGTTAGTTCTAGATTACCTATACAAATAGCTGATAGTAAAAGCACAATATGAATGTTGATCAATCAAATGACTTACAAAAAATATATATGCACTTGAAAACACACTGTGTAAGAGAGATGACTGCAAACACTAAGCATGCTCACATACCTGTAACTCACATACCTTTGCACACATACATGCAAACTTACAAACATATTTTTAAAAGACTTTGTTCTGATTAATATCTTTGCTCCATAGGTTTTATTATTGTTCCTTATTGACTCAAAGACAATTGACAGTTTACAGTCAAGCAAATATGGTATAACATACAATATACAAACCTTAAAGTTTGCTCTTTCATTTATATTCATTTGTTCAATAAATATTTATTAAGCATCAGCTAAATGTGAGACACTGAGGAGGTAATATTAATAAAGCACTTTATCTGCCCTACAAGCTTCAGGAGTTTGAACTTCATTTGGAGAGACAAAGAAAATATTTATGAAAGTATGTCAAAGGGTATATCCAGGAAAGTAAGTTATAAGAGTAGCAGTCCCAACAATCAGTCTGACATTTCCTCAGGCCTCTCCTTAGAATCATTTATATCTTTATTACCCCCGGCTTATTCTCTCTTTCAAACTCTTATTCATATGCCAAATGTCAAGTATTATGGTAAGTTTTCAGAGAAAAAAAATTTAGAAAATAATTGATTGGCCACAGAACTCTGATCACTGGAGTTTATTTTATACTTAAAAATATCTATTTAAAACTAGCTTTGAAAAAGACTTACACTTGCTTTGAAATAGTCTACTTTCCAAACTAATTGAAGATGTTAGGCTTAGTTCCTAATCTGTTATCAAATTAAATGGTGTAATGCTCTGATAATTTTTGATCCATTCTAGATAGAACCAGGAATCGTGGTAAACATGGTACTGGCCTTGGAAAAATAATAGTATTGCATGTAAGAGCACATACTCACCAGGCATTCACGCTAGCATCACAATGATCCAGTAAGGGAAAAGGGGTTTTGAAATCAGAAATATCAGCCACATCACTTCATTGGTGTGTGACTTTGGCCAAGTTACTTACTTAACCTCTCTAAGTCTTTTCTCTGATCTCTCCAAATGGAGTTATGATGAATATTAAATGCAATAAATATATAAAATTGTGTTTCCTTCCCACTGCTACCATTGCCATCCTTATCTCTACCAGACTTCAAGGGAGAATGGCAGAGAGAAGACATTCTCAGGAAGGACTGGGATAATAACTAGAGGATAGGAGGTACCCTCACCTCAGATCAAGGTAATGATGAAATTAGTAGAGAAGAGGAGGCTCATTTTGTAGTGACTGTTGGAGCCCCATGATCCAGTATTTGTGAATAAGCAGGGGCTAGCATTGGGTTTGAACCTAGGTGATAAACCAGACCCAGCCTCCTGGTAATGTTGTGAATGTGGACTCTAATGAGGCAATTAAGAGTATGGCCTTAAAAGAAGGACATTTACAACTTTATTAGGCAAGCCTAGACCACAATTGGGCTCAGGAATACTGTTATCCTAGGCTTACTCTAAAGCTTATTTAAACCATAATCTCTGCCTCTAGCTACTTTAAAATGGGCTGTGAAATATATTCATTATTTTCCATTCTTTCTCTTCCCACTGCATGACAAGTTTTGTGATTTGATTAAACTTAAATATTTGTGAAGGCTTTATTTTACAATATCAATTGGTACTTCAAAATAATCATAGCTATTTTCTGATACCAACTCAATTTATCCTAATTTATTCCAGTTAGAACAAATTTTGCTTGAGTACCAATGACTTAAAATTTAGTACTAAAATTTTTCGAAGTCACTGGTACTTAAGCAGAAATTTTTATACACACTTTTTAAAAAAGATTTTATTTATTTACTTGACAGAGAGACACAGCAAGAGAGAAAACACCAGCAGGAGGAGTGGGAGAGGGAGAAGCAGGCTTCCTGCTGAGCAGGGAGCCCAATGCAGGGCTCCATGCAGGGCTCCATGCAGGGCTGGATCCCAGGACCCTGGGATTATGACCTGAGCCAAAGGCAGACGCTTAACGACTGAGCCACCCAGGCACCCCTTTCTACACACTTTTTATAAATACATATTTACTTTAGTGTTAAAATTTATTTCACCAGGGGTATTCTAGACAAAATTGAGGTTAAATTTGTTAAAAGCTTTCAATGTTGAACAAGTTCATAACATACAGTGGATACATGGCAATAGAAAAGAAGAACTTTCTCACCAATTCTGTTTTACAGTGTCTCAATTTCTGGTAGTTAGTAGGACAAGAGCAGATCAAAATAGCTTTTTATATATTTTAAGATATGGCATAGTTTTCTAATACTTGATATAGATCCCTTTGAATTTGGACATCTGGTGTGCTTATCTGTATTTGGAAATCCAAGACGAACACAAAGGTCAGAGAAGATGTTACAAATCCTAGCATCTTTAGATGATAAGACATGAGCCAATAAATTAGAGAGTGCAGACATCATAACATTATGATCAAATGTCTCAAGGCTGATTCAAATGACCAATTATATATTGTGTTCAAATGGGTTAGACAGATTTAAGTGGTATTAACGCAGCAAGATCTGTATTACTCTTAAAATCGCTCCTATGCATAGCTCCTAACAACCTTCTCAGTCTGTCCTTTCTCTGCTGTGTTGCTGTGGGATATTCTTTAGACCATAAAGTCCTTTTACTTCTCCCAAGGCTCACATTTTGTCTGATGCTTTTCAATAAATTCACTGTATTTCTTGAGAAAGCTAAATTTGCAGTGTTAAACTTTCTCCATATTTAAATACTTACACAAATAAAGTCACAAAAATAATTCATTTCATAATCTTGACATTTTTGACCAAACTCAGGAAGCTAAGGAGAGACAGCACTGCAAAGTTGAAGAGCAATCAGCAATTAGGATTATTTTAACTGGAAGAAAATCACTGTTAGAGTATCCTATTTCTCTAAAATGGTTCCCCATTAAGGGGAGGGGAAAAACAAAACAAAACCTGACATTGGCTAGTAAAAGTCATTAAAAGAAACATAATACAACTGAAAATGGAAAAGATACTGCCAGAAAGAAAATGGTGTGACTAAGAGCCTTGCAACTGTAGTTAGCAGTGAAGAACTATAGCATTTTGAATAATAAATCACATTTACTGTAATAAGGGAATGTAAAGTTCTTTTTTTTTTCCTCAAATATATTCTAGCTCCTTTAATACACGTAATTGGTCATTGTGAATAACCAAGCCAACATTTGAGGCATTGATGGAAAAGGCTTTTTTAAATTATTTATATTATTAAATATCAAGTATTACCACATAATTTAGAAACTGTGTACTTTCTTGAACTTAATGAAGCTCATTAATTCTTCCCAACATAGAAAGTATTTGCTAGCTAACACAATAGTAAAATTCCATTTCCAAGCAACTAGCTGAGCTATTGTAGTAGAGAGTATATTTTACAAATTGATTCAAAGCATTCTCTTTAGACTCAACAGTAAGTAGGTACAGTAAAAAGTAGTGCTGTCTTTTGAGTCAGTTAGTCTTGCTCTAGTTAAATACATACTCAGAGAAAGAAAACCATGCAGCATTTCAGAATCTGGGCTTAAAATCAATTTATGTTGAGAACCAAAATGTCTCCTTTATAAATATTTATAGGAAAGGATTTCAGATTATATGTTCAGCACTGAATGGTGCATATTATTCTTATTAATGTTTCATAAACATTTGTACAAAAAACAATATGCTTTACTTTGCTTCTAAGTATTAAGTAGAATTATTGCAGCATCTGCTTCCAATGGTTGAGTGCACAAGCTATTCATGCCTTGTCGTAAATTCTGTGATGCATTAAGATGTCATTAAATGTACCTTCTGTGGTTGTCTCCTAATTTACATACCTTGTAAATCATCAGGTAAAAATCAAGTGAACTGGGGAAGAGTCTCCTATGCTCTTCCCTTCTGCCACAGACTGAGTGCAATTCATATTCTTCTCTACTTCAGGCTCCAGCCACCTCTCATGCCTCATCTCTGAGACTGTGTCTCAGAACGTTTGAAAACATAGTTAATGGACAAAATTATCAACCATGTAAGTGGTGTCTATAATTGTACAGAAACAAACTTGGGAAACAGTTTAGGAGATTATAGGTGAGGTTAGGCATACCAATTAAATTTAGCATCTCTTATAAAGGAGAGACTGCATTTCCTGGGAGCCAGCCAGTAGAGAGAAAATGGAAAAACACTGGGGGACTAACACTGTCTCTTTTCCCTCGGTCCTGTTTTAAATGCCCTCACCATAAGGTCCCTAGAACCATGAAATCTGTGCACTAGAAGAGGCTTAGAGCTCACCTGGTGTAACCCCCACCCATTGCAGGATTCCTCTAGATTAGTATCCATCTGTTGTCTGAACACTTCCAGCCATGGGGAGCTCACGGTTTTGTAAAAAAATTCCACTCCATTTGTCATTTGGGTTGGTTTGCTTTTCAGTTTTAGAAGGATTTTCCTTATTTAACATTTAACCTCTTATCTCCTCCTGTTTCAAAATTGTAACAGTGGCAATTTTGCTTCAGTTTCAGTGGCCGGATTGGAATCTTCCCATGCTGAGTGCTGCAGCTTGTTAAGGGAACCTTGCCTTGTATTGTTCCTCTGCTTTCTGTTACTTCAGGCATTTGGTTCAGAAACTACTGTGAAAACTAACATAGTTTCAGGCTACTTGGCTAAGTCACAGTTTTAAGGGTGCTGGAAAATTGAACAGAAAGAACACATGTGCGTTTTTACTAGAGTGGACCTAGAACATTAATAATTTTTCTGTTGCAGAGAAAGATAAGATATCCTAGCAATTTTAATGTTGACCCCTGTGTTTTGTAGTGAAGTTTGGATGACATTGGCATCTTACAGAAGTCAAACATAAGTTTTTTGTTTTTTTTGAGGGCAGTGTGTCACTGAAAATGGATAAATATACATGGATTTTTGTATCCAAGACCCAGAAAAGGGGAGAATGATAGGGGTATTAGTCAGGGTTCTCCAGAGAAACAGGACTGTTAGGATATATATGGATGTATATATATAAGAGGAGATTTGTTAATAGCAATGGCTCATGCAGTTGTGGAGGCCAAAAAATTCCACGATCCACCCTCTCTGACCTGCAAAACCAGGAAAGCCAGTGGTGCAATTCACCCTAAGTCTGAAGGCCTGAGAAATGCAGGGGAGAGGGGGTCGCTGATGCAAGTTCCAGAGTTCAAAGACCTGAGAAAAGGGACAAGGGAAGCTGTCAGTCCCAGCTCAAGAAGAGAGTGGGGTGGGGCATTGGCGCTTCCTCTGCCTTACTGTTCTATTAGAGTCCTCAAAGGATTAGAGGGTGAGGGTGGATCTTCTTGACTGCCTACTGATTCGAATGCTAATTTATTCCGGAAACATCCTCACAGACACACCCAGAAATAATTTTTACCAGCTGTGTGGGCATCCCTTAGCCCAGTCAAGTTTTCACATAAAATTAAGCAATCCCAACGGAGAACAAAAAAGGAAGCATGAAGTCATTACTTAGCAATACGCAAATCCAAGATGAACCAAAATTTTGCCAGATTAAATCAAATTGTTTCATTTTAAATTGATTTTCTTCTCAAAAAAAAATATGGTCTAGCAAATAAATGTATTTGTTTGGGTTTTTTTCCAGGGTCAGATTTTTCCCTTATGGTATATGATTTACAAGCTACAAAACAATTCCAACCGCCAACACCATAGAGGTCACTTGTCATGGGCTTATTCTAGAAGATGAACCTCTACAAAGTTTTGCCTTAGAGAGGAAGACATGGTAACCAAGTGATGGGCAATTTTAAAAACACCGTGACATACAGAAAAGCTTCTGGCTCTTCCTTGTTGTTTCTGCTTAAAATACACACGTCAGTCTTTGCAACAGCGAGTCCTTGAATTGCTATCAAAAAGGGGCACGGTGAGAAATGAGAATTCTCTGCAGCCTCTAAGCCTGTTAAAGCACCAAGGGTTTCTCTTTGCTTTCATCCCCCAGGAAAACATTCGAGTGTCCTGAGGAATCCAGGGAAGGGAGGAAGATGAATACAGGGGTGGAGAGGTCAGCAATAGGAGAGCAAAGAAAGTTGTTCCCTTTAAAAATGTATTAAAATAGTGTGCAGTACTCTAATATATCATTTTGCAACATGTTTTCCCTTTGAGGTACTAGAGGCCATGCCAAGGAGCAGGTATCAGGAGAAAAGTGTAGGCAGCAGAAAGAAATCCAAGTGTATGAGTTTCTCTGACATTTTTCTCCTCTTCCATCTGTGAGGCTTCAATGGGCACACCAGGTCTGGGAAACTAATTTTAAATGTCACTCTCATCAGAGCACAGTCATATTTTCTATCAAATGGAAAAGCAGATCCATTCTCAATAATAACACATATACAAGATTAAATCTGTGTTAAGTCAGCTTTTTGGATGGAATTAAGATCTTGTTAATGTCAAGGAAAACAAGCATATACTTCCCACATGTTATGATTTAGAAACTAAAATTCCCCTGTCTCTTAATCAGTGATAATTAAATAATTCTCTGAAATGAGTTTATGTATACAGCGCAAGGCTGGAAAGCTAATATGAAAAAGTTCACATAGAAAAAAAGAAAAACATGCCTTCCTTTATTTTGAAGTCATATAAGCTTACACATGAAAGATTTCACAGGAAAAATATAAGAAATATTTGCAGATGATACCAGTCCTTGGAGTCAACCCCAGTTTTACATAAATTTAAAGATGGAAGATATCTTTGAAATCACTCATCTTCTCTTTGTCATTAGAAAATTGAGGCTTCTTTATGTCAGTCTTAACCAAGGGCAACTGGACACTTGGTAGAGGAAATGGGACTAAAGCTCCCAGCTCCCAAATTCCACTCAGTGTTTTCCTATACACAACACACTGAAAAGTAGAGCAGCTTTGCATTTTTTGTTTTTATAACTCTAACCATGTGGAATCCTGAGTGCCAGGAATTACAATATTTCAACATAATAATGATATATATCATGTTTTGCATTCTATGTACTATACACTCTACTAGGTAATTTGTATCCATTTATTCTGTCTTAGTCAAGAAAAGTTTGATTGAGTACAACTTAAACCCTTCACACAAGCTTAGAGAATGACTCATGAGTCTAAAGTTTTGAAGGAGATTTCACAGTCTAACTTCAGGAAGTATAGTAGTTAGAATATTCTGAGCTCCCTATTCCATTTCTAAATTCTCTATTTCTATTTCTCTTTTCATATATAATCTATTTACACCATACTACCCTTCATTTTCCTCAAAATCCTTAGCTTCTGCTTTCCGGGAGTTTGACAGGCCAGGAGACTTTGAACCACCAAAGATCCATTAACCTCTGATAACTTCAAAGACCACAAGCCAAATTTCTGAACTTCTCTCTCTCTCTTTCACTCATTTTTTAATTGATAAGAGAATCTGATTGTCTTCCTCCTTCATTAACAACAATGAAGTTTTTATTAAATTCTACGCAGGTCAGTTGATAACTATCTTCTAAACACACGCACACACACACACACACACACACACACACACACACACACACACTGTCTACCTAACAAAATAGGCCATTACTTAAGGTCAGGTACCATGTCTTATGCTTCTTTTATATCATCCAGAATCCTGGGCAAACAGTTGATAATGAATAAATAATATTCTGATTGGGTTAACTGTCCATGGTTGCCTTGAATTTTTATACAATCAAAGATCATGTCCCTCGATTACTCCCTTGATGATTAACCATGATTGCCTTCAGTTTCTAAAGTAATCCAAAGTATGTGACAAATTCCACTCTGCAATTTAATATACTCAGATGGGAAATGATTCAAAAAGCAGTTTGAAATGATATTAAGAATTATTCCCTTTATATCTAGACAGTGTTGTATAATGAAAAATAAACAAAGGTACCTGGGTGGCTCAGTTGGTTAAGCACCTGCCTTTGCCTCAGGTCATGATCCTGGAGTCCCAGGATCGAGTCCCGCATCGGGCTCCCTGCTCAGCAGGAAGTCTGCTTCTCCCTCTGACCCTACCCCTTCTCATGCTCTTTCTCATTCTCCCTCTCTCAAGTAAATAAATAAAATCTTAAAACAAAAAGAAAAAATAAACAAATAAACCATAGATCAGTAGTCTAGATTCACTTCTCCCTCTAACAGTGCAAGTGTGGGGAAATTCCTGAAACTCTCTGGTCTCAGTTTCTTCATCCAGCACCCAAGTTGTACAATGGCAGGAAATGGAAGGAAGTTAGACAAGAAGCTTCCAACTATGTTCTGCCCATTCTGAGGGTCCTGTAGAACTCAGAGCTTTCTGGGAAAACCATAAAAGCTGCTTAAGGGAAAGTGGGGAAGATCGACTAGGTTATTCCCTTCAAACCTTAACCAGGGGAGCTCCATTTTTATTGGCTGTTATCACTTTTAGACTCAAGAATTCTATGATATGCTTTCTTCTGAAAAGTTATGCTAATTTTTTAAACTACAGAACTAAATTACATTTCAACTCTTAAGTTGTATGATATGAACAAGAGATGGTTATTTATGGTCTCTCATGTGTTAAAAGAATGGTCTGCCTCTCTTCACCTCTCACATTCTCCAACTTCGCAGCCAGGAGAATGCCCCCATCTTAGAGCCCTTGCATGTATCATAGCAAAAGCCAAATGTTTACACTGGCTCACCACTCACAGCTTTCTGGTATCTCTGCCATCAAATGCAACTAGCATCATATGGGACTTGCTCTGGCTTCATTTGTTTTATGGGCTAAACACCTAGAAGCTGGAGAAAGAATAAAGGGGAAAAGCCTAAATGAGTATCAGAGGTCAAAATTATAAGTTTGAGAATTACTGCTTAAAGAGGACACATGTGATTTTGTAAATTTTTAAGAATCTGTTGCATTTATGATCACTTTTCTTTCTCCGTCTGGAGGTAAGTTGGGGAGAGGTGAAATGGAGTATAGTAGTGGAAATTAGTATATTTATAAGCATTTTATCTTTGAGCATCAGAGAGGCATTTTTGCTGTGTCAAATACTGAAATAGACACAGTTGTTTTCCAATGACCTCATTTTTTTGTTAGAATATTTTCTATTACTATCCAAGCCTAATCAATTCTCATGCCAAAAAGCAACAGAGAATCCATTAGAGACATTAATGTCTGTTGGACAGTGTTTTGAGAAGCATGATGGCTGGTTTTCCAATGCTAGGTTCATTTTTCTGTGTGATAATTCAGAATCATCTGTGTCATGCAGGTGGTCCCTCCTTGCCATAATTTTCTTGGCAGAAATATTTAAGAATTAGTTCACAAATATTCTAGAAACCTATCCCTGACCCAGTTGTTTTCAACTGAACTATGGTGGATATTCTACTTGAGGAAAAATAGTTATTAAATCACACATTTCTATATATATATTTCTTTGATGATTGATCTATTGAATCACACAAAAATAATTTAATACACTCACACCTTCCCCCAAATATTTTCTACACTGTGACCTCATGCAAAATAAATCAAATTTTGCTACTCTTATAGACATGAAAGTTGCATCCACTCACATTTTATGTCACTGAGTGTCTCTATCAGTTAGGTGTTGTGTTTTGTTACTTATAACTAGGACCAGACTCCAGTAGCTAAAATGAACAAGTGTTTATCTTCTCAGAAAAGAACATCAGTAGGCATTACTAGATTGGTGGGTGAGATGACTTCATAATGTCATTAAGCAACTTAGACTCCTTCTATTTATGTGCTGCATGCACATCTTTCTGTACCTATCCACAAAGTGAGATGGTACCAGAACTCCAAATTCCATGTACATGTTGCAGCAGGAAGAAGGGCAAGGGGAAGGAAAAGGCAAAAGACAAAGGACTCCTCCCAGCTGATTTAGCTCCATTTAAGGAGGCCTTCCAGAAGTCCTACCAAGAGCATGTATCTATATCTTATCAGTGAGAATTTACACACATGGCCAGAACTAGTAAAGAAAGAACTGTAAATATAATTTTTTAGTTATACCACAGGGCCACTTAAATAAAATGGAGGATAGAAGTGGGGGAGTATCTTTTCTTAAGAAAGGAGAGAAAGGATATCAAGTAGTAACTAGCAATTTCTGGCTCAGTGGTCTGCATGTGACCAGGTGTTTAATTATTTTCTCAATGCCTTTATATTTTGATTGTGTATAATCCCTGAATTTCACTGCTTCCTAACTATGCATGCTCGTGGACAGCTTGGTTCATAGAATGCCATATATAGGCTCAATGATGGTTAGAAAAGTATTACTAATTGTGTTTTTTAAAGATAATTGAGGCAGGTTTATTTGACATTATATTACAATAACTTAAAAGAGCAATTCTGTAAACTTTGAACGCTTAGTTTAGCAAGTTGATACAGGCAGAAAGCTAAAACCTTTTTGAGGAAATCCTAATGATTCAGATTTCGAAGAGACAGTATAACATTAAAAATCTGAAAATAATATTATGAATTATAGAGAGAATAATTAGGTTCCCGTTCAGTGATTTTTATCAATAAATGAAACATCTGTCATATTTTATCCTTATAAGATTCTTCACTAAATAAGAAAATATGACTTTAGGGGCACCTGGGTGGCTCAGTCGGTTAAGCGACTGCCTTTGGCTCAGGTTGTGATCCCAGGGTCCTGGGATCGAGTCCCACATGCTTCTCCCTCTCCTTCTGCCTGCCACTCCCCCTGCTTGTGCTCTCTATCCCTCTGATAAATGAATAAATCAAATCTTTAAAAAAAAAGAAAATATGACTTTATATTTGACTTTATGGTTACTTCAATTCAGTAAATGTAACTCATAGTATGAATGTTGACTTCTCAAATGAAAAGCACAAAATAATAACTTTTTAAATGAAATCCAAGATTGTTAATAAACTCTATGGAATCTGTAGATTAATCTCAAATAATCCGGAATACCAGTTTTTCAGGTATTTGGTCAATTCTTGTGATTAGAGTATGATGTTAGTGAAATAACCACTAACATCATAAGAATGCCGAGCTACTAGGAAATGTTTTGTTGTTGTTGCTGTATTTAGCAATTACTCCCTTTAGCTATGTAATATAACTAAAAGACTTATTTCATAGGATAAGCACTAGTCTACTCAGTTGATTGCATTATAGCAACTTTTTAAAAATTTTTTTCTTTATTTATTTATAAACATTTTCACACAGCATGGTCTCAAAGCATTTTACACCAAAAAATACTGGTATATCTCAAAACCTTGTGTAAAATATTTTCATCTCAGTATAATTTCCACAACATATAAGGATTGCACAAACATAGACCAGGATGATAACACTTGGGATTCAAGTCCCACTTATCTTCAGGATAAATTACACAGAGGCTGTCATGAAAACTGACACTAAGTTTAGTTAGCCCAGTTTAGCACCTAATGAAGAAATTATCTCTATATCACTTTGGACAGATCATCAGCCAGTTTTGTGTAAACTTCAGAACCTAAGAATATTTCTTTCTTTATTTTTTTTAAAAAGCTGTCATTTCTTGAGAAAAGCAAAAAAAAATTTTTTCTTAGTTTGACCTTGTAGGGGAGGAAATCTTCCCCCTTCTCCCCTTCTAGGTTCTTTGGCTAGTTTCATAATTAAACTGACAAACAGATTAACAGGAGAAAAACAAATTCAATATTGTATGTACAGGATCCCCAAAGATATGAGACTCAAAGAAATGACCAAAGCAGGCAGCTTTTATACCTTTTAGAGAAAGAAACAATAAACTTGTGAAGAACTGACAAGGCAAAGAAGTTTGGGCTTGGGGTAGTAAATTTGTGAGGAAGTAGAAATGTTTGTACAGCCTTCATGGCCCTGAATCCCCTCTCTCTGGCAATAAGGATGTCTCCTACTCTCCTGGTATAGGGAAAGTACATTCACATGGGACATTTATTTCCTGCTTTCAAGGGGACAACGGAGGGTTAGAATGTCCTTGCACTTGCTGTTTCTTAAATAACTTTATTTTTTTTAAAGATTTTATTTATTTATTTGACAGAGAGACATAGGGAGAGAGCACAAGCGGGGGGAGTGGGAGAGGGAGAAGCAGGCTCCCCGGTGAACAGGAAACCTGACATGGAGCTCAATCCCAGGACCCCAGGATCATAACCTGAGCCAAAGGCAGATGCTTAATGGACTGAGCCACCCAGGCACCCCTCTTAAGTAACTTTAATTCAGAATAATCAGGGGTGCTGTATTTTGCCCTTCTTCATGCTGAATACTCCCCATGTGCTCCCACGTACTGCCCTAACTTCGTCCTGTAGAATGACACAGAATCAGAGTATCTTCCTCCGTATGACTGGTCTTTACACATTGGGAGCCAATAAACATACCTTTCCTATTTCTCTTCCTCTCAAGCTAAGCTCCCTCCATTTCCCCTCATGTGACAGAGCGCTTAGACAATTAACCTGCTCTTTCTAATCTTCTGGCCTTATAATACGTTTCTGTTTTGCCATATTCATGTTAAAGTGTGCTCCTCTAATAAACAGAGAAATCAAGATATGGCTGAAAACTTTCACCTCCTTTGCTTGAGATGCATTTCCAATACAGCCTAATTTATCTCTGTTTGCAGCGCAGCTCAGTATTGTCTCAGTATGAGCTTATAGTCAATTAAAATCACTAGGTCACTCTTATTTAAAATTCAATTAAGTCAGTTCTCACAAAAACATAATGAAAGACATTTTCAGCAGCCCTGTTGAAATCCAGATGTCTATGGCCCTCCTTTACTACCCCAGTTAATCCTATCAAAACAGGAGAAAAGTCAGGAAAAATAAAAGATTTTTTTTATTCTCAGTAAACAGAGTCATAACTACCAATAATTTCCTAAGTCCTGACATGATTTTATTTAATCTTGTTGAGGTTGTGGCCAAGATCACTTGTCTATATTTTTAGAGGTTAAGTTTCCACAAGAAAGAGGGAAGGGAGGGAGAGAGAGATGGATGGAGGGAGATAGGAAGAAGGAGATATTTGCATTTAGTATTAGGCCAGAGTCTAAACCTTGTGTCTTAGTCTTTTTCAGGCTGCTATAACAGAATACCATAGACTTGGCAGCTTATTAAAAATGGAAACTTATTTCTTGTCATTCTGGAGGTTGGGAAGTCCAAGATCAAGTCTCCTGCAGATTTGGTGCCTAGTGAGAGCCCACTTTCTGGTTCTTAGATGGTTGTCCTCTTGCTGGATCCTCATAGGGTAGAAGAGGCTAGAGAGCTCTCTGGGGTCTGATTTATAAGGTCACTAATCACATTCATAAGGGCCCTCATGACCTCAAAGCCACCACCTCCCAATACCTTCACTTTGGGGGTTAGGATTTCAGTTTATCAATGGCGTTGGAGGGGGGGAGGCAAACATTCAGCCCGTAATACCTGGGTACTTTAAATACCTTGTAGCACCTTAAAGGTTAAGTCCCAATTGTCCTCACTTTCAAAATAATTTAGTTATGATAAAAATATGACTTCTCATTAAATTGTTCTTATATGCCATCTCTGAAGTTGTAATCATGATAAGTATTATATTACGAGCTGGGCATTATTCTTGAGGACTGCATGTACTGATGCATTGAATTCCAATAACAGCCCTCTTAAATGGAAGCTACTTATTGTCATCCCTCTTTCAGAAATGAGAAAGTGAGACTCAGAGAAGGTAAGCAACTGCACTGGGTCACAAACTGTATCGAAACACACACACAGATGGTCTGTAGAGACAGTGCTTCTAACTACCACGCTATTTTGCTTAACACTGATCATATATGGGGTTGTGCAGTCAAATGCAGGCCCCGAAATGAATTGTTTCTTTCGAATTATTTTAATTTACAAATTCAGCAGATACCAGAGTTTTGTTTACCTAACAACTATTTAGGAATATCCTGAATATTCATCTTTTACATTAATCAAAGTTCAAGTATGTTTCAATTTTGGGAGGGAACTGGTATATATTTATACATTGAGTATTAACTCAGAAATGTTTTCGTAAAAGAGAAAAAAAGCAATGATATTTTATGAGTATTCTTCTGTTACATCTTAGTTAGGTGTTCAGAAGAAAGCATTTGATTAAACAGACACAATATGATGTTAATGACAAATAACCACTCAACACTTGTCTCCTTTCTTTATACGCCTTTGCATGTTCAAAGAGAAACTTATTAGCCAAAGAAACGGATGTCACTTTTCTAACACTTGTCTTTCATTTGTAAAGACAGTTTTACATCCTCACAATACTTGCTTTTGACCTAGAGAAAAAGCATTTTTACTTATTTGAAATTGCTTTGGCACTCAAATTTAATATGGATTAATCCTCAAATATAAATATAAATCACTGTAATTTTATAAAGATTGCTACCATAAGGAAAAATGACTATTACAGGTGTTCATCTTCAGAACAAAATATAAATTACAGCTCTAATCTCTTTGGAGATTCACTTTTCATATGCCTGAAGTGCTTCATTATGCAACATTATTTTGTTATAAACATCTCATTGTTCTGTCTTGGAACCAGATGTGCTGAAGACAACTCTCTCACTCAAGGTAAATTATGTGAGAATGGAAAGGAAAGGAAATCATTTCCTCTTTTATTAAGCTAGAATGTAAGTTATATCTTGACCTGTGTAAAAATAGTTAAGGGTGACTTGAGAATCCTTAAGGTAAGTATAGCTTCCTGAAATATCACTGTTAACTGTTTTAAGAGAAAAGAGAGAGAGAAATGAATTCTCACTTAGAATGTATTAGGATTCAGAAAATACACATGGCTGGGCGCCTGGGCGGCTCAGTCATTAAGCGTCTCCCTTTGGCTCAGGGCATGATCCCAGAGTCCTGGGATCGAGTCCCGCATCGGGCTCCCTGCTCAGCGGGGAGCCTGTTTCTCCCTCTGCCTGTCTTTCTCTCTGTCTCTTATGAATAAATAAATAAAATCTTTAAAAAAAAATAGACATGGCTAATTATATGCACACTAGACAGGGTTCTAGTGGCCTAACGGAAGAGTTTTGTTTATTTTATGAAGGTTCATTAAGCCTATGTTTACAATGTAGTACACAAACATTTGAGAAAATAATTTAACAGTTTAATATGATAGGATGATATATGTAACGGGTAACTTTTCTAATAAACCTTTTTTTTCAAAACTTTACAATGTATATAAAACTATTACTATGTGTATGAAAATACCTGCCTTGATTACCATTTTAACCACAACTGTACCAGGAGCTAGGATTTAAGTCTGGTGCCTGGAACTTATTGGGAGAAGTAAGCTTATCAAGGGCTATGGATACATACCCAGAGACAGGGAATTAGGCTGGCAAGGTCATTGGTTCAAAGTATTGCACCTATGGATGGATCATCAAATTCTCCAGCCAGAGGAGCTAAATTACAGTTATGAAAATAAGGTCAAATTTAGGGGCAAGATGCATTAAAGCTTGATGGAAGATGTATAGTAGCAACTGAGGTAGAAACAAAATATAAGTTCTGAGACTAAGACAACATTAGTTCCTAGTGGCTCTTTTCCAAAAGAGGTTTGCAGCAAATTGCAGTATTTTTTTTATTTGGAGCAGCTTGAAGGCACTATAGTCAGATGCATTGATGAGGGAGCCCTTGCAAGTATGAATATAACAGAAACTGTTAAAGGAAGATAATGATCCTTTCATTACTGACTTAGTTGATTCCTTTGTGATCTTAGGAGATTCCAAGTCCTTTGGGCCTCAAGACCTTCTTTATACAAATCTTCTTCCTCCAGAGTCCTGCACCTTCTAGATTTAGAGTAGGAGTCTTAAAAAGTAACAAGTTAGATATAAGTATACCTTACATAAACACAGTATGCAATAGTAAGATGAATTTTGGAGCTACTTCTCATAGCCAATCATTCAAGGTCTGAAGCTCCTTGCTGGGAAGCTATATTTTTCAAATACTTAAATGTTTCCAAATGGCACATCTAAAGAGTATAGAACAATGCAGAATGTGGATAATCATTAAGTGAATTTTGGATTTATATTTAGATGGGGTGGATGGCTAATGTGTGTTAATCATGTTTAAGATTATGACTATAGTGGAACTTCATCAAACCATAATTAAAATAATGATTTGGCTTGATTTTCAATATTAGTGATTTTTTTATAAAAAAAAAACAGAAAGAGCATTTCCTTGTAAAACCAGAAATTTTATTTCAGCACAGTTATTGTTTGCCAATGTCCATTCTAAATGAGAGTTGTTAAAAAAGTTGTCACTTGCTGATGAGAATTGAAGACATTACTGCATATAAAAAATAGAATAAATTAATATCTCCTTCAGATATGGAATCTCAGTTTAATCTATAATTAGAAAACATCATACAACCTAAAATACATAGGTAGGTATAACACAAACATATATTTATATCATTTGGTTTGAAAAATTACCATACTGTATCAGAAGTATACATTTTCTAGAACCCAGAAATAACCAGAGGTTGGTATTATATCTGGTTCAAAATATATATCCAGTTGTTCATACGTTCTGTTAACATGAGCCTAGATCTAAAAACTTAGTTTCATTTGTTCTATTAAAATAGATTTCCATATTCTGAAGATGGAATTTGTTTTAATGAGAGGCAAAGAATCAGAAGGATAATGAAAATAATATTTAAATACAAGGTTAAGATTCTGAAAGCATAATTAAGTGAGCCCATCCTCATTATTTTCAGCCCTATATGGTCAATTAGTCCTGACCCAAGAAAAAGGAAACTAGTGTTCTAATTGTATACCAATACTGTCTAGTAAGTTTTGTCACATAATTTTCTGTAATGCATTTACAAGAATTTATATCCAACTTTGAACTAAATACATTGAAGCAGTTGTTTGTTTTATTTGAGCTTCCAAGTTCTTTTTTAAACTTTATGTATGTTTTTCATATAACATTATTTGAACACATAAACATTTTGCCTTTCTTAAACTAATTCTATTTTACTTTACTTTGATTTTAAATATGTATACTTAGGGGCACCTGGGGGGCTCAGTCAGTTGAATGTCTGGCTCTTGGTTTCAGCACATATCGAGATCTCATGGGTCATAAGATCAAGCCCTGAGTCAGGCTTTGCACTCAGTGGGGAGTCTGCTTGAGGGTTCTCTCTCTCTGTCCCTCCCCATGCTCTCTCTCTCACTCTCTCTCTCAAATGAATAAATATTTTAAAAAATATGCATATTTAACATATTCATACAAAATGAAGGGGAAATGTTTTAATTTCTCTAGAATTTGAGGACTATTTAGGTACTAGCAAAGTGAAGACAATAATCATGCAATTACCATATAACCACAGGTACATAGATAAAAATTATTAAGCAATCATAGTTTAAAATGTATCATATGTTAATCTGTGATTAAATGGGTAGTCATTCCATTTCTCTAATTAAGAACGTAGTTACTCATATGTAATGCAATTGTAAATACCTAAAAATGACTTGGTTACATCAATTCACAAAAGATAAACTAAATATATTGTATTTTAAGATATAAGATACATGTATTATATCTTAATTGTTATGTCTTAAATGTCATAACAGTCAACTTTTGCTATACATAAAGTATGCAAGGGTATGTCTGTATATTTAGATTATATTTAAAAAAAGAAATTATAATTCAGTTCATTATCTATTTTGCAAATGGAGAATAGGGTAAAACAAGGTCAATCGACTGGTGGAAAACAAATTCTGTAGAGTTTAAGCCAAATAGAAAGAATGCGCACCATAATCAAGTTTAGGCAATATTGTTGCTAACACATTTTAGAATATGTGTTTAATTTTATTTATAAGAATAAAATGTATTCCCGAACTATACAAATATCACTTCATAAGCGCTTGAATGTAGGTTTCAGGAAAGACTTCTTTTAGATTCCCAGATTCACTTTTCAGTACCTGAGAAAAATCAGATGTATAGCAGTCACTAAAATGATGGCTAACATTTACAAACAGCTTTTATGTGACAGTCCCTTTATGTTATTTTCACATGCATCGATTCATTTAATTCTCAATTAAACTTTGAGTTTGGTGCTATTATATCCCTTTTTTTTTATATCCTCATTTTAATATAGTGAAACTAAGCTACAGAAAAGTCACATGCTCCAAGATGGGGTGCAGCAGATATGAGATTTACAGCCAGAACTCTGACCAGAGTCCCTTCTCTAACCATTGTGTGACATTGCCCTGAGGGAAAACTAACAGACTCCAGGTGGCTGGTAGGGTGCATCTACAAGATCGAACTGCAAAATCTTACAAAAAGCATGATAGAAAAAAGCAGGCCAACCTCATTATCAAGCCAGAGCCAGATCGGCTTCTTTATGCAGCTTAATGACCATTCACTCTCTTAAAGGCAAGCCTATCCCATACTTATACATTACCAGGCTAACACCTGATTAATAGTGAGAGTTAGGTCACTAACTGTCAAAAGACACAAAATGCATTCACAATTACATTTACAAGAAATGCTTAACATAGCAAAATTCGCACAGAATTATGGCTATAATTTATTGAGCATTTATTTTATGCCAAGTACTGCCTTTTACTTTTAATTTATCCATAATATCCCTATGATGTAGGAATTATTATTCCTAATATTATTTCTTACTTCCTACTAAGTAAATAGAGGTTCAGAGATGTTTAAATACTTGTTCAATTTCCAAAGTAAAAGAAAAATGATTTAAGTATGATTTTCTGCAGTTCTTATTTCTACAGTAAATGGCATCCTAAAAATACTTCATTGATACCTGATAATTTCCATGTTTATGCTTTATTATAACATGTATATAAATGCCCATTTTACCTTCTAGATTCACAATATAACTACTCAGTTATGTAGTTCACTCCAAATTATTTCAGTTATCTATGACTCAAAACCTTGTGTGTAGCTATTACCAGAGAATCTATATTATCTGTGTGTCACTAACCTATAAAAGAGACAACTGAAAAGTTAACTCTCAGAAAGTTTTTTTTTTCTCCTGTATGAAACCAAGAAACTAGAGATTAGAAATTATAACATACGAATACTTGATTTTTTTCATGTGGATAATCTGTGGCATGAGAAAGGGGCCCTAATTCATATACAGCTCAAATAGTCATAGTGTACTTATTAGTATTACATTAGTATTTACTGATATTTTACTCCAATTTCATTGCTTCCCTTTGGTGTTCAATGGTAGGATTGATTATACTTTGTCTCTTCTTTGAAACTCCACGATGTTTTATGTGGATTTATAAGCATGTATTATATAATATACAGTTAAAACAGTAACAGAAACCCTTAACTTCAGTGCCCACATGTTCTAAATTCAAAACTATACTTAACATTTTAAGAATTCTGTAGCAGTGATATTACTTTTCAGAAATGTCAGTGAATCACCCCTGAAAGACCTCCCCTTTCTCTTCCTAAAACTATAATAAAATACCAGTGTGTGATGTTTGGTGAACTGAGTTAAATGATGAGCCATATCCGTTACAATAAAAAACACTTCCAGAAATAAATGATTTTTCGACTTGTTACACTAATGGAGAAAAGCATATGCCTCCTTGATCATACATCTTTACTGAAGTGCATCTTAAGGTCTCTTTGCCATTGGCATCAACCAGCTAAAACATTAAACTCATTTGGCTCCTTTAGTGGAGAGATCCAGTCTGACCTAAGTCAATGAAGGTAAAAAGTGCATATGATTTAGGGGCTCTAATGCAACAGTTAATAGCTCTGCTGGAGTAGCACGTTTTATGTCCCCAGTGCATGCTTCCTGTTTCATTCACTTTAATTATCCAACATTTTAGGTATGGTTCTTTCCATCTAACTTCCCTGTTGTTTTAGAGTTAATTACTGTTCATAATCATAGTACTGGATCATTGAGGAAGAAGAAACCATTCTCTGATGTCATGTACTTTCCTGGCTCATAGCAGGATTATTCCCTTAAGGTTATTTCTAGTACTTTGTCCATTTTGGTTACAGTTGTCTCCAGAGACATGATTTCTATCACTTTCCCTGAAAGATCATTTGACCCCTTATTAATTTAATGGGTTTTATGATTTTTTTCTTTTATACACAAAACATACATTCCATTTTCTTAATTTCACTTAATTTTCACTAGATAAGAGAACTCATAATGGCTTAAGTAATTTATCTCCACTTTCCAACCACATTCTCTCCATAAGATAGTGATATAAAATGATCATAGTGTAATTTTACCTTAACCACATATTATTAAATTTATTTTTCACCTATTTTATTGTGAAAAATGGAACTATATCTTAAGATATTTAATGTTCTAAAGTACCAATTAGTTAAGTAAGCCTTGAAAGGAAAATAAATGAAATGTTTTCTTGGGGAATTATAGTCTTCTAAAATTTCATTTTAAAAAAAAAAGTTGGTAATACATCCACTTGGTATAAAATTCAGAAGGTAGCAGAAATTATACAATCAAAACAAAAAGCTCTCTCCCACTTTTTCCCCAAGTCATCTTTGTTGCAGCCAGTTTCTCCAAGAGTCTTACAAAAATATTCTTTCTTACTTATTCTCTACGCAAGCAAAATAAAATCACATATAAATACAATAAATTACTATATGTAGTGAGAAGTTACAAAACACAAATGGTAGAAAAAGTTCATTTGCAGCTTCATTATTTCACTTAATATATCATACTGATCTTTCCATACTATTACTAATAGGGCTGCCTCATTCTTTTTGTTGACTAGTACCAAACTTGTAACAATAGAGGTGGCAAGTAGTGGTCAGATTCTAAACCAATTTGAAAGAACTAACAGGATTTTCTAGGTGCTAAGGATGACCCGCACGTTTTTTGGTGTGAAAAACTGAAAGGATAGAGTTTCCTTAACATAGATGGAGAAGATTTTAAATAGACCAAGATTTCTGGGAGATGATTAGGAACTTAGGTTTTAACATTATCACTTTCAGATATGTAGTAGACATCATAAATATACAAACTGATATACTTAAGGAAATTTACATCTAATTCTACTTAGGAGTTTTTCATCCATAACAATATAATTTTCATCAAGTTATATCAAATATGAGTTCTAAATCTATGAAAAGGTTCATATGAATTTTTGGTTATTTTAAACAGTTTCAACCAGAAATCTGGCTTATTCGTTCTGTATAATTAGCATCCTGAATATTTAGAGAATTATTAGATTTTTATATAATAATCTATATAATAGATTATTATATAATAGAGATTATATAATAATTATATAATAATAATAATATCTAATAATTAAATAGGATTTCTTTAAAGTTAGCTCTTTGAGTTTTTGTACTGGAGATTGATATGTACATAGGAAAAAGCTTCTGTAAAAAATGAGGAAAATCTGCAAATCTGTAAATGTTCAAGAAGGCTACCATGATGTACAATTCCAGAAACATCACTCCCATTCTGTTCTCTATAAATAATGCCTCCTAGAGTAGAACTGGAGTTTTTTTTTTTTTATATTTCTTCATGAGTATTCAAAAGCAGATCAGTTGTAAATGCTGATAAACAATGATTTTGTTAATTAAAGTAACCTATTGATTAGCATATGCCTGCCCAAACTCACTCTTGCCTATGTTCAGCTGGTTTTCTTCACTTCTTCATTCTTTCTTGCCTTAGTACTCCTGATTAATACTGCTGCTTCAAACACGTCAAGGACGTCTCTGACTATTGGCATCCTCTTGCTGGGGATTTCTCCCCTCAGACCAGCACTCGACTCAGCCAAGGAAGACGTTAGGGAGAGGCATCTAAAGATGGAACTCAAACTAAATCAACAGCCATTGATTACTTTGTTCAGTCTGGCTCATCAATACAATGCTATTTAGGGGAAATTTTGAACTTTCTCCAATTTGCAAAGTGAAAATGTCAACATTTTCATTGTAAATTTATTTTGAATAAGAAATTCTACATGTGGGATTTATGGGCTATTAGAAATTTCAATTGGGTTGGAAGGATGAGAGGGTGAATATGTTAAAACAAAACTTTCTTGAAGCCCTATCAACGTATATCTAGCAGGCAGTTAGCCAGCATAAAAGTGAACAAGGAGGAAGGGGAGGAGGAGGAAACAAGAGTAAGAAAAAGGAGAAGAAGAAGAAAAAAAAAGAAATGCTGGGGGCACCCGGGTGGCTCAGTTGGTTAAGTGTCCAACTCCTGATTTTGGCTCAGGTCATGATCTCGGAGTCCTGAGATTTATCCTCGAATCGGGCTCAGTGGGGAGTCTGTTTGAGATTCTCTCCCTCTCCCTCTACCTCTCCTCGTGCTCACATGCATGTGCACACTCTCTCTCTCTCTCTCTCTCAAATAAATAAATAAACCTTTAAAAGAAAAGAAAGAAATGCTGGAGATTATATCTCTTCTGCTTATAGAATGTACATTTTCTGTTTCCACCAGCTTTAGAGATGGAAATTGGGTATTAATGCTGATTTTTTTTCTTATAAACACATTAGTCCATTTTTATTGACTAAAGTATTAAGTTAGAAATATAAGTAAATAAATAAAAAGTAATAAAGTGTTAAGTTAGGCCATGTCTTCATGCTTTATTTCCCAAATCACCTTCAAGAACAAAGTCTACACTAAGGTCAGTTCTTAGGGTTTTTTTTAGTAGACCCATAAACAGTAATTCCAAAAAAGTAACAGTGACACATATATTTTTAAAATTATTGAGTGTGTTCCAAATTCAGTGATTCTTAGACATAAAATAAAAATAAATTTTAATTACTTCCTTTCTGTTTTTATTTTCTTGTTGTTTATCATTTTCAACATAATGCCATAACTAATGGAAACTCTACATAAAGTTATAAATTCTATTTAGAGAAACATTTCTAATTTTAAAAGTATATTGAATAATTTGCTCACTAGGATATATTTTGGATAAAACTATGTATGTCACAGTTTTCTAGCCTTCAGTCCGACAGAGGAGTTCTATCTGACTGCTCCATGATTAACCATTACATTATTCAGCCACATAGCAAGATACCCAAAAAAAGTAAAAAGTCAATGTAAGTAACTAGGTAAATGCAAAAGAACAGAGCTCTTTTGTTCTGTTTATGAATACTAAAGCATAATTCACAACTTAAGAGTACAGTCTTGTGCTGATTAAGGACAGTTAGCAGAGTAAAATGTGTTTCAGCCTTATAACTCCAAGTATGCCCTCTGGTAAAGAACACAAAATCCAAAAGCACCTCCATTAAGCTTGAAGCACATTTTCTTCTCTAGACCCTAATATTGATGAATCACAGTCTTTAGCTGCTGTCATCATTTTAGGCTAGAACCACAGGTAAATCTTCTTCACATAGTGGACCTTGGACTCAAATATGTCTTTTGAGACTCTGGGATTCATTCAAAACTTCAACTCTTTATGGAGCTCTAGTTTACCACCATCTTTGGCACTCAGTTTGTTTAGAGGCCCAGCCAGTGTCTCTCCTCAACACCTTGGCCATATTGTCCTCTTTGTCATTACCTTCTTCATGTTTAAATCTTGTCCATTAAACTCTGTATTTCCTGATGCTAAGGTCTATGACCAGCACAATGGAAGGCACATCCTAGGAACTCAATACATGAGTTGAATGAATGGTGTTTGGCCTGGGCACATGTACAGTCTTGTTGGTTAACCTCCCAGGATTACTTCTGAGTCTCGTATATTTCTTTATTTCTTCACTTGGGCTACTGGGAATTTTTTTCTTTTTCCTTTTCTTTTTTTTCTTTTTTGCTTTCTTCCCTCCTTCCTGTCAACTGCTTTTGTAAAAGAAAGGATAAGGAGAAAGAAAGAGTGCAATGGAAAAAGAAAATAGGAGAAAGAAGATAAATTGCAAAAATAAAGTAAGATAAAGTGAAAATTTACATTGAAAGAAAAATCAATATATCCTTAATAGCTAGAATTAATAATGTTGTATATAAATAGTTGGAAAAGTAAACAGGCAATGTAAACTTCTGAATGGGGTGGGGAGAATAAATGCAGTAGATGTATCTTTTCAAGAGTACCTTCACCAATATGGAATAGAAGAAAGGGTATAAGCTTTAGAGGCAGTCAAATCTGGGCTTGAAATCTGTCTCCCATCCTACCCAAATTTATCACCCTGGAGAAATCACAGCTTCTCCTGTCTGTCTTTATTTGCAAAATGGAAATAATGATGTGTACCCTGTAGGGTAAAATTCTTATTAGGATTAAAAGAGATAAAGCTGGGAAAGTGCCTGGTACACAGAAGTATTTCTGTGTACAGAAATGTACATGTACAACATGGGTATTTTCCCTTCATTTCCTTTACCACAAATCCTCTTCATTAAAAAATAGAGTGTATCGGGCGCCTGGGTGGCTCAGTCGTTGGCTGCCTTTGGCTCAGGTCATGATCCCGGGATCTTGGGATCAAGCCCCACATTGGGCTCCCTGCTGGGCAGGGAACCTGGTTCTCCCTCTCCCACTCCCTCTGCTTGTGTTCCCTCTGTCACTGTCTCTCTCTGTCAAATAAATAAATAAAATATTTTTAAAAAATAGTGTGTATCAATGAGCAGGTGACTGGAATTCTCTGCCTCAGTTTGGAGTTAGTGAGACCCTGAATGCTCACAGATATGCTGACTATACAGAGAGGAAGCAAATCTCCAGGAATGGTTAGTTCAACTGAGATAAATTATCGATATTTGATCAAAGGTGGTCACGTATGATGCAACTGATTATGCTTTTTTTTATTAGGTTGAGCTTTAAATCCTGTAAGTTTGCCATTTTCTTTTTAACTGGCTCATGTATCTCCTGTCTCAAGGAACTTTAAAGCTTAAAAGAGTTTTTTCTGTACTGCAAAATAACTATGAAAACAAAGACTTTGTTAAAAAATCACTTTCTTAGGACCATTATTACATCAAAATACTGATTGTGTAACATAATGCTGAGGAAAGTATTGGAAGAAAAGAGAAACAAATCTATAATTGCATTCATTAATCTCATTTTCAACATTTCAAAATGAATTGTGAAAAATTGTTAGGTGTCCAAACTTCATAAATGCTTTTATCTCCCTAAAGATCATTTAAATTCCACTCAAATATGACTATTTTTCCTTCTTTACAAAATCTGTAATATTTTATAAATCCTCATTCTTCTTTTGGGCGCACAGAGGACATTAGATGAAGAAGAGAAATTAATCTGTTCTATGACTAATGATGATTATATAATTACGATCTGCCACCGCAGACATTTACCAGGTGCTTCCTGTGTACATGGCACTGAGCTTCTAAAGATACATGTCAAGGGAGGGAAACCAGCACACAGCCTCTGTCCAGAGTCCATGGGGAATTGGCTGCTATTTGTCCTAGACCAAGGTGTCTGGATTATGCCTGTTCCAACATTAGAAGCTTCCGAACACAGAACTGTTTAATAAGCTCAGTGATCTCTAAGAAACATTTGCCAGAAAGAAAACCTGAGGATCATGATTTCAAAGTGACTCAAACAGAGCTTTTTACTACAAAGTGTCTTTTCAATTAGAATGCTGGAAAATCAGACAGTGCTAAGATGTAAGGTAACAAGGGCGGGCAAGTTAGGGCTGCCTACCGCTCGATGGGACTCTTCCTTTCACGTTTAATTCAGCTCCTTGAAGAAACCTGGGGTGAAGCAGATACCAATTCTTTGCATTTTCTCCCTTGTTTCGGTTCTGAGTGCTTTTATATAGTCTGTTATTCCTTCAAGTCTACAGTGAAGCAGCTATTAGTTTTTAAAAGCTTTTGTTTCCAAGAGGTAGCCTTTTACCTCCCACAACAAGAAAATAAAATGACTAAATACTACAAGCTCAGGCCTGTTTCTAATCATGGGGAGATTAAATGAGGGGATCATTTGACAGTCTCTGTATGTTGGAAACATCAACTAATGACCTTTATTACTAACGACCTAGGCCCTTAGGCGATGAACCCAGACAACACTGATTAAGAGAGAAGCCTGCTGGTTTTTACAGCTATATAAAATAGAAGGAGTCTTTGTGCTAATAGAGAAGGGGTAGGGCAGAGAAAGAAATGTAAAAATGAATGAGCTATAAAAAAAAGAAGGGCTTTTTCCCTTTCTTTGTGCTATGTGTTAGAAAATTAATTAGCAGCTCAGAAATAATTTTGAGTTAATGTGTGGGACTAAGTCTCTGAAAAGGACAAATCTAAAAAAAAAAGTTATCCACCAAATTCTATGAACTTGGCCTGCACAGGCTCCAGAAAATGTGTCATTGTCTAAAGGCAGCTACATCAAGCACCTGAGACTTAGCAGAGTCCCGGCCAATTTCCCACCTGACTTCAGTAGTGGGTTTAGCCATTAATATAGTCATAGTCCTCAGGGGTCTCTCCTGTTAAGTGCTCTTTCTGTTCTCCTGAAGTGGCACCAGGGGACTGTTCTACTGCTCCTCTTGGCGGGGTGTTTTTTACTCAGGCACCGCCCACTGGTTGAAACACTTCCTTGAGATTATTGTCCAAACTTTGTTCAACCATCATTAGTCCATTCGTCCCTGTCCTGGACTTTACTGAATGCAGCTGGTTCATGTCCCTTTTTCATTCTAAAAAGACTTTAATACTGAAATCCATATTGACCTCAACTATTCATTGATTTTCAACTATGAAGATGTCCAAACACAGAGAAACTCTTTGCAGTTGCATTAGAAAACTCTTTATTAAGAATAATCTGAAGTACAAAGATTGTGAAAAAGCATAAAAGCAGGTTGAATACAATTAAAATCACCTGCAACCCAAACACCCTTCAGAAATAACCACTTTTAATAGTTGGTTATATTTCTAAAGAATCTTTCTTTCTAAAAAAAACAAAATGAGTTCACAGAGTGTATAGAATTCGTATACTACTCTTTGTACTTAACAGTATACTGTGAGAATTTCCCCATGATATTAGAAACTCGATTTTTATTGGCAGTCCAGTGCTGTGCATGCAGAATGTAGAACTCCGGTAGATATTCCACGTGAAAATAATCAGATCAAACAACTAGCTATTTCAAAACCAATCAGCACATGATTAATTGCTAATTGCTAAATTCTGCCTCCTGGATAATATATGAATGCAAATTGATAAATTGCTGCTTCTAAGCTCCTGAATAAAATTATTAATTTAATTAACTTATCACTTATTAAAATGCTTCCATATGAATAATAAGATATAGCTTTAGATTATTGTTAGGGAAAAAATAATTACCTTTAGGTGACCATTTTATTGAGTGTATTTTATTTGAAAATCTTGAGGGTTTAAAATGGCAAAAATGATTTTTCTCCTCCTTTGTAAAGACATAGTTGAATTCAAAAATCATATCTTTGCATCTATCTCATTAATTAATTCATTCAACAAATGTTACTACCAGCATACCTAATATGCTAGATATTGCCAGTACTACAGAAAACTAGGTAGAAAACAGTTTGGAACTCATGGAGCTTACATTCTAATAAGGGGAGAAGGTAAAATAAAGAAATTAGAGAAGCAAGATTTACATGCTGGACAGCTCCGTGAGATCCTGGAGACTTCCCCAGGCAGAGTCTTCCTTGGGGAAACCAAACAATGACAGTGTGAACAGATGTAGGGAAAGCAGTCAGAAGAAAAAGCATATGCCAGGTCTGTGAGGTAAGAAAACTCCTGGTTCCTGTGGGGAACAGAAAGGAAGTCTGGGGACATTTGAGTGAGGTAAGAAGGTTATTGTCATGATGATGGCGAATAGACAGAGCCAGAGTAACGCAGTGACTTATAGGTCATGGTAAGTATTGAGTTGGGGGCTAAGGATACCACATGATTCATATTCTTCTTGGTTCTATAGAAAAGTGGGCATTTTCATTTCTCAGGAGGAAAACAAAGTATGAAGACTCTTAACCCTTTTACCTAAGAGAAGTAGAGTATGTGTGACTCAGCTCCTTCTGCATCCTCATTTTAGCTTAAGGACACTTAGGATGGGTATAATTCTTTCCATACCCTGTTCTCCATAAAGAAAGCCAAAGCCTAGGTCTACGTTCTAAAGACAGATCTGTAAATCAGTGATTTGGTGATTCTGGATATTCTTGTCTTCTCTGCAAACCCAAACATGCCCTTTAGTGGATGATCCAGAGTCTAGATGGGTAATGACTACAGATCTGTTTCTGTCATATTACCCACAAACTATAATAACAAACATTTATTGAGACTGCTCTACTACTTAAACATCTGACCTCATTTAATCCTTGTGACAATCTTAAGAGATGATCATGAATATTTTCCCTATTTTATGTATAGGGAAATTAAGACACAAAGAAGTTAAGTAATAATTGAATATCAAGTACACAGCTAGAAAGTAGAAGAGCTGGAATTTGAACCCAAGTTTTCTGGCTCCTAAGTTTATCATTGATGCTTCTTCTAGTCTGCTATTTATTAGGAATAGTTTGTAATAAAAAAAAAAATGTGAATATAAGTATTGTGGGAGATAGACTTCAAAGTGACTTCATATTATCTCTGCATTCACACCCTTGTGTAATCCCTTCACCCTGAGTATGAAAGGAATCTATTATTTGCTTATAAATAAGAGGATAAGGCAGAAGGCTAAGATGTCACTTTTAAGATTCTAATTTCTATTTTGTGAGGAGATACTCTTTATTGACTCTTTCCCTTGCTGGTTTTGATGAAGTAAGCTAGCCATTAGAAAGGCCCACATGGCAAGACACTGAAAATGGCCTCTGGCCAACCATCAGCCAGGGGCTGAGGGCCCCAACCTGATAGTCCAAAAAGGAACAGAATCCTGTCAAGAGCCATTTGAGTTTGAAAGTGGATCCTTTTCTATTTGACTTTCAGATGAGTCCCTTGCCCTGGTCAACACCTTGATTTCAGCCTTTTGAGAGAGTGTCCACTGTGTCTAGATTTCTGAAACTCAGAAACTATGAGACAATAAATATGTGATTTCTTAGCCACTAAGTTTATGGCAACTTGCTATACAGTGATAGATAACTAACAGAAATAGAAATAGGATATATATTGGTTACAGTGCCACTATAGTAGTGACCTATTGGCACCAGTAAGCTTTTCCCTAGTTAATCTCCTATCTCTGGTTCAAGTTGTGATACTCCTACAAGCTGGGTGTTTTCCCTGGAGCTATGTCCTTTCTAGAACTGTGACTTGTTCTTCCTCACAGGAGACGTTAACAAGGTTAAGCTACCTTTCTGAAATCATTGGGACCCACAATGGTGTGATACCATGTCTTGATTAAATACAATCCCCTTGAATGGCTTTGTCATCTCCTGTTCCTCACTGGGCCACCTCCCCTAGGACTGTCTTCCAGAGCAATTACTTCTTTCCATTGATGCACTCACTCCACAGCACACACTCATGAAAAGTGGAAATACATTACAATTGTTCTGATTGCATTGTTCTGTTTAGGAAGGAAAAAAAAAATAACAAAGAAAATTAGTCAATCTAGTAGTCAAGTAACAATGGCCAATAGAAAGTTTTCCTTGTATCAGAGTCCATGTAGTTTATAAACCAATTTATAGCTGCTTTCCTACCTTTACTGAATGGCTCAATGAATGCTTTTTGAAGAGCAAAATAAGTGAAAGAGTCGATTGGTTTCATTTATGGCAGAGATGTCTGGAAAGGGACAAGCATCGGAAAGGAAAAACACAAGAGAAAATGGTAAGGGAGAGAAAGAGAGAAAGACCAAAAAATAGTATGTTTTGTGGCCCTAACATTAAAGTGACAGCTATACAAACTTGACACTAATTCCATATGCTACTGTTCCCTCCTCCATCCTTTAACAGGTCTGGAGTCAGAACAGCTTTCATAAATGCCATAGCCACCTTTCTGTATACACCACTTTAGAAATTATTCCATTTACTAAATAGATTTCCACTAGTCAATATCATCTGTCTAGGTGCTGAGTTAAGATGAAATTCTGTCAATTTAAAAATACCATAAAGGGCAGTACACTATTGTATGTGTAAAGATAATTGCATCCCCCAAAGATTTCACTACCTTCTCTTACAAGATTTTGTTATTATTGTTGGCTTTGGTTTAATATTAATGGGACATTAGATGAAGAACACAGTCCAGAACATGACACAGGCCAATCCCCCAGCTGAAATAAAGCCTTATATTAAGCTAATAAATCTTTAAAAGAAGTAGAAGTGTGGTAGTTTTGAAATCTTGTTTGCTAACTTACACAAAGTATTTATTAGTTTAGTATACTACAGGTTAAGAGGGAAATGGATTCTAGATGTTGAGGTCTGATCAGATATATAACATCCAAGTGGCAGCTAGAATTTTAATATAGAATACTGAAATTATCCACAGTGGATTACTGAGAAAATATATATAGTCAGTTTGGTATTATATGCACCAAACCTAGCATTTCAAAGCCTTCATCTATTATAAGAATATGAAAAAGTCAACATTCTCAGTATTAAAAAGGTCAAATTCATGTTATCAATTAGATTTCATTATTATATTAGATTAATTTTTTCCCCAGATAGACTGCTCTCTTCTTTTTAATTGTTTGTTTTATCTTTGTGAAATATATCACCATGCACCAGAGACCTGAGTTAAAAATCTAGAATCATTCTAGGGTTTTACTTCATATTTAGCTACTATGTGCATTGGATTTCAAGGTCTTGTTGATTCAGCCTCCTTATAATGTTGTGAAGCTTCTGCTTCCCCACCACTATTGCAGATTCCTTTTATTTATTTATTTTGGTTTTCTCTTTTCTTTTTTTTAATAATTTTTATTGTTATGTTATCACCATACATTACATCATTAGTTTTTGATGTAGTGTTCCATGATTCATTGTTTGCACATAACACCCAGTGCTCCATTCAATATGTGCCCTCTTTAATACCCATCACCAGGCTAACCCATCTCCCCACCCCACTCCCTTCTAAAACCCTCAGTTTATTTCTCAGAGTCCACAGTCTTTCATGGTTCATCTCCCACTCTGATTTAGCCCCTTTCTTTTTCCCTTCCTACTATCTTTTTTTTTTTAACATATAATTATATGGCTTGCCTGTACTTCTGAAATAGTCTCCAAAATTGTCTCTGCTTCTATCTGTGCTACCCTCACACTTGTCCTCCACAATTGAAGCCAACATAATATGCCTAGGATCAACTTCAGTATTGTTAACCCCCTCCTCTAAAACTATGCAGTGTTCTTCAACACTGAAGAACCTTCTTAATGAAGACTTCCCTAATCCTTCTTCATCCAAATGGAATTGACCATTCCTAAACCTTTATCTAGAGTCTACTTTTCCTATGTTTTCATAATCTATAATATTTTTGTGCACCATGTGTTATCATTACCATCTAGGTCATATAAGCATCTAAAAAAAAAGAGAGAGAGAGAGAGAGAAAAAATTTGGTTTTGCATACCGAGCCCCTGGAAACAGTTCATTTAAAGCTTGATATCAAAATAATGAATATGTTTTCTGATATAAGTTATTCTATCTATATAACTTTGCTTAATATATATTTGATTTTTATTTGATCAAAAAACTCATAAGGTGATCATAATATGAAGGAATAAACATATTTGAAATAGGACTGTTCACCCTGCCTTGGATATTCTCCCTTTTACTTTGGTTTGTCCTTCATTTCAAGCAGCTAGACATTTTGCTACTCAACACCTCATGGAACAAGGCAGAAAAGAGACGTGCTCTGTCTATTATTTTCCAAGAGCATAAGTCCCTTAGTAAATGGAGAAATACTATGTATATAATTAATATTAAAGAGGGATAGATTGAAGACGGTAATCTCCACTCTCACTGCAAATAGAAAATTGTCCATTGGAAAAGAGGCAAGTGAGTGATGGCACATGATGAGGTCAGGATATTAAATGGGTGGTCCCCTCCCAGACAAAAAGAGTCTGAGCTTTACTTCCTAGATAGCACCATGGAACTGGAGAAAAAAGGCAAGCCCTTAGGTAGCCTTCCAGGAATTTCTGTGCCTTATTTCTGAATGAAAATAGCAGTATGAATCTTGTGCCTATCAATGTGGCATGAAACTATAGGAAATAGGGCCACTGGGTAAGGCAGGGAGGAATAAACAAATCCCTGTGTGGCAACATATATGGATTGGTAGATGAGTGCAGGCAAAACAATAGACCTAACCAATACAGAAAGGTGTTGCTGAGAACCTAGTGAGTCTCTCCAATACCTTGTCCTGTGTGAGATTTTCCAAAGCTTAGCACTACCTTGGAAAAAGAAGAAAAGTAGGTTATGTCTTAAATAAAATTATGTTTCTGCCATATTGGCAGAAATGTAGTTGAGTTATAGAAAATAAACTTATAAAACAGAGATTCCTACTTGCTGTATAAATTTGAGACAGAGTCTATCACCAGCCAACTAATTGATTTACTTTTGGCTGATTCATTTTCCGGTCATTTTTACAGCAGTGGTTTTCATTGAATGCCCTATGATTCACTCAGGTGATTGAGTCAGCCATTCACATCACCATGATTGACAGATTTTTAATCAGGTAACTTCTGCCAATTAAATATAAATGCATATGCCTCACTATTCAGGACTGTTATGTTTACTGGTACTCAACTTCAATTAATTTTTGGCTTGATTTCAAATTCATCATATTTTAAGGAATTCAATGTGATTTTACAAGAAAAATGTTTAGAAAGTTCCACCACTCCCTTTGGCCCAACTGGGAATAACTGATTTGCACTTTTCTCAGGGAACGTACTTTTATATATATATATATATATATCTTAAAAGATTTGTGTGATTTTCTTGTTTTCTCTCTTGGCCTGTAAGTCCTGGAGGGTCTATTTATTTTTGTGAGTTAAACATTTTTGTATCTCCTATGGAGTATAGTACACTTATTTAAAGGTAGAGGTGCTAAGTAAACATTTAGTGAATGAATGAGAAAAACAGTAGGTCACGATTATATTCTATAGAGCCAAAGTCACAAATGCAGCTTAGAATCAAAACACATTAGAAGGGAAAAGATGCATGCCTATAGCCAAGGAAGATGTTACTATACAAACTATTTCCTTCTTAAAATAATATTTCAAATCGAGGTATTTTGAATAAAAAATGTCCTGATAAGTTACAAATTATCTTGAAAGTGACTTGTGTGCTATTTATAATATTTTAGGATATTTGTGGGGCTTTCTAGAAGTTACATATCATTTTGGAAAAATATTCAACTAAATATTCATCAGCGAGCTAGATAATCCTCCCTAGAGAATGTTTTCTTTTTGTGTACATGGGAGTCTGAGTAGTGTTCTCTTGAAGATTATCTTATATCATGAGGTGAGATACTGCATCCGGTGCCAGATGCAATCTCCACATGGTTTTCTGCTCCAGTTTCAGAAAAACACATTGAAATAGACACATCTGAACATGATAAATGCAGGGATCACTGTAGCAAAGTCCTGTGCTCTGCAGGAAAGGATGCAGACAGTCAGTCAGATAGAGAGTTTAAAAGGGCATCCTGGCAGCCTAAGCAATCTGAAAACCATCAAAAGTGATAAATCTAGTGATATTCCCAGGTCATGTTCCAACTTCACAGTTTGAGTACAACCAAAGTTCAATTTGTGATCCAATTTCTCCCCTACACACTATCCAAGCATGGCTTCCTTCTTGACAATATCACTTTTTAGCAACTGGGGTTCCATTCATGCATTCATACCAAACACTGAGTTCTAGTTCTATTATTATTCATTGCCCAAAGTGAAACTCTACTTATGTTCTGTATAATCTAAATGTTCAATATTGTCTTGTTACAATTCTGTCCAATATTTATCATTCTGATTTGTGCATGCCTCTTGCCATTCATATATATTAACAGTGTCTGCCTTAAATTATATCTACCAGATGTCCCAACTACATTGATGAAACATGACAAATGAAAAATACGACTTCTTTTATATTATTAGTATCTGGTAATAGATTGCTATCTCCTAAAAAATTATTTTTATTGCCTCTTTCCATATTTTTTCAGCATCTGCTCTGTCCTGGGCACAGTGATAGGCACTAGAAATGCATCTGACTGACTCATACTGAAAAGCCATAAAAGGAAAAGTGCCCACTAATGACTCAGAGTGAGAACATCCATAGTGACAGTGAAGAGGGCCTCCCTAAGTTAAATGTCAGAAGGTTAGTAATGCCTGATTAGCCACTCCTCACATTCTTACTGAAACACAGCACAAAATAAAAGGTGATATGGTAAGATTTAAAAGTACTGACAATTTTTTTTTAATTTGTCAAATATCAATAGAATGTCCACCAACCAAAGTTCTGATGAAGGCTTGAGGCAAAACAGCAGGTGCACACAAAGGAAAAAAACATGATACTCCCCAGTATTGCAATCACTCACTCCCTACAGACCCAGACTTTTTTATAACCAGAGGGAAGTAAGTCACACCCGTATAATACCGGACCTAGTTTATAGAGCTTCAAAGCTGTTTAAACCCTTCTCCCAGCCACATACCTCTTTTTATGCAATCATTCTTTCCTACTTCAATTTCTAGAAATGTGTTGTATTTGAAGGAGGAAAAAGATGTATGTTAGTGCTTTATGTCTGGAAGTAGCTGTCAGGGACCTCACTCTGCCAAGGCATAGGAACAATACAATCTGGCCCTTGTAGCTTACCATTTTTTATCCTGAGAAAAGATGCTCTATCAAGTTTTTCCATTCATTCAGAAATAGGTAATTTCTGGTATAAAATTAGCACTTTCTTCTGCTGCTGTCTGAAATACTGTAAACATTGAAACAAAGAAGATAACAAAACAAAATCTTGAGAGAGTTGTAGGTCAAAGTATTAATAGTTGCTTTTCTTTTTCATCTTAGTATTTTCTTCATTTGTCAAATGTTCTAAAATAAACTTGTATTATTCTTGTAGTCTTAAAAGACTAATTCTCCAAAATAACTCCGTGAAACAATTTCAACTAGGTCAGTCTTATGCTTTCAACAGATACCAGGACAGCTGGGATCTTGCGCTATTGGATTTGATTCAAAGATGATGTAGAATTTTGTGTTCTACACAGGAATTGCCATATGAGTCAACAGACTATGTGACCTTGCTCAGACTTTAACTAGATAGGCTAGCTACACCAAGTGTTTGAAATATCCGCCTCTGAGGAAACTCAGAGTGAAACAGGAATTGAACCAAATGATTTACCTGAACACAGTGACTATTAGAGTAATTCTCAAGAAGGTGAGAGTTAATACATTTCACAAAAATCTCATCTCTACCCAGAACAATAGGAAATAGAATATTTCTTGGTAATGGTATCATTGATATGATATGCCTTGAAAATTTTAATTAAAAAAATTTTTTGAGAGAGAGTGAGGGGGAGGGACAGAAGGAGACGGAGAGAGAGATTCTTAAGCAGTCTCCACGGCCAGCACAGAGCCTGAAGCAGGGCTCAATCTCACGACCCTGAGATCATGACCTGAGCTGAAATCAAGAGTCTGACACTTAATTGACTGAGGGACCCAGGCGCTCTCAATTTCAAGTTTTAATTCAAGGTTTATATGAAACAGGAAAAATAAACGCAGGTGTTCAGGTGGCTTGATGCAAGGGTCAAATGATTTTATATTTAAATCTTATAAGCAACAACAGAAGAGGAAAAGCTAATGTCACAAACAGTAATAATAATATCAGCAACTACAACAATAATAAGTGAGACTGCTAATGCAACAGTTTGGATGAATAGTTTTAAAAGACTTCATTTTATTTCTGTTTCACAATTGTCCCAGCATATTGCTTTGGCAATATTATAAATAGTCTAAAAGAGTACTCACCTTTTCTACTGCTTCCTTGTTAATTGACATTTCATGGACTTTACATGTAATTGGCAAAATTCCCTGTCTTCTTATCACCTTCCAAAGATATATCCTTTTCCTTCGGGTTGGGTTAAACTACTTCACTCACTGTGAATCCTGAAGTACTCAATTCTTGGAAATTTAAAACCCGGCCCATATTCTGAAAGTGGGGTGAAGCAAGGCTTTAACGTGTGGGGGGGGGCGGGTGGGGGGAGATTTAGATTCTTGCTGTGTTCAGTGGGTCTGTCAATGGATTGCCTCCCTTTCCCTGGAAACAAAAAAAGGTATAACCAAAGACTATATTAATTTGTTCCCAGAGACTGAATGAACAAAATCACTGAACTTTGCAAAACCCTACTGTTTTGCAAGTCTTACTGACACCTGGTGGCTAAATCTCAACAGATTTCACAGTAACCAGTGATGAGCTGTTGTTGCAGTAAAATATCGAGGATCTGCAACACACTTGACACTGAAGGAGTGCTAAATACTTACCTCCAGTCTAAGCAGAGTAAGAAATTAAGAGCCAAAGCAAAATCTTGTAACTTATTCATGTTTAAAGATACTCATGGGTATTCATTTTTAAGTTTTTGCCCGTATCTTCAAAAACTCAATTCATCTGTTCTAAGTTACTATGTGGAGAAAATTTTCTGAGACGTTGTAGGTCCAAACAAGATCTCCAAGAGGTATTTCTGATACTAAATAGATTTTAGTCAATTTTGCTCTACATACAAATGCACTAATAAAAGTACCAACATTTAAAAACATTTTAGTATTATGTAGGAGGTCTGTTTTGTACTCATTATTTTTTTCCAGATATCAAGCAAATTAAAATCATATAAATTCATAGCTCACAGAAAGTCTACACATTGAATTACTGAGAGACTCAGACCTTCTCATGGTTATAATTTTAATCCAGTGGTTCTCAACCTTTAGAGTGCTGAAAAAAATCACTTTATTATTATTGTTTAAATGCATATTGATAGGGCACACCCCTAGAATTTCTGGTTCACATTCAGTAGACCTTGAGTGGAGATGAGGAATATGTAATTTTCTCCTATTTTCAGACTTGTGTTTAGAAGTCTCCTGGTCTGCTTTCGGCTCGGGTCATGATCCCGGGGTCCTAGGATCAAGTCCCACGTTGGGCTCCTTGCTCCGCGGGGAGCCTGCTTCTCCCTCTACCACTCCCCCTGCTTGTGTTCCCTCTCTCACTGTCTCTTTGTCAAAAAATAAATAAAAAATCTTAAAAAAAAAAAGAAAGAAAGAAATCCCCTGGAGTCTATCTCTATCCTTCAATTTCTCCTATTCTCAGTATCCTGATTGCCTCTGTAATCCCCCGCTTCCATATCTGTCTCCCACCCAGCATACATTTCTACTTCTTCCAATAATACCATCCTGGTGTCTCTTGGTGAACAACTTCTGCACGCTCAGTCATGTTGAGCCAGTGTGATTCAGGAAAGCCCGACCCGTGCCTATTTGAGGGTTGGGCATGGGAGCCAGTCCTGGACGAGCAGGGTATTTTGTTTCCAGACCACAGTGATTGGTTCAAGGATGGGCAGATGATTTGCATTTAAAAGGAGACTTTTATTATGGGAATTGACTGAGGAAAGAATCACTCTCTTGTTGGGGTCACTTAGCTGATAGAATATAAACTCAAAGATGCTGTTGGCCATACATATTAGTCTGTATGAAAGGTACAATCACACACATAGAAACAGCTTAGAGAGAATGAAACCAGCTTTGTCTGCAGTCATTGTTTAAGCCCCTGGACTCATGTGTCTAAAACTAGACCAGTCCTAACTTTTCCTGTTGCATGTGTTCATAAATCCCCTTTGTTTTGTTTCTGTTATTTACAATGACAGATTCTGTAATTCTAGTTCCCATATGGACTACCTTGCCTGTAAGCTCTTGTGCTTTTCCTCCCGCATTTTCTGGACTTAACAGCATGAGTTAAAATTGACTATCTTATACCTCCCCCTGCCCCCAACTGTCAAATCTGAAGGGAAACCCCAACGAGATATTTGGGGAAGTGACAGGGGCAGACCCACTGTATAGGCCCCAGCACACTACAGAGGACTTAATGGCTGAGGTGAGGGAAGGTTGGGTAGAACTGCATTACACCTCAGCCCTCCAACTTTAATGGGCCCCCACCTCTTCTGGCACCACCAGCAGGATTCACAGTTCTTTCATCCGGAGTAATGTTTTAGAAATTTCCTGAGCTTGCTCTCTCCTCCAGTCCTTCAAACCGCAATGCCACTGACGCTGGAGACAAGGCTTAGGTGTAGGGGAAAACGGGAAATTGGAGCAGCTAGCGAGGGCCAGCCAGCGTGCGATGGCGGGCGTGCTGGAGCCTCGGGGGCGGCTCTCCATCTGCTCTGGTGAGGTGGGGCGCTGCAGGACGCTGGCTGAGGGGAGTTTGGCTCCCTAGACCGCACTCTCACCCTCTCGCCTGGGCCCACCGAGGAGACAACTCCGGTTAGTTGTCTGGCCAGGTGTGCCACCGCCACGGAGAACCAAGCTGGTGGGGGAAGTGACTACAATATTATCGCAGCCTTAGCGTCCTCATTATATTCAGAATACTGTAAAAACTTGAAGCCTTGGCTTCAACTTCTACTTTGTCACTACTCCAGTTGTTCAAATATCTTCCAGCCAACCTGGAATTTTACCACTAGCTCTTCCTTCATCTAAGTTGATTGTTGCTGTTACTATTATTATTACTATTCATGGACCATTCATTCCACCTGAAATGTACATCCTCTCTTTCTGCTCACGGATAGCTCCTAGTCACCTTTCAAACAGCTGCTTAAATGCCATTTGAACAAGACCTTCGATATCCACGTCCCCTAAAAGTCATTCTCCCTATTAGTGTGTATTATTGTATCCTATTCTTTTCCTTCATTGCATTTTTCACACATTTCAACTATGGATTTATTTCTGTTTGCTTGTTTAGTATCATTCTAAGACAGCAAAAACTATGTGTATTTTGTTGAATACCAATACTAGATAGTCTAAAAATGGTATGTTGAACAGATTATAATTTTTTTTTAAATAAGGCTAGGCCTGCTCAGCTCAATTAAAAGGAAAGATGAAACACATTACATTTAAGTTAGCTTTTACTCCAAAATAGCAAATTACTGTTGCTTGGCAAGTTAGCCTAAGGCTGATGAACAGACCACTAAAATTTGGCGACAGCATGCTAATACATACATTTTAATTCTAGCAAAATTATTAGAAATATTAGTCCATTTAGTTATGCAGTTGTCAAAACTTTGCTAGTGTGCATCTGGTTAATGTTCTGTAGTTCCAAATGACTATTTGCACTATCTTCACGTTTTCCCTGACTATTCACACCTGCTTTGGACCATAACCAAGATGACCTCTGCTGATAGAACCTGGGGGCTGGCTAAAGCACCAACTAACTCATCGTTCTTCCTCTCTCTCAAGGCAGTGGTACAAAGACTCTCCATCAAGGTCCTCCTTATTTCAATATTATATGAAACGACCTCATTCAAATATATTCTGTGTTGTCTGTCCTCTTTTTGTCAGTTACATAAATTCAATCATTTGCTTATTTTTGGAAAAATCTGTTGTAAGCCAATGAAAGACTGGCATCATAACTGATAAATATAAACTTCTTTTAAAATAATTAAAATAATTTTTCAATAATTAAGAAATCCACTTTTGAAGTGAAATCATACTTGAAAAACAAAACAAAACAAAAGAAGTGCCATTGATTTTTAATGGCCTAGAAACTCACCTTACTTGCTTCAAATTGAAATTTTTCCACTATATGTTTTATTTATATATTTTATATTATTTGTAGCATAACAGTATTTTGTTTCACTATTTCAGTATTCTGTATTTCACTTACATAGTAGTTTAGTTCTTTTTCTCTTTAAGTTCATTCCCTAGTATTAATAGGTTTTGTATACTAGTCCAGAAACAGTTTTCTATAGGAAAATGCATTCCAAATAACAAGAAGTTAATTTATTATCAAGTCTTTTGTATTACAAACCCATATGTTTGAGGATTCTTTGGGGGGGAGAGTGGTAAAAAATCCAACCTAATCTTCACTATAAAGGAGCTCAAGATAAGTCCAAGGATCTAAGGATTAAGAACACATGATGTTTTATTAAAGAAAGAGATTTAAACAATAGTTTTAGGAGGAGTTAACTTATCAACCATGTTTAATTACATTTAGGCAAATATCTAGCCCAACACGGAAGCGGAGATATTAAGAGTAACCATGCATGTATTGTTCCTGACTTCAGTAAAAAGAACCTCTTAACGTATCACCAGAATATATGATTTGTCATAGTTTTCTGAGAGGTGCTCACTCTTTATCCCATTCTTTGTTTATTAATTTTTTTTTTTTTTTAGTTAATGGGTACTAAACTTCTTAACATGATTTGGATTAGTGATCGATATCATGATACTATTTTATTTCCTCCTTAACTTGTTTTTGTAAAAATTACATTAATAGATTTCCTTACATCAACTACTTTTTGAAGTCTTGAGACTCCTTCATGAGGTGTTTTTCCTTTAATACAGTGATAGGTTGTACTTATTAATACTTTGAGTATCACACCTTTGCTTAAATGTGAAAATGTTCTTTTTTTGCTTTCTTCCTATAGTTTGCTATCAGGATTTCTGCTCAACTTGTAGAATTTGTTAGAAGATCTGGAAAACTTAAAATTAAGAAAACTCTAGCTTCCTTGAAGTGTTGGTAAAATTTACAGTTCCCCTGTTACATTTACATATTTTTTTTTAACTTGTGCTTCCCCCAGTCTCACCTGTAAGTTCCTTTAGCTTAGAGACCAGATCCTACACCTCTGAACATCCAATCCTTAGCATAGACTTTGCCACATAGCATATATTCTGTGAATTTATGTTCAGTGAATTAACAAAGTGATGCAGTTGGAGAATTCTTTGGATCTAGCCAAGTACAAATAATGAAAGGAAGAGATTTCTTTATAAGCAGTTCTCCAAACCAGAAATTTTCCCCCAAACAATAAATGACCCCTCTTTTTAAGATCAAATGAGCATACGGGAAAACTTTTCCTATAACAATATTATTATCTGGGTGCTCTTCCTTCAACTCATTCAAGTCCAAGTTGACTTTCATCCAGTTTTCATGAGTCTTGAATATCACAGGGTACAGCACACAATAAACATTAAAATGTTAATTTTGTCTTTGAAGAAATGCTAGACTTCAAGAGGAAACGTTAGATAGAGAAGACAACCAAATTTTGCATATACAAAAAGGTGTAAAATGTTTTAAAAGGCCTGAAAATCTCTGCCTGTGATCTGCTCTTTCAAAACAAAGGAACTGAGAAATAGTGGGACTATAATGAATGCACATATATTTGTTACTCATGTTTTGGAGATGAACTCTTAATGTTTTTTTCTTCTATTATTAACAATTGAAAATTTTAGCATACTTGAAAATAAAAATGTACTTAACATTCAGAACATCTCCTACCATATTCCACTCTGAATTTTTTGTCTCTATATTAAATGTGCTGAGCTCTCCCTCCTTATAGACCACGTAAAACTCTTTCGTGAAATAGGCTATATCTCCTTTATCTTTATATCCTTTAATATCCCTAACATAATGCCATTCATGAAGTAAAACATTCTGTAAATATATTTGAATTTCTTTTTAAAAATTATAAAAAATGCTAATGTAAAACTATGATATTAAGATATCACATTAAATAGAAAGTTTAAAAGATGTACCAGACCCTAACAAGCCATATAAGAAACACGATTGTGCAAGTGTTAAGTAATATATTGTTCTTTCTATAATGTAAATGTTTCCATTGGCTTGTTTGTACAATGCCAAATATCTCTTTTGTTATTGCCCAATACTTTTACTTAAAGCACTTAAATATTTCTTCTGTAGATTTTTTTTTCCTGAATCAGACGTTCTTGCAGTTGGAATTACTAATTATAAAACCACAGGAAGTGCAAAGTTTAGGTTTACCAAAATGTAAGATTTTTTCATGAAATGCTAAACATTAAAAAAAAAAATCCTTGAGAAAAAAAAAGTATAAAGTACATTGGCATGACAGGTAGATTTTAGGTAAATGAATGCAGATGGGAAGTTTCAGAACTTTACAAAACGCTTAAACAGACATTTTTCTTCCGGTCTTTTCTTTGGTGATTAAGATCCATTTTATAAAGATTGAAGTCAAGGGAATTATTCACATATATACTTAGCGCTATTGAAGCATAGGCTGACAGTCTTTCTCACTGTATTTTTCCACATTTTTAAGTGCCCCAAGCATTGTAGTAATTTCCCCCCTTGGAATATATAAATTGCCTTACATAAACTCTGACTATTGTTGCTGAGTTGGGCTTTAGGATTTACTGTTGGGGCATTATAATAAGCTAAACACCTATACTTGTCTTAAAATTCATTGTCCAACTACATAAGCCTCCAATGTGACAAATCCCATTATTTCATGGCTCTTTTGTCTAACCCTAACAAAAATTTAAAAAAAAATCATTTTAGCTTCTTTCTACAGAAAAGTAAATAATTATTTTGGGAAAACACAATAGTCCTTATAGGTAAAAGTGTCATGCCAAATGGAATGAACCATGTTCTGCAATTTTTTTTTAACTTTTTATAGCTTATTTTGGGGGTTTTATCAGTTAATTTATTGGATGACTATTGTATGTCATGCTAGGGATTGCCAATAAACCAAGTCGTGAATAATTAACTGGGTGTTGAAAGATATGAGACAAATGTTTTGTTGAGGAAGGTAGGAGTAAGAGAGAGAATTAGATAAATGCAGAGGCCAAGGATGTACATTACTCAGGACATTCAGTTATTCCTTACTCTCCTCTATCAGAGGAATATACTGAGTGAGACTGGAAAATTGAAAGTAGCAAACTGTTCACTGGTACAATTATATCAGTTCATAAAGATGCTCTCCTACTGAGAAGGATGGATTAAATTAGGTTGCCTGTAATTTATCCAGTGGTAAAGTGTAGGGAAAATTCACTAGGAGGTAAAAAGGAATAGCAATAGCTTGCAGAATTGAAAATGCTGGTTTAAATATTTCGATTGTTATTTCTCTTGTCGGTCTGGAGTCATGGTGTTCTGTAGAAAACACCCTAGCTTACCAAAACTGGACACTTAGGGCTGGATTTAGGATTACATATTTGTTTTCTGAGATCTTGGGTAAGTGTCAAAAAGCAGAAACAATTGTCATGTTTATTTCTTCTAAGTCACAGTGCTCAGATTCAGAAGGGGCTCAATAAATATTTGTTGAATAAATGAATAGGTGTCTTAAAATCCTATCAGTCACATCATTTCTTTGTTTGGATTAAGAAAAAAAGGAAGCAAAATGCTAGAAAATGCTGATATAAATTGAAGATTAACATTTCAAAAACTGTTTTTAGCTAGCAAGCTAAATCTTCCCGCTGAATCAAAGCTAAGTAGTAAAATCAACTTGTGAAATTAGGGTCAGTAATCCAGTATAGGCAGAACAATTGTGGGAATAGCATTATGACCTTTCCCCTTTTTCCTTTCTCATGTTTAGGAAACTATCAAATTACATTCTGGCATGCACAGGATTAATGGGAAAATGGGGTGGCCGAAGAACATGGCAGTTATTACTGAATTTGAACAGTATGATAAAATCTCATACACCTTCATATGTTCCAGAGAAGTACATGTCCTAATACTGAAAATGAAACATTAGTTGTAAAGCATTATCATGCCAGAGAGCATTTTTACCACGAGATTTTAAGAATCCTTAAACAGCTGATATTTAAAGAAATAACAGCATTATAATTGGGAGATACTTAATCCAGCTATGTATGTACTCTCCAGACAAATGAATTACCTTTTGAGAGAGAACCTTAGTACATTTGGACGATAAAGTAAAATTAATTAACTCAGTGTCACAGTACACAGAGATTTCAAACACAAAAAGCACGTTACCTGAGCATGAGCCAGAAACTCAGTTTTCCAGACATAGACCTAGAGGAGAGCTGTAATTCATGTCATTTTATGACATTTCATGGAACATTTGGTCATTATGACATTTATGATGCAATGAAATAGGCCATAAAATGCTGTAAATTGTTGGGAACAAAAGACATTCATATTTGTGATGGGCATTTGAGTTTCAATCAAGACGTTAGTAGGTTAAATCAAAACTCAACTTGGAGTTGAACGTTAAAGTTTTAGTTTAACATTGTAGTTCTTTCTTTTTCTTTTCTCCTTCCCCAGCTCTTCTCAACCTTTGTCCTCTCTACTCTCTTTCCCTTGCTCTCTCTTCTTTCTTTATTAAATCAGATGAGTTTTACAGGATTATTGATTAAAAAAAAGAGGATTTTTTTCATATTTATTATTTCAGTATTTCTAGAGAGTGAAAAAAATCTATAAGTATTAGTCTATGTGAATGAGAAAAGCAAATCAAGAAATTGCAAACTACATGATTGTTCATTTGTATGTATCTTGTGCTCAGGTAAAATGCGGAACATGCAGAACTTTTAATAGTGTAAGTGATGACTGTGTTTTTCCTAAATCTTGTAATATTATTTCCTAAAAACTTACTTTAGCACCTACTCTGTTTTTTTAAATATCAGAAGCGACCTTGTTGAATTATGTATGAAATTATTACAAAAGGGGTTTTTTCCGCAAAATAGATTTAAAAATGCACAGCTATTCATTTTAGGAAGGGAAAGACAAATGTATGCCAGAGAGCATTTTTACTAACAAAGCTTGGCTAATCTTTTAAATCTTGTTACTTCTTTGTTTAGGTTAGTACCTAGAAAGTCACCAGAGTATCATTTGAATATTAAACTTTGGTTAAAGATTTATTACCACCAAATTGTTCCAAAAATGTAATTAGCCACAATACTGAATCGATGTATAAGTGGCCATCTGCAAAATATGTGAAGGCAAGTAGAGCATTGCTGTTATTACCAAGAATACAACATTCCAAACTTGCAATGCTATGGCTGGTTCACAAATAAAAGATTAACTCCCTCATCAAATGCATACAAACTCTCCTACTTTCCAATTATTATCTACTTGCAAACTCACCTTTCACCACTGGGGTGAAAGATAAAGACGGTTATTTGCCATACTTCCAATATTAAAGAGAAAACATATGAAAATATAATTTTTAGAAAAAAAATTTCCAATGTTATTTTGTATGGTGTAGAAAAATATAGTGGTACATAAATAAGCTCAGTAACATGAAAATACTATTAATTAAAAAATTATACTAGTAGAATTACTCTCATTCAAGGTATTTGAACCACATTATTTTATTCACTGTTTCTCATTTAATCTTGTATGGTATTTGTGGTTGAAGCCCCGAGCAAGCCATGGGAAGGAAAGGCAAAAAGGGTTTATTAGGAAAGATAAATGTTATTGTTTTAATTTAAGAAAAAATTTCCTGTCATGAGGAAAAGCAGATTAAGTTTACAAGGAGATCCTCTCCGTTACTACTATATCACCCTCAATGGAATCATTCTTAAACACACTCAGATTGAGCTTCACCTGACAACTAAGTGGTAAGCTTCATATGCCTGTACTCTCCTAAATGTCTGCAAGTACAGTACCTTAATGTAGTCCTCAAGAAAACTCTCTGAGGACAGTATTACTCCATTTTACAGGTGGTGAGACACACTTGGGAATCTTACTCAAGGTCACATGGAGGTTGTTTCGGGATAGGGCTTTGAATCCACAGCTTCCTAGAATTGAGCATTCTCTGTCCTATGAATAAAGTCAGGTCTATGTCTTCCTTCCCAATCTGTTTAACTTTTACTTCATTTTCTTGCCGTATTGAATTAGGAAGCACTTCCAGGACAATGTTAAAAAGGAGTGATTTGGGCAGGGAGGAACATTCTTGCCTTATACCGGATCTTGGTGGGAAAGCTTCAAAGTTCTCACCATTAATAATGATGTTTGCTGTATGTTGGTCGCAGATAGCCTTTATCAAATTGAGAATGTTCCCCTTTATTCCTAGTTTACTGAGTTATTAATTGGTGTTTGATTTTGTCAGATGCTCTTTCTGCATCTATTGATATGATTGTATGAACTTTTTAGTATGTAAATGTGATAGATTACATGAATTTATGTTTTTTTATGAATTGATTTTTGAATGTCGAAACACCCTAGCATATCTGGGATAAAATCCATTTGGTCATGTTACACAATTCTTTTTAGACCTTTTTGGATTTGATTTGCTAATGTTTTGTGGAGGAATCCAGCATCTATGTTCATGAGAGATATTGGTCTGTAGTTTTCTTTCCTTGTAGTATTTTTGTCTGTTTTGGTATTCAATTAACACTGGCCTCATATAGTGAGTTAGGAAGTATTCCCTCTGCTTTTATCCTTTGAAGACACTATAGAGAATGGGTACAACTTTTTCCCTAAAAGTTTGGTACAATTCATCAGTGAACCCATCTGGGTCTGGTGCTTTCTGATTTAGAAAGTTATTAATGATTAATTCAATTCAATTTCTTTAATAGATATAGGTCTGTTTAGATCATCTATTTCTGCTTGTGTGAGTTTTGGCAGGTTGTATCTTTCAAGGAGTTGGCCCGCTTCATCAGGGTTCTCAAATTTGTGGGCATAGAGATGTTCATATTATTCCTTTATGATCCTTTTAATATCCATGAGATCTGTAGTGATAGATATCCCTTCTTTCATTTATAATATTAGTAATTTGTATCTTTTCTCTTTCTCTTAACCTGGCTAGAAGCTTATCAATTTTATTGATCTTTTTAAAGAACCAGCTTTTGGTTTTATTGATTTACTCTTTTGATTTCTTGTTTTCAATGTCATTAATTTCTGCTCTATACTTATTATTTCTTTCATTCTGCTTACTTTAGATTTAATTTGCTCTTCTTTTTCTAGTTTCCTAAAGGAAAAATTTAGTTTACTGATTTTACATTTTCTTTTCCAATATATGCATTCAATGCTATAAATTGTCTTATAAGCACAGCTTTTACAACATCCCACAAATTTTGATAATTCTCTTTTTCAATTTTATTTCGTTCAAAATATTTTTATTTCTCGTGAGATTTCCTCCTTGAACCATCTGTTAGTCAGAAGTGAGTTGTTTAATCTCTGTGTATTTTAGGATTTTCTAGGTATCTTTCTATCATCAGTTTCTAGTTTTACTCCATTGTGGTCTAAGGCTAGACATTGTATGGTTTCTATTCTTTTAAATTTGTGAAGGCATGTATTATAGCCCAGAATGTGGAATCTTGGTGAATGTTCTCTATGAGGTTGAGAAAATGTTATTCCGCTATTGTTGGATGAAGTAGTATATATATGAAGTAGTATATAATAATGCTCATTCTATCCAGTTTATTGATAATATAATTGAGTTCTATTATGTCCTTACTGATTTCTTCCTGCTGGATCTGCTCATTTCCAAGAAGGGGCTGTTGAAGTCTCCAACTATGACAGTACATTCATCCATATCTCCTTGCAGTTCTATCAGTTTTTGCCTTCTGTAGTTTGATGCTTTCTTTTAAGAATTGTCTTCTTGGAGCATTGACCCTTTTATCTTTATGTAATACCTTTCCTTATCTTTGATAACTTCCCTTCCTTTGAAGTCTGCACTGTATAAAATTAATATAGGTTCTCCTGTTTTCTTTTTGATTAGTGTTAGCATGGTATAATTTTCTCCATCCATTTACTTTCAATATATATGTGTTTTTTATAACCTGTGTTTCTTGTAGTTGGGTCATTTTTTTTTATCTACAGTCTCTGTTTTTTAATTGGTGTTTAGACCATTGATATCCAAAGTGATTATTGGTATAGTTGGATTAATACCTACCATATTTGCTACTGTTTTCTATTTCTTGCCCTTGTTCTTTGTTTTTATTTTTGTCTTCCACACTTTTTTTTGCCTTTTTTAGTTTTAATTGAACATTTTGTATGATTCCATTTTCCCTCTTTTTTTTTTTTAGCTTATCAAGTGTACTCCTTTAATTTACTTTTTTAGTGGTTGCTCTAGGTTTTACAGTACCCATTTACAACCAATCCAAGTCCACTTTCAAATAACACTATACCACTTCACAAGTAGTATTACTACCTTATAATAGCAAAATAATCCTAATTTCCTCTCTCTGATTGCTTGTATCATTGCTTTTATTCATTTCACTTATTTATAAGCATACACAAGCATATGAACCCATTATATATATATATAAGCACACATAATTGAATACATTGTTGTTTTAATTATTTTGAACAGACTGTTACCTGTTAGCTCAATTAAGAACAAGAAAAAGTTTTTATTTTATCTTTTCTTACATCTTCATTGATGTTCTTTCTTTATGTAAATCTCAGCTTCTGACTCATTATTATCTTTTTCCAAAAAGAACTTCTTCTAACATTTCTTTCAAGGCAAGTCTACTAGCAACAAATTCCTTTACTTTTTTTGCAAAAGTCCTATTTCTCCTTTACCTTTAAGGAATAATTGCAAAGTACAGAATTCTAGATTGGTGGTTATTGTGGTTTTTTTTTCTTTCCTCTCAACACTTTAAATATTTCAGTCTACTCTCCTGTTGCTTGCATGGTTTCTGAGAAGTCAGATGTAAGTCTTATCTTTGTTCCACTGTATATAAGGTGTGGTTTTCTATTTTGTTTGTTTGTTTTTTACCTCTGGATTCTTTCAGGAGTTTTTGTCTCTTTGATATTTTTGCAGTTCAAGATGATATGCCTAAGTGTACCAATTTCTTATATCCTCTTGCCTAGTGACATCATTAATCTATCTTGAAAACAAGCGTGTATATTCTCAGAAATCCATTTTATTACTGAAAATTTTATTGGAACACATTAACAGTATCTGTGAATCTGGACTCTAAAACTTTGTTAGGATTTGTAGTACCAGTAAAATTAAAGCTACAGAATTTTGTGCCTGTATATTTTTAATTTTTAAAAATTATTAAATTTTAATTTACATCAAATAAAATTCACTGCTTATGGTATAAGTTCTACAAGGTTTAATAAATGTACAGAGTCAGGTATCTACCACCACAGTCATGATATATGTTAGTTCCATTCCTCCCCAAATTCCCTTACAAGGCCCATTTGTAATCAACCCCTTCCTCAACGCCAAATCCCCAAATCCATAAAATGATATGTTCTCATTTCTATAGTTTTATATTTTCAAGAATGTTATATAGCATTTGACATTGAATATCTTTCACTTAGCAAAATGTATTTGAGATATGTCCATATTATTGCATGAGTTGATATTTTATTCCTTTTATTGCAAGTAGAATTTTATTGTACTGATGTTTCAGTGTTTGCTTACTTATTCAACAATTGAAATACAAATGGTTTGGTTTCGGTTTGGGGGAATTAAGAATAAGGTTGCTATAATTCAGAAACAGGTTTTTATGTGATTATATGTACGCATTTCTCTAGCACGAATACCTAAGAGGAGGATTATCGGGTCATGCAGCAAGTGTGTGTTTACCTTCATGAGGAACTGCCAGTCTGTTTTCCAAAGCAGTTGTATCATTTTACATTCATATCAGCAGAATGTGAGAGTCCCAGCTGTCCTACATCCTCACTAGCACTTGTTATTGTAAGGGTTTTTTTGTTATTGTAAGGGTTTTTTTGTTATGCTAACACGATGTACTTGTAGGTCATGTCGTTTTAAGTTACATTTCTCTAATGACTACCTGTGTAGAATATCTTTTTATATGCTTATGCGTCATTAAAATATCTTCCTTGGTGCAGTATCTACTCATATTTTTTTGCTCAAACTTTATGTATTTTTAATTGTTTGATTTTTAGAAATATTTTTGTGTTCTAGATACAAGTCCTTTGTCATAAACATGATTTGCAGGTGGTTTCTCCAGCTCTGTGGCTGATCTCTTTACTCTCTCAATACTTCTTTCACAAAACAAAAGGTATTAATTTGATGAAGTCTAATTTATCAGCTTTTCTCTCATGTGATACGTTTCTGGTATCCTGTATCATAACTGATTATCCCAAGATCATAAAGATTTTCACCCATAATATCTTCTAAAACTTTAAAGTTTTATGTTTTATATTTAGTCCTACATCCATTTTGACTAAACTTTCATAGAAAATATGAGGTATATGTTGAGGTCCTTTTTTTTTTCCTTGCCTATGATTGTCTAATTGTTTACTACCATTTATCAAAAAGCCTACCCTCTTTCCATTGAATTGCCTTTGCACTTTTGTCAGTAATCAGTCATCTGTGTGGGTCTACTTCTGGAGTATTTGTTTTATTACAGTGATTATGATTCTATTCTTTAACCAATAACAACATTGTTTTGATTACTGTAACTTTGTCCTAAGTCTCAAAATCAGGTAATGTGGGTTTTCTAAATTTATTCTGAAGGGGAAAGAACATGGAGGATTGCATTCAGTGTTATAGGGGCCAGTTCTGGAGGTAGCACACCTTACATCATTGTCAAAATACAGACACATGGCCACACCTAACTGCAGGGAATGCTGGTAAATGCAAGTTAGCTCTATGCAAAAGAGGAAGAGGAAACAAGTTTGGTAAACGGCCAGTTTCTACAACAAAGACCAAGAAATATTTTGTTTTGGGGCACCTGAGTGGCTCAGTCATTTAAGCGTCTGCCTTTGGCTCAAGTCATGATCTCAAGGTCCTAGGATTGAGCCACTTGTCAAGCTCCCTGCTCTGCAGAGAGTCTGCTTCTCCTTCTCCCTCTGCCCCCACTCCTGGCTTGTTCTCTCTCTCTGTCTCTCTCTCTCAAATAAATAAATAAAATCTTAAAAAAAAAAGAAACATTTTGTTTTATTTTTAGTGACAAGCCAGTTAAGATAAATTCATTTTACTTCAACTCTTTCCAATCTCATCTTTCATTTTCCTTGGAAAAACTACTAAAACAGTGATATATCCCTAAGTCTTAAGATTATGGTTTCTCCTATTTCTACTTCTCAAAAATCCTATCTGTCTCTCACAAATGGCTTCACATACCACCTACTAAATGAAACATATCTGGATTCCTAATGATATGTATGATGTCTCCTTTCTCTGGACCTCCATAATACTTTATTTATATTAATAATATTGTGTTTATAAATTTTCTCTTCTTCACAATTATTAATATACTCTTATTACATCTACTAGGTTTACAGTTCTTGAAGAATATGGCCATATTTTATAAATATGTTATATTGGTTGCTGTATTCTTAACACAAGAACTCAGTAAACATATGTTTTATTGTTAATGGTTCAGCCAAATGACCCTAATATTCCTAGTGAATTAAACTGAAGTCATCATCAGGCCAAAGCTCAAATGAAAGAGCATCAGAATTCATATGGCATTTTGTCACTGTGAAGTGCTTCTATAAGGGTCAAAATTTTTCTCTCTAAATTATAACCCCTAAATCTGTCAGAAGTTAGAGGAGGTGGCTGGAGAACACAAGGGCAGGAAACTGATTTCTAAATCCTAGACTTATGGTGATCCTCATGGCCATGATTATTAAAATATCATCAGTTTGTCATTGCCAAGGGGAAGAAAGCAATTCATACTTCTATTGCTTTTTACTCTTTTTGTCCACCATAGCCCAGCTGGATTTTTCAAAGGAAGTTGGAAGAGGAGAAGGAAAAAGAAGGAAAGAATGAAATAAGGAGAATAACCCTGAGTGTAAGGTGATTTGAAATATCCTTTGGCCTACAGAAGTCAAACGAATGTCAGAGTAATACCAGAAAGAAGCATTTTCTGGCTGCAAACTTCATTAATTAAATTAAGAAGTGCAATTCCATTAATTAATTTAGTCTACAATATTCTAAGAGAACCATTTGCAATTCTCAGCATTTTTGTATCTCATTTCTGTTGTAGATGGTCCCTATCAACTCTTATTTTCTCCAGATACCATGTGGACCATGATTTGTATTTCTATTACAGGCAGATGTTGCACTTAAACAATTACTTACAAAATAGCCAAATATAAGTATATATGTTTTCATCAATATTATACTTATTCTTTTGTATCTAAAAATTGATACTTTTTTAATATGTACATATGATATGCTGATGACTTTTTTGTCTTTTCATCCCAAACGTATCCTATCCTCTCAATGTTATCACCCAGCTCGTGAAACCAGAAATCTAAAGTCATTCTCCTTTCTGTATCACTCAAACTTTAAATCAACCAACAAGTCCAACTGATTATATCTTCTAGAGGTTGTCTTTCTATCTAGCTATCATTGCCCGAGTTAGATCTCTTTATCTTATTGTCTAGGTTACTTCAATAGCTTCATAACTTGTCTCTTTTCCTCTAATCAGTTAGTGACATTGCACCCATTGTTAATGAATGTCATCAACTCACTGCCCTCCTTTAAGTTTCTTCAGAAAACTTGTAGGATACAATTTCAATTTCTTAGTAAGAATGACCTTCAAAATTTCCCTGGCCCTAACTAACCATGGTGGGGGGTGGGGGGAGTTGTTTGTCTTTAAGCTGGATCCACAGATCCACTTTTCCTTCAGAAAAGTAACAAATATTGTATTTATGTGCAATTTTCTTCTGAGGGCAATATAATTATTTTTCATCAGTTATTCAGATTTGCTCAGGGACTCCCAAAATTTAAGGTCTGTTATTCTATAATTTTATCTCTAACTTACCTTCCCAGTTTGATGACTCAGCATATTTTCCCATATTGTTACAGCTTCCAGGTATGCTTTTCCTTCCCCCCTCTATGTTTTAACTATACTTCCCCTAAGCAAATAAATAAATAAATAAATAAATAAACCCATAAAACAAAATAACTTTTTAACTACTATACAATCTTCAACCCATATTTCAAACACATCTTACTTCTTTTCAACTCTGGTCTCCACTCCAACATATTTAACAACTTCTCTGAGCTACTACTGTATTTTTTATATGCCTTATGGCAGGCTGCTTCTAAAATGGTTCCCAATGATGCCTGAGTCCTAGTATTCAAAACCCTTGTATAATCTTTTCCCTTTGAATGTTAACAGAACCTAATTCTTTGATTCTAATGGGTAGAATAGAGCCAAAGGGATGAAATGTCATATCCAAGGTTAGGTTAAAAACAAAAACAAACTCTAGCTTTCATCTTGCTACATCTCTCTTATTCTCTGTAATGAAGCAAACTTCCATGTTGTGAAATACTCCACAGAGAGGTTCTCGGGGCAAAGAACCAAGGCAAGCCTCTGGTCAGCAGCTCATGAGGATCCAGTTTCCTCAGCCCAACAACCAGAGAGGAACTGAATCCTGACAAAAACCAAGTGAGTGAGTGTGGAGGTGGCTTCACCTCCAGTAGAGCTTAGAGATGACCGTGGCTCCAGCTGTCACTTGATTCTACCCTCTGAGGGACCAATATTAGGGGACTCAGGAAAGCCATTCTCAGATTCCTGACCCATGGAAACTTGAGATAATTAATGTTGCTTTAAACCACTAAGCTTTGAGGTAATTTATTACTCAACTATGATCAGTGACACATAGCATTATTATTGTATTTGCTTGTCAAGGGGAATATGGATTAGATGAAAGAACGTAAGTTTTGGAACTAATCAAACAGTTCAAATTCTACTTCTGCCACATTGTTAACAATGGATTAGACAAGTTACAATATCAGTTTCCTTATGTTGCATGATTTTTGTGAGAACTGTGCCCCACAAATAACAGATGCTCTATTGATGCTCTATTACCATTTATTATATTATTTGTCTATAGGAGTGACACTTCTGCTTATGTACATGATTCTCAAAGGCAGGGATAATGCTTTCATTCACTTTTGTATCACAGTATTTGATAAATAGTATTCAATAATCAATGTTGAATTTAAAATTAAGTCATGGAAATGACATGTATTATATTTATTCCTCTTAAAAGCAAGTATTTAGAAATACTTAGTGCTTTGGGTTCTTAATTATTTGATAGGTATTCAAGAAACAAAACCTGGAATCTGTTTCTTTATACAAAAGTTAAAAGTTTTAATTTTGCAATGCAGCTATTCTATTTCCTTCATCTTCAAGCAAACATAGTTTTTACGTTGGCTTTAATATTAACATATGTTCATTGTTACTTAATGAAACTACAATCAGTAGTGAAAACAAAACCTTCAAAGTATGCTCCTGAAAGTAAAGCAAAGAAAAGCCAAAGTATCATCCATCATTGCTGAAATTAAACCCTGTTGTTCTCTTTAATTCCTCTCTCCCCTAGAGTTTACCACTTCTTTTTTTTTAAAGATTTTATTTATTTATTTATGAGAGACAGAGAGAGGGAGAGAGAGAGAGAGAGAGGCAGAGGGAGAAGCAGGCTCCCAAGGAGCAGGGAGCCTGATGCGGGACTCGATCCCAGGACTCCGGGATCATGACCTGAGCTGAAGGCAGACGCTTAACCATCTGAGCCACCCAGGCACCCAACCACTTCTTTAAATAAAATAAATAATACTGTGGAGCACACAGTATTCAAATTTGTTTTGAATTGCCCAAGAATAATTTTTTGTTTATGAATTAAAGGCAGATTTTCATATAAAAGTTCTGATTTTTTGGACTATTTAACCACCTCTCTTCTATATTTTACCTCTTTACATTTTTAAAGAGTGAACCTCCAATTTTTACCCTCACCTGTGTTTATTCTTAAGTAACAAATTCCCTCCATGCAGATATGCTTTGTCTCAATGCCCCTTAGATTTTAAGTACTCTGTGAGCAAGTCAGCTGCATATACTCACCTGCATTTTGCTCTAGACTCCAACCCCTATAGACTAACAAGGAAATCACTTGTTTCCAGTGCTCATACATGAACATTTACTCTTTCAGTACTGAATCGCTCATATCAGCATGAAAATTATGCTGCTGTATTTCCCTTCCTAAAATGATGTCTCTCAACCCCACTGTACTACCATCTCCAACTAACATTTCATTGTCTCCCCTTTACCACAATACACTTCAAAAGAGCTTTCTATGTTACTTTCCTCTAATCTCTTTCCTCTAATTCTCTCGTAAACATTTCAATTAGGCTTTCACCTTACAGCTCCACAGAAATTACTCTTGCTTCCAAACCAATGATCTTCATATTGCTATTTCATTGTCAGTTCTCAACCCTAGTTTTATTTCAAGTGTCACAGTCAATTAAAAATTGGGCACAGTAAATCAAACTCCATGTCTGCTCCTTCCTCCTTAAGATACTTTGTTCATTTGCCTTTTTGGATGCAATCATTTCCTGGTATCTGTTCTACAGCACCAACTGCCCCTCTCAATCTATGTTTTAGTTTCTCCTTATTTTCCAAGTATCTTAAACTAGGAATTCCCCAGAGCTCCATTCTTAGACTTCATTTTTCCCTATATCTACACTGCTCAAAGGAAATAAGAGCCACCGAAAAAAATAGGTGAAATTAATTTTAATATTTACTCAAATGTCTCTAGATATTATTTTAATATTTAATAATATAGAAATTATAGTAAAATATTATACATGCTTTTTTGCACACTAAGTCTTTGAAATCTGATGGATATTTCACCCTTAAAGCATATCTCAATTGACAATAGTTATATTTCAAATGCTCCATAGCCTTATGTGGTAGTGACTACCATATGAGATAGTAAAGTTCTGTATCTCAAGTCCCTTAATGTTTTCTTCCTCTTTCAGAGTGTTAACTATCACCTAGATGATGATGAGTCCCAAATTTGTATTACAAGCCCAGATGCCCAGATCTCTTCTCAGAAGTTCATGCTTTTAGGCACAACTACTTACTTTGATATATCCCCTTGAAAGCCTAATTCTAATCTCAGACTTCACACATCCAAAATAAACAACAACAACAACAACAACAACTCATCTTCCATTTTTTCCCTATCTCAGTTAGTAGCAAAGGTTGTGATTCCAAACATACAGCCCAAAATCTTGAGTGATTCTTGATGTATTTTTGCTCACACAGTCCACATTTAATCTTGTTGGCTTTACATTCAAAATATTTCCAGAATCTGAACATTTCTCACCAACCCAAGTTCAAACACTATCATTTCTTGTCTGTATTAATGTTCTAGCTTGCCAATTAATCTCCCTGCCTCTTCCTTGTCTATTTCCAAATGTAGCAACCAGGGTAATCCTGTTAAAACACAGCAGGTGATATCATTCTGCTACTCAAAACCCTCCAATGGCACACTATGTCACTCATGATAAAATGTCTTAGACCTGGATGTCCATTACTTCTTTACTCATCTCTTGTTGCTCTTTTCCTATTTCTTTCTGCTCTAGGCATATGAGCATCCTTATTACACTCATGCAGCAAGAATACTATTGGCTTTTTTGCTTTGCCTAAAAGTTTGGGTTTTTTCCATATACTCATATTGTTGGCTTTCTCTTTTAAGTCTTCACCCATATGCTTCCTCTAGTTACCCTCCAATTAGCATTTTCTATTCTTTTTCTTTGCTTTATTTTTCTCCATAAAACTTATCTCTATCTAACATACTATACATTCCCTTAATTATCTTGTTTACTGTTGGCCTTTTCCACAAGGATGTAAGCTTCATGAGGATCAGTAATTATGTCTGTCTTATGTACCACTAGATACACATCACTGGAAAGAGTGCCCTGTACATAGACAGTTCATCAAGTATCTGTTAAATGAATATATGAATTAATTGATTAATGTAATAAAATATCAGAGTGTTGTGATGACTTTGGCAAATAAGTTAGTTGTTGAGAAATAAATGAATCTATGTAAAGACACAATCTATATATCCTTACCGACCATTCTTGTTAATTGTGACAATATTGTGTTTCCTGTTACTTGAAGCATCCATCCTGAAATGTAAAACCTATCTAGTCACTGTGAAATTAGGCTCTTCTCCCTTAGAGAAGAATAAGGGAAGAGAAGTAGAAAATAGACATCTTTTATTCCCCTAGTATTTGTAGAACAGCTAAAAATTGGAATAACAATTGGTGTTAGTTACTGTTTCTCACTGCCAAAGCTATTATTATTATATGAATGTGGACAGATAATGATTATATTCCAAAGAAAAAGATATCATTCAACTACCCCTTCTACCCATTTTGTATAAACTGAAAAATAGCTCTGAAACTATAGAACTTGTCGTATACCTCAAATAATAATCGCTCCATCAAAAAGTTACCAGTGTATCTCCATTGGGTACTATCTCAAACAGAAGTTAGGGTCATATAGCTCCTCATGGTGCATTTATTGTTGCCTGGAGTATAAAGGTATTTGGATGTGGTTCAAAGATTCTTTTAATTTTTTTTGTTTGTTTTTCTTCCTTTCCTTTTCATATGAGCTCTACTCATTTATTCTTCAGCTAGGTCCTGAACAAAATTCCTTTTTGTTTTTGTACTTAGACTATAGAAGCTGTGGAAATGTTTAGAGCATAGGTAATTAGGAGGAAAACTAAGTATCATTTTGGGAGAAAATATGCATTGATTTTATTTAATACTCTGTGGATTTTCTGATCTTTCTCCTGAGCCTAAAATCGTTTTAAAAAATCTTCTGATTATTTCATGTTGCATGTGAGATTGAGAGGTAATATGTATAGGAAATGAGAGCACAGACACTGGAGATAGCATGGCTGGATTCAGATCTTGACTGGCCCTTGCTAGATGTTTGAACTTGCACAAGTTACTTAACCTCTTGGTGTCTCATTTTCCTCACATACAAAATAATACTAATAATATCTCCTATAAAACATTGTTATGAGAATTACATTAATATATGCAAACCACCTGGAACAATGCCTAGAATATGTATAATACCTGCTCAGTCAATATTAGCTATTGCTAATAAAAATAAAAACTTTATTCACTTAAAAGAAGCACTATCAACATACAATCTGTTGAAAATACAGAATGTTCTCTGGAAAACTGCTCAATAAAATGATATAATCCAAGCTATAAAAAGAAAGGGAAGTTTAAAAAATATTATCAAATTTGTCTATTATTAAAGAATTCTTCTGGAGTAACACTGGCAGTATTATGCACTGGAACACCCAAATTAAATCCAAATTACCTATCATATAATTTAAAATTTCCATTCATCCATTTATTCATCTATGCAATTTATTCTTCAACAATTGTTTACTGAGGGTCTATAATACTAGGTTCTAAAGATACAATGACCAAAATATGGCTACTACATTACAAGTGTTTATAGTCCAGGAAGATATAGATAAATAAATAATCACCAAAAACAAACAAAGTAACAAACATGGTTAGGGTACACGACAATCAAATTAAATACAGGGTGCTAGGAGACTGTAAGCCAGTCAGGGCACTGTATCAAGTATTGAGAATGAGGAGCTTTAAGAGAAGGCTTCCTAGAGGAGTGCCATCTAAGCTGACCCTTAAGAATAAATAAGAATTAGCCAGGAAAAAGAGGATGAGAAGTAGAAGCACTTTCTCATTAGATGGGATAGCATGTGCAAATTCCAAGATCAAGAAGGAACATTTACAAAACTGAAAATAATTTCAATACAATTACTGCTTAGAGTGGTGTCTAGGTAGAATGTGGCAAGAAATGGGTCTTGGAAGATTCAAAAAAATTCTGATGATCATATTTCTTCTGAGGATAACATCAAGGATTTGGTCTTTATCCTGAGTGTCATTGAGAAGCATAAACAAATTAGATTTTCAGTTTAGAAAGGGCATACTGACCAAAGAGGAAAAGAAACTGGTTGCGGGGGGGAAGGAACCCTGAGAAACCAGTGAGAAAATTACTGTAGACAGCTAAATGAGTGACAGGGAAGAACACTGACTTGTGCAAACCAGAGAGCTCAGATTCTTCCTGACACTCTCATCTTCCACTTTTCCACCCCATATCCAGGTCAGCAATAGGCCTTAGCAATTTTGCTTCCTGCTCTGGACTGAACTGTGTCCCCCCACCAAACTCCTGCCTAATTAATATGTTGGAGCCCTAACACCAATGTGATGACATTTGGAGAGGAGGCCTTTGGGAAGTGATTTGCATTGGATGAGGTAATGATGGTGGAGCCCTCATAATGGCATTAGTGCCCTTAAGAGAAAAGATACCAGAAAGCTTGCTGTCTCTCTCTCCTGTCTTTGCAAACACAAAGAAGAGATTGTGGAAGCACACAGTGAGGTGGCTGCCACCTACATGCCAAATAAAAGAGGTATTAGAATGATGTCCAATGTGTCCAACACATTGATGTTGAACTTCTCAGGTCCCAGGGCTGCAAGAAATACACTTCTGTTGTTCAAGCCACCCAGTCTATGTATTTTGTTATGGCAGCCCAAGCAGACTAAGCCACTACCCAAATATCTATTAAGTCTTTGTGTTTTGCTCCATTTCACAGTGATATCACTCTGGTCCCTTACAATTATCTCTTTTTTGGATGACTGATGCAGTCTTCTAACTGGCAAATTTTGGCTCCTCTGTAAAAGGCTCTTCTCACTGCAGACAAATGAGTCCTTTTGAAATGTAAATCTAATCATGTCACATTCTTGCTTAAAATGCTTCGAAAGCTCTCTGTCTGCTAAGATGAAAATAAAATTCACTTAACAAGAACTCCTAGGCTTTGTTCAGTCTGACCCTACATATCTTGCCAAGCTCATATCATGCTACCCTACTGGCTTACCAGGCCCTGTCCCAACAATATTTTTTCTTGCCGTGAGGTCTTTGCTAATACTGTTCCCCTTCTTTCTTTTCCACCTGATAAATCTTTACTTTTGTTTCACATCTCAGCCCAATCTTCACTCCGGATATCTTTCTCTGACATCCATAAGTTGTTCTATTATAGTGCTATGTCCCCATCATTCATAATACTCATCACACTTGTAACATTTTATGTATTTGCATGGTTAGAGGACAAATGTCTGTGATCCCTGTCCAACACCAGAATCTTAGCTTTATTAGGGATGTGAATTACACCTATTCTGTCTCCCTGTGGTTGACCCAGCACCTAACACAGTGCCTGATATACTATTGGTGTTAAATAAGTATTTTTTTAAATGACTAGATGACAAAGCTTGGTGTTTGCAGGAAGAGGAAATGTCAAAAAGTCAAATATGATGATAAGATCTCTAGTTTAGGATGGATGATAGTATAATTATGTCTGTCAGGGTATAATTAATCTTGCAACATGTTGTAGTTAATCTACCTGTAGATATTTACTATGGACTAAATTGTGTCCCCCTCCACATTCACATGCTGAAGCCTTAAACCCCAAAGTGGTGGTATTTGGAGATGGAACTTTTCTGCGGTAATTAAGTATGGATGATTTCATGAGGGTGGTACCCTCATGACATGATTAGGGCTTTTATAAGGAGAGACAACAGAGAATGTGTTCTCTATCCTTGTCCCTGCCATGTGAGGACACAGTGAAAAGGCAGCCATCTTCAAGCCAGGAAGAGAGCTCTCACCAGAACCCAACCATACTGGCACCCATATCTTGGACTTCCCAGCCTACAGAACTGTGAGACATAAATTTCTGTTGTTTAAGTCATCCAGTTTATGATATCTTGCTATGGCAGACTGAACTGACCAATAGAACATCCAAATGAAGGTATCCAGTAAGCATTTGGATATGTAGCCTGATGCTTAGAAGACAGATATAATTAGAGATTTTTTTCCAAAAAAAATGGAAATCTTCAATATATAAATTATAATGGAAAATATAAAAATAGTAATGTTGCCTTCCTAGTATGCATATAGAATGAGAACAAAATAAGTTTAGAGAGAATTTTGAGGTTCACTAATATATCAATATTAAAAAATATGTCAAAACGTGATGATCCTGCAAAGAGGACTTAGAAAGAGGTACCAAAGAAGAGAAGAGTTATGGAAGCGAAAAGAGCATTTTTTTTAATTTAAATTCAATTTAGTTAACATATAGTGTATTATTAGTTTCAGGGGTAGAATTCAGTGATTCATCAGTTGCATATAGCACCCAGTGCTCATTACATCAAGTGTCCTCCTTAACGCTGATCACCCAGTTACCCCATCCCCCCCACACCTCCCCTCCACCAACCCTTGGTTTGTTTCCTAGACTTAAGAGCATTTCTAAAAGTAGGCTATGTCAATGTCAGCTATCGGTTGACAGGAAAGTCACAGAAAGATGGAAACTTGTAGTTGAGGGAAATAAGAAAGTGATCTGAATAAATATACAGTGTAATTACTCAGGAATGTTGAAAGTTCAGTTCATATTTTTTAGTACCAAATTTATGGTGATAACAGTCTATTTGATTATATGAATTATCTTGCATATGGGCTGAGGTTCTTGGATACAGGTACAAAGATAGATATTCCTTTTCATTCAGGTTTGGAGTTTGTTAGATGTGCTCAACAAAAAGACAGGAGTGAGGCAGGGAGATGGTGAAGACATTTCCAAGAGACAGATTGAGGGCATAAGATTGAGGACAAAATATGAATGTGGGCAAAGATGAGAAGAGCTTGATGCATCAGGAAAATTAGAGGGAAAAATTGACTAGAAGCCTCAAAGAATTTGAAGTATAGATATTGCAGGAACAGAGAAAAGCAAGCAAGAAGAAAAAAGTTTTGGTCAGAGAAGAGAAAGCTTAAATTTAATATTTCAGAAGTGAAGCAGCTTCAGGTTGTGGCAAGTACCAGGGTACCATGGAAAGAGAGTATAACTAAGGACTATTATAACCTTGTTGAAAATGAAAATGTCAGAAAACTGCTTTTGGATGGACCATCTATACTAGGTTGAATAATGTCTTCCCAAAATTCATTTTTCCCTGGAGCTTAAATGTGACCTTATTTACAAATAGGATCTTTGCAGATATAATTAAGATGAGTGGACTCTAAACCTAATATGACTAGTGTCTTTATAAAAAAAGACAGAAATTTGCACGGGTAGAAATAGGCAAACATGGAAAAAGGTATGTGAAGATGGATCGATTAAAGTGATGTATCTACAAGTCGAGGATTGCCAAAGATTGCTGGCAACCACCAGAACCTAGTAGAGATGAGGAAAGATTCTTCCCAAAAGCCTCTGATGGAGCATGGCCCTCTTGACTCCTGGATTCTTAACTTCTAGACTCCAGGACTGTGAGAGAATATGTTTCTGTTGCTTTAAGCCACTCAGTTTGTGGCAATTTGTTATGGCACACCTAGGAAACTAATACATTTTCTACATAGATATAAACTATTCAGTATAATGGCAGGATTGAGATGGAGAAGAAAATTGTGAGTTTGACTCAAAGCTGAGGACTGCAGATTGATGGCATAAATATAGATTAATGCTTAGACCTTGGTGGTTTACTAAAGAAACTAAGGTTGGATGAGTTGGACATGGGTTTTCAAAATAGCTAATCCAATCAACACATGGAAGGGAGTCTTCAAAAGATCACTGAGGAGTTCATTATGGCTTGAATTGGTTGCTCTAAAAAAAATCCTAGTCCAACACAACAAGACAATGATAATATTCACTTTTCCCCAAATTCTCGCTACCTGTTTAAAAAAAAAAACAAGATGATTGGAAGAGGTCTTTGAAAAATTCAAATTCACTAAAATTGATTGGGAAAGGCACAATCTATATTAAATTTGATGTGTAGATTAAATCTTATGTGTCTGGTAAGAGATCAATTTTACTTTTTTAAAAAATGAAAATACCTTTTTAAAACTTCTAATAATGAAAGCAGTACATAATAATGGTAAAAGACTCACACAGTACAAAAAATAATAAAAGGGAAAGTGATAATTCACTCCTAATTTTATTGCCCAGATTCAATCACTATCAACAGTTTGTTGTGTACAGTCATCAAATAATTTCACATATTTATTTTAACTTTAAATAAATATTGTCACTTTATTATAAAAGTTTCTCCATGAATAATATGGCTTAAGTCTATTTCTATATTGATTTATGTGTCATCATTTTAATTGACAGAAAATATTCAATTAGGTAAAGGACGGTAATCAGTTTAATTAGTGCCCTAAAAATATTGTTTCTATAACTCAATTAACATCCTGTGTATTTATTTTTGCACATATATATGTTTACTTGACTACAGCCTTAGGGAAAAAAATCAATGAAATAGAATTATTGACTCACAGTATATGTTGGTCCAAATGTACTAACTGCTATAACAGCCCCAAAATTCATAAAAGTTTTTTCTGGGTCATCCAGCAGTCTGTCATGAGTAAAGCAGATCTCCAAGTGGTGTTTTCAATCCTAAGCCTTCTCCTATTTCATCATTGTGCATTCCCTAAGATTCAGAGTCCTCTGGTGGATTCTCTACAAAAGAAGTGTGAAAGATCACTTGAGGATTTTTAGGAGGAGGCCTGAAGTATCACACATCCCTTTTACCCAAAATCCACTGGCTGTAACTCAGTCACATGGATATACCTACATGAAGAATGTGGTCTAAATGTGTGCCTCAGAGAAAAAGGAATGTAGCTTTTGGTGAACCCATAGTAGCTTCTGATACAGAGGTCCCCAAATATCAGTTTTATACCTTTTCCTACTCACCCTTTTTCTAAAGTGATACCTTCTGAAGTCTTATCTGGTCACTGCATCCAACTTGAGGTCCAGGCTATTAATTGTAATATGAATGTAGCCCTCTTTATAGGATCCAGATATAGCTACTCTAGTCCGATAACCTTGAATTAGAGCATTGGCTCCCCCTACACTCAATATATGTTGGTGTAGTTGGGAAAGAATAGCTACAACAGAAAATCCTATTTGAGAAGGTCAGGATGGGAGCTTCAGAGCAGTCGTTTGTACGCAGACATCTAGAGATCTCACTAGATAGGCCTTAGAAGTACTCCTTAACATGGGATACAGGATATTCCTTTTTGAGGCTATGATTTTGTCTTTGTCTGGAACTGCTTTATTCAGTGGTTCTACTTACTAAGAAGTTACTGTCTTTCATATTCATAACCAAAGTAGACTAAGGTAAACAATGAGGAACAGACCCTTCTTAGGTCTTCCCTAGTTTCATAATCTGTTCCTCTTGGTACAAATACTGTAACCTGAACATTATCTTATCACTTGAATGGTCAATGGCTTTTAAGTTTAGGCTCATGTTTCCTTTGGCAATAAAATCCTTTCATAAATTTAGTAGATTGCTGTTCTATGCTTGTGAGTTTCATGTGTCATTCACCACAACCAAGGCTATTTTTAGGCAACAAAAAATCTTAAGACATTTCTTTGCTTCTTCAAACACATGCTGTTCTCTCAACGTAATGGCAATTGCTTTAGTCAACCTAAACAATACATGGGAAGTCTGTACATTTAATCTGAGTTTTAAAAATCTATTATTTGAGTATATTTGACACACAATGTTACATTAGTTTCGGGTGTACAACATAGTGATTCAACTTCTCTATACATTATGCTGTGCTCACCACAAGTGTAATTATCATCGGTAACCATACAACCTGATTACAACATGGTTGACTGCATTGTCTATGCTGTGCCTTTTATTCCCATGACTTATTCATTCCATAACTGGAAGCCTGTATCTCCCACTCCCCTTCACCCATTTTGCCCATTCCCACACACTTTCCCCTCTGGCAATCATCAGTTTGTTCTCTGTATTTACAGGTCTGATTCTGCTTTTAGTTTGTTCATTCATTTGTTTTGTTTTTTAGATTCCAGATATGAGTGAAAGCATATGGTATTTGTCTTTTTCAGTCTGACTTATTTCTCACTTAGCATAATACCCTCTAGGTCCTTACCACAGAAATGATTCATTCTTTTTCAGTTTAGAAGATTTACAGTATCTTCAAAAGCATTTTTCAATCTTATCCTTCACTATTTAGGTTTTAGGAACTATAGCGTTTTTATAAATTTTTATTGCTCCAAATCTCTGTGCTCTCAAAGTTCCTTTTCATATCTAGTTTCACATCTAGAAAGCCAAGACTTTCGTGAGCTTATCACTTTCTTAATAAGAGCCAACAACACACAAACACTCTTGATTCTTTCAAACCACTTTCTCTAGAGCTACAAGATTAGTAAGACATGTGGTCTGTCTGCCTTCCAGATCATCACAGGCAAGAGTTTTACTGAATATTTCACTACTGCATAACTTGGATTACCATCTTCTCAGCCTCCTATCAGCACTGTATTGGAATCCCAAATTCCCACAGTCCCAGCAACCTTAGTATTATTAATATCTTAATAAACTGTCATTCTAGAATATAAAACATGAAGTTTCATAATTTTTGTAAATTGTGTTTGATTTTCTATGAGTTTGAAATTCTTACTGTTTTCTTGCTTTGAGCCACCTGACCACTTAATGTCTCATATATTAGGCCTTTACTGTGCCAGCAGCATACTTTAAGATACCAAATCATCTGTAAGTCTGTGTTTGTTACAAATAACCCTGAAATTTTGGTGGATTAACACAACTATTTATTTTCATTTGCAACTGTGCAACAGCACATGGATTTATTATTGGCCAGTTGTCTTGAATGGCTCTCTTCTATGCAGTGAATCAGGCACTCAGACACCTACCAATACATAGCTCTTCCATTCACTAGGGTCTTCAAATCCTTTACTGGATTATCATAATTCAACTGATAGATATTTTATAGAGAGTGCATAAAAGATTGCATGTAGTATGTTTTAGTGGTCAGGATTTACAGGGGTATCCATCACTTTTAACCACTCTCCATGGGCCAATCCTAGTCATATGACCCTTTAACAGTATGTCTAACATCTAATAGGAAATCTCATCCAGCTGTGTGCCCAAGAGGAAAAGGGAAGTGGGTTTTTCTGAGCACATAGAAGCCTCTGAGAAAGTGCTTGTGACTACTTGTTACTACATTGTCCGTTGGATTTATACCAGATCGCCTTCCTGTCAGCATTGTATGAGAATCCCCAAATTCCCACAATTGCAGCAACCTTGTTATTATTAATGTCTTAATAACTTTCACTCTAGAATATAAAACATGCAGTTTTATAATTTTTGTAAGTTTTATTTGATTTTCTATGAGTTTGAAATCCTTATTGTTTGTTGGTCCTTTGTATTTGTGATTTTACCTAGGCATGTTGTTTGCATATTTGGTATTAGTCCATTCAGCTTTTCCCTAGTGTATCTAACTCAGTAACTCAATATAGATGTGTACATACATGTACATATACAGTTATTATATTTATTTTAGTTATTTATTTTTCACATCTAGGCTTAAAGTTTTTCCATAAGTATGTTTATCATTTCTATTGATTCACTTTCTATATGTCAATTCAACTTCTTTTTTTTTTAAGATTTTATTTATTTATTTGACACAGAGAGACATAGTGAGAGAAGGAACACAAGCAGGGGGGAGTGGGAGAGAGAGAAGCAGGCTTCCTGTGGAGCAGGGAGCCCGATGTGAGGCTCAATCCCAGGACCCTGGGATCATGACCTGAGCCGAAGGCAGACAGCCAACCGACTGAGCCACCCAGGTGCCCCTACATGTCAGTTCAACTTCTTATTACTTTTAATATTATTTTAAAGCTGAAGTATCATTATTTTCACTCTACATCATTTTCTTAAATCTGCCAATTCACTTTCATGTGCTTGACAATCAATCTCACTTTTAATTTCCTGTTTATTAAAGTAAATGAAACCTTTAATTTCTATGCAATTCAAATAAATTATCTATTTTTATAAGACTTTTTAGATTACAGTCTTCATCTAGTATTAGCTTGCCTTATAAATTACAACTTTTTGTTACAGATAGTTGTGTATCGTTTACTCACATTAAAATTGGAACATCACTCTTTTGGCCGGCTCTTGATGCCCAACATTGTATGTGGATTTTATCTTTTTTAATCCTTTCCCTTGTTTTTTTTCTTAGTTCACTTTAAAACCACCAATGAAAATTTAGATATTCACACAGAATTTTGTGGATTTATCTGAACAGTTCTGTCCCTCAGTTGCCTGAGGAAGACGAGGCAATTAATAATATTTGGGATACTTTAGTTTCTACATTTGTTGAGCCCACTGCATTTGGGAAAGTACCATTAAGTTAAATTAGAGTGACTTATCCCATTAGTCAGTGATTATATTTGTTCTATCACTTAATGTATTAAAGCTATTTTGGTGAGAGATGACCCAGGCTATTTTAATGGTGACCTATACTCTTTCTTTATAAAGTTACCTTTATATTTGCTGCTTCTGAGCCATACTTACATAAAATGGCTCTTAGGAGACACTTTCTTTAGGATGACCAATTCTAAAATTTATTTCTCAAATTGAGCTGCAAAAAAATAAAGAAACAAAACTGGTTTTGACAGCTCTTATATAACACATAATTCATTTCTAAAGCTTAAAGCAAAACTACTATTCAAGAAGATAATGAGACTTTATCAGATGTTTGTGTGAATGAAAAAAACTTTCAATATTGACATATAAATATATATATTAAGTATATATGTGCATAGATATTTTGACATATATATAAAAATCCTCTCTTATTAAAGTTGATGAAACCAAATTATTTGACTCACAACTGAGAAAATGAACAATGATCACTTCTAAGTTATGCAAAGTTAGTAGAATAATTGATACCATGTTTTAGGAAATTATCTGTATCCGTTATCTATCTCTATGTAACAAAACACCCAAAACTTAATAGTTTAAAATAATAGCAGTCATGGGGCGCCTGGGTGCCTCAGTCAGTTAAGTGTCCGACTCTTGATTTTGGCTCAGGTCATGATATCCGGGTCATGAGATCAAGTCCTGCTTAGATCTCCACACTGGTCATGGAGCCTGCTTAGGATTCTCTCTCTCTCTCTCTCTCCCTCTGCCCCTCCATACCCCTCTCTAAAAATAATTTTAAAAGAATAACAGCAGTCATTTACTTTGCTCACAAATCTGTAATTGTGGCAGATTTCAGAGTGATGGTTCATTATTGTTCTCTTCAACATCAGGAGTGGTGGCTTAACTAGAAGCTGGTTAATCCACTTTCAAAATGACACTTCTACATGGCTGGCCAGTTAGTGCTGGCTATCACCAGGGAGCTCAGCTAAGACCATGCTCCAGGAGGTCTTGGTTCTTCTCTATGTAAATTATCCATTAGCTGCTTGTGTTTCCTGACAGTGTAGTGACTGGGTTCCCAGAGCAACTATTCAGGAAAATCAATCAGAAATTGTATCACTTTGTGACATAGACTTAGAAGTCATATATCTCACTTCTGCTCTCTACATAACCACATCCAGATTCAAGGAGAGAGAATGTAGACCATACCTCTTAATGGAAGAAATGTTAAAGTCACACTGTAAAAATAGAATATGGAATGAGTGATACTGTTTTGACTATTTTTGGAAAATTCTATCACCCATGTTATCAAAATAATCTCATTAATAGTCAGTCTCATATCTATAAGACTCAATAGAAATTTCAATTTGAAAATGCATCCATTGGTATTTATTTATTTCTTCAATTTTCTCTCCTGTCATCTATTGCTATGAAATGAGGCATTACTTGAATAAAATAATCTTCTTCATGAAATCTCAATAAACCCTGTATATGTAAAAGACTTAGTCAAATTTCCTTAGAGTCATTCACTTTAGATCATTATGAGAAAACATAAAATTTAGGTACAAATAAAATCAAGTAAAACATTTTTCTGCTTTATTTGATATATGTTTCCATTTTTTATTTTATACATTTTATATCTCTGTACTGTGACTTCCATATGCTTTCTTTCTGCAGTATTTAAAAGAATTTAATATTGATTAAGCATACATAATTTGTTTCTATTATTGAACAGAATAACCAAAATCATAGTGGAAAAAAAAGATTAAAAGTAAATACAGTTTATGTTGAAGGAGGATAATTGTTTCACTGTCAGGACAAGAAAAGTAAGAGTTTATTGCCCTAAAACAAATAAACCAGAAGAGAGGGTGGGAAGACATCCATGTTTCAAGAGACAGAATTTAAGCTTTTTTATTATTATTATCTGTATATCTCTATAATCAGGTATCTGATTATACCTTAAAGCGATGGTTTATAATTAAAAGTGCCAGATTATAATTAAGCCCTCAAGATGAGCTCTCATTCTTCAAAATTAGAATTTTGAATTTAGAATTTGTTTCTGTGGGAATTCTAATTTTAGGAATTTTTAAAATTTATTAAAAACATAGAACTCAGTAACAATGGGTATCACTTATAACTTATTTTCATAATCTTAAACAAATAAATTAGAAATGTTAAACTGGTACCAACTAAGTGTAGTAAAATATACATGGAACCAGTTTGGCTAAATTAAAGTGTGTTTTGGTAAAATATTCAATACAATAACCAATCTGAGAAATTTTATAGCCTACATGATGAATAGCTGATATATTTCATGTTTCCACTGATTTCCTCATTTATATGTGAATAGGAAAACAAGTTCTCAATTTAGCACATGGGCTGTCTTAACACAGGAAGATAAAAAACAGTGAATGTTAAGATTCTGCAATACTGTGGTGACAGTTCACTTCCTCAAAAAAAAAAAATCTCAATTCTTTGGAATGCATCCAAAAACTTAGAAGTAGGCAGCCAAAATAGACAAATGTAAACCCCTAAGAAAGTCTCTCAGGCATTTAATCAGAGCCAATTTACTATTATTTCAGGCAATATTTTATCAAGCTAGATTAGTGCTGTCCAAAATCAACAACCATAAAAAGCATACTTTCAACAGCAGGGGAGAATGTGGAAGGGAAAAAGGATCTGTTGAGTCCTTTGTATGTCCCAGGAATCCTGTTTCATATTTTATAGATGGTGTTTGTTCATTTAGTTCACACAACAAGTAGGTTCTGCTACCTTCATTTTATAGGCGAGAAAAGTGAGTCTCATTTAGTTTGAGCAATCCGCCCAACCCAAGAGACCCAGGGTCCAACTCAGGTCTGTCTGCCTCCGAGGCTCTTTCTGTTTTCACTGTGAGTGTACAACTGTTTCCCCTGAGAAGGGAAGTGACTCCTGTGGCAGTTGTACTCACCACAGCGTGAGTCCTGAAAGCTTGACATCAAAAGAGGAGCGGGATTAAACACGGAAACCCTAACTGCAGGATTAAACACTGAGAACAAAATAACAGCCTGGGACCGTTTATGTTTGAAGAAAAACTTTGCAACACAGCTCAAGTGCCTCACTCTGTGACAACTTGGAGGAATAACTAATATTGATAATAATTTACACAACAGAGCTTGTACAGAAAAATTTTCCTATCTAAAATACATGTATACATGCAAACTTTCTCTGCTTAGGATATAAACTTTGCATATATGGAAAGTAATTAGATCAGGAGTCAAGTGACCTGGGCCCTAGATTAGCCAATGTTTCCTCCCAGAGGCCTTTTTATACCCTATCAATGATCCCACCCTCATTCTTCAATTTTTATCCCATTTTTTATTCCTAACCCTATTTGTTATATTTCATAGTTACAGTTTTAGACCTTAAAACGACCATTTGTGTGTTAAAATAACTTTTATTCTCTAAAAGAGTGTCATTAAATTAAGTATCCATAGCAAAACAAAAACAAAAGAGCTTCCATCCTACACTTTGAGGAACTTTTTGATTAGGCTGAGTGAGAAAAATATTTCCCCATTGTGCATATATGCATAGTGCCTCTAGGATTATGCAACATACTTGTATTTTTAAAAATAAAATTTTATTAACAAATTAATGTGAGCCATATTTCCTTATCATTGCATATATTATCTATATGAATTAAGCCACTCTTCAGATTTTTTTCTAGTCATCAAACTTCATATGTCTTTCTGTTTTCAGTCAACATACTCACACATGAAGGTATTTCAAAAGACATGAAGTTTAACAGAAGTGAATAAATTATTAACATTACGTGTTCCAATAGGAACCCAAAATATGAATTTACTATTTAAACTCTTCCTATTTATAGATTGCTCCAGATTAGGTATTTGTAGCACATGACTAGATACATAGTACTTGTTTTTATCATCCACATTTACTAAATGTGAACATCCTCAAGGAAAAGGGTATTATCCTATTTGTGCTGGGCACACTCTATCCAGTCTGGTCTTCATCATGTCAATCCCAGGAATGTATAACTTTCTACTTGACATCACAGGAAACAAATTTCTCTGACTTTTCTCATTCCTATTAATTAGATCTTGGATGAAGTGAGATTTTTAACTTTTTGTTAAGACTATGTAATGGAATGGTAGGAGGAAATTAATAGTGTGGATGTGTGTTCTCTGACAGGTACTGTGCTTCATATTTTTGTTTGTTTCTGCCTCAGACAACATCTCATTAATCCTCCTCAATAATCTGACATATACAGTGTGTTAGGTGAAGTTTGAATATAAGGAAACTGAGTCTCAGGAAGCTTAGAAAACTTAAGAAACTTCCTCAAGGCTACATTGTTAGAAAATCATGGTGCTTAGGATTTAAATCCACAACCAGCAATTCTAAGACCAGTTACTTTTCCATGATACTCTACTGTTATGATTTAAGTCAATAAAACATATTATACATAATTTTCTGCTTAAAAGAAGTAAGAAGAAAGAGGGTTTTAAAATGCTCTGAATCGGGTTCCTGAGGAGCTTAGTTGGTTAAATGTCTGCCTTTAGCTCAGGTCATGATCCCAGGGTCCTGAATGGAGCCCTGCATCAGGCTCCCTGCTCATCAGAGTCTGCTTCTCCCTCTCCCTTTGCCTCTGCCCCTGCTTCTGCTCTCTGTCTCTCTCAAATAAATAAACAAAATGTTTAAATTTTTTTAAATAAATAAAATAAAATGCTCTGAATTAGAGGTGAAACAGTACATATCAATTCTGTAAAACATATGATCTAAAATTTCCAAACTATATTTAGTGTAAAAATATATTTCATTAAGTTGCCATTTTAATAAGTAAAGTGTATTTTATTATATTTACACTTAATCAGCTTTTCTTCTACTTTTATTTATTTTTTAAAGATTTATTTATTTATTTATTTGACACAGAGAGAGAGAGAGAGACAGCACAAGCAGGGGGAGCAGCAGAGGGAGAGGGATGAGGAGACTCCCCTACAGAGCAGGGAACCTCATGTGGGACTCGATCCCAGGACCCTGGGATCATTACCTGAGCCGAAGGCATATGCTTAACTGATTGAGCCACCCAGGCACCCTTTCTTCTACTTTTAATGTACTCTGAATAAATATAGCACAATTTTCATAAAGTTTAGAACATTAGAAGTTGAAAATCCTCTAAATATATTTATAATTCTTAATTATTAAAGTTACATAAAACTTGAACTTATTTCACAGAGAATTTTTTGAAAATAGAATAACTCCTCTTATTTTAAATCATTCAACCAAAGTAAAGGAAGGAATTATTTTCTTGGAAGAGTTTGTCCAATTCTCTTTTGTACCATTTTCCCCCTGAATTTGTTACTCTTTAATTAATCATAATTTTGTTGCTTAACATTGTCACATCAGCCAGTGCACTGCTTTTCTCATTAGGCTCGTCCAAATGATAAATTCTTTCCTGATTGGTTGAGCTCCCTTCTTACCAAACCTTTTAATTGATCTTTTATGTCTTTTCTAGTCATTCCTAAAGAAAAGAGTTGTCTCATCACCTCTATGTTCCGTGTTTATGGGCCCAGACCACATGAGGTTTCCTCTGTATGATTTACCCAAAGCAAATATAAACAAAATTGTCTGTCATTTAAAATAGGAGGTTTAGGGTTGCCTGGGTGGTGCAGTCGGTTAAGCCTCCAACTCTTGGTTTCTGCTCAGGTCGTGATCTCAGGTTGTGAGATCAAGCCCCGTGTTTCGTTCCATGCTCAGTGTGGAGCCTGCTTGAGATTTTCTCACCCTTTCCCGTTGCCCCTCCCTCTCATGCTCTCTCTCTGTCTCTCTCTCTAAAATAAATAAATAAATCATTTTTTAAAAATAGGAGATTTATTACTTTTAATTAGAATGAACCCTGACATAACAGAAATAGTGTATACATCAACCAGAATTGGTTCTAAGTTTAGGACTGCCCCGGCAGAGTATCAAGGAATTGCTTAGCAGTCTCTTTTGCTTGGCTTCACTGTACAGTCACTAATGATGCAGCATCCAGGCTCTAAAATAAAGTATTAAAAAAAATGTGAGATGATACACAGATCTCTATCTCCCCTGATCTTGGAGAGATCTGGTTAGTAACTTTTATACATATTTCTGTTCGTATCAGGTTCAGAGCTCTTCCAAACTGAAAGTTGGCCTCCCAGAATGGCCTCTGACCACCTGTTCCCTAACATTTGGGAGTGATGGAGTCAGTAATTGGGTAGATTTCCTATAACAGTGCAACAGGAAATTAGACTGAGCACCAGAAGGCATCTGAGAGAAGAGTTAAGATGGCCTAGTGACAAAGGCCTCACTGGAAATATCTTTTAAATCCTGTTTTAGAGACCCTCCCTTTTTCCAGCTACCAGAGTTTGGTCCATTCTGCAAGGCAAAGCTCGAGTTTCCATACTTCCTGAAGAAAACCTCAAATCCTTCTTTACTAATATGATTGTTGTCACCCTCCTCTGTACTTTCTTGTCACACATTTGCCGTTATCAGAGAAACCAGCCACAGCGCTGTTTTCGTTGTTTCTGTGTCTGATCTACTCACTAGATCACTAAGGGACTCTCCTCCTGCAGGGCCTGCCCAGAGAAACAGTTCAGTAAACCGATCTGAGATATCAAAACTGATGTTTGAACATGGCCAAACTCAAGAGCTGAGAGTGTAATTGGATCTTGATCTATAAAATCGAAGGTGCTTCCATCTGAACTCTGAACTCTGCCTCTTGACAGGGGTTTCTGCAGTTTCTAGAGAACACCTGTGTATGTGAGTGCATTTCTTTCTAAACTTAAGAATTATTCTTCTTCAATTTTAAGGATTAAACAGGTTCTCTATAAAACTTTTTTTTTTTTTTTTTTTTTTAGTAAATGTTAGAGGGGATATACCAAATAAGTGTGCTATTTCAAAGTGGTTCTCTATAAAACTTTTTTTTTTTTTTTTTTTTTAGTAAATGTTAGAGGGGATATACCAAATAAGTGTGCTATTTTGTCCCCCCTGGGGGGACAAAATTTATTCAAGTTCACTGTCTTTGCTCAGAGCATTTCTAGAGTGAAGCTCCTCTTAAGAAGTTGCCTTCAGAATTTACTGTGGAAGAAATATGTCAGCCTCATTACTTTATAGTCATGAGAGATGCTTCTCTGGTCCTGAACCTCTATTCTCTCTTCTCCCTTTCTCTATCCTGATTTTTTTATGTTAAGTTCTATCATTTTGTCTTTATTCTCAACTGATTTAAAAAAAACAAAAACAAACAAAACAAAAAAACAGCCATTTAGAGAAGGGGTAAAGGCGGTAGACTTAGGAAAACCTCTATAAAACATGTAAAGCATAAGAGTGTTAACATTTGTGGGCCATTTATAATGTATCAAGCACCTTGATAAGTGCTTTACATGAAGTAACCTGTTTGTTTCTCCCCTCCAAGCCGCACTGTGTGCATGCCATCATTATTCCCATTTTACACAGTGAAATAAGTGAGAAGTTAAGCTAATTCAGTCTTAATACTTAAGTCTTACAGTTAATTATGTGGTTAAACAGGGATTCAGACCCTGTCAGATTGATCTCAGGTCCTTAGCTCTGAGTAACTAGTTTGTCTAGTTCAGATGATTTCAGTGTAACTGGAAGACCAGTCAGCTTTTCTGTTCCTGTTCATTTGTGCTCAGCACTGTTAAGAGTACTCCAGCTTGAAGTTCCTTATCTTCTATCCTCAGACCATGCTATTCAGGAACAATGTCCATATCCATTTTATCAGTGCTTTTCATCTTTTCCTCAGGTGATAAATTATGCAAATTCTATGCTATGCTCACTATTTGACTAGTGAGCAATTAATACTGCTTATGAATAAGATGAAGGAACCAAAGTGTCCATTAGATCCTATATTCCCCAGAGTTTAAGGTCATGTGCTGAAGATGATAAGGCATCCATATCAAGAAATGGAAAGGATCTTCTTGGAAAAAAAGTAACAGTCCCAGTGCCAAATGATTTATACTACCTCTCCAAATAATATGCCCTCCACATTCTTTAGAAGATATTTCAGAGATTCTCGTAGTAAGTTGAGAGGGGACAGAAAATGAAAATAAGCTATAATTTTTTTGAGGAAATGGATTTCTTGTAACCTATATAAGCCTTGGTACACAATTGAGACAGGTCTAAAACATAGTATTTCTAGTATCCTGAGTAATTCATTGGTTTGATAGGGAAAGTAAAAGCTATTCAATTAGGTCACTTACATTGTTTAAGGTAACTAAATGCCACATTAGGTTATGATATCTAAAGAGAAGGGAGCTCCTGGGTATAAAAGGATGCCATATATATCATCAGCTAAATTATCTACCTTAAGCTTCACGTCCTTTTTATAGAAACACTCCCTGTGGTCATCCATATTCTACTCAAAAAACTCCCTAAACAAGCTATTTCATCTTTCCACAGTTTTGACTTTTAAATAAATATAATTATTTTCCCTTTTGAAATGTCTTTTGATTATTTCAATGACAGCTACTCAGATGTCCTCCAGAATTTTCTTTGTTCAGAATAACCATGTGCCGCCTTTTTAAATAACTTTAGTAAGCCTTAGTTTTGAGTTTATTAATGTATTCATCAAATATTTACTGAGCATCTATTACATACCAGATACTGTCCAGGAACTTTGATACAGAGAAAAATAAAATAGATAAGCTTCTGACTTCATAAAGCTTGTATTCTAGTTAGGGGTGATAGAAAATAAGCATATACACATATATATACAAACATATATATACAAGAGACAGTATATAAAATATAAAATATAAATTTACAAAATATAAAATATGAAAGAGACAGTATATAAAATATAAATATAAATATACAAAATATAAAATATATGTATGTACAAACATACATATACAAGATCATTTTAGGTAGGATAGAAAGAGACAGTATACAAAATATAAAATATAAATATACAAAATATAAAAAATAAAACATAGTGTTGGTATAGAGATTGCTGGTACAGTGAGATTAGGTGTATATGTGAGGGGGATATAATTTTGGATAAGTGGGTCCTCTTTAGAAAAGTAACACAATATGAGCTTAAATATTTGATAAATAGAACTAAATCTAGGGTGAGTACATGTATGCAAGGTGTAAGGAGAATACTGTATGAAATTATTTAAGTATAAAAGCACATCAAGCCAGGAAAAACTTTATCATAAATTTTAAGACATTTAATTTATGTATAGTGGAAGCCATTGGAGAGTCTCAAGCAGGGGAAATATATAAGTTGACCCATTGTTTAAAAAAAAAACCTCAGGGCGCCTGGGTGGCTCAGATGGTTAAGCATCTGCCTTCGGCTCAGGTCATGATCCCAGGGTCCTGGGATCGAGCCCCACATCGGGCTCCTGGCTCGGGGAGGAGCCTGCTTCTTCTTCTCCCTCTGCTTCTCTCCCTGCTCATGCTCTTTCTCTCTCTCTCTATCTCTGTCTCAGATGAATAAATAAAATCTTTAAAAAAAAAAATCTCGAGTTACCATGAAAATAATAGACTTTGGTGGAACACAAAATGAAAGCAGGAAGAAAGACAATTTGGGGCCAATTGCAATGGTTAGGAAGAGATGATAGGCACATAGAGTAGTAATAATGAAGATGATAAAAAAATAAATAAATTCAAGATATATTTGCAAGTAGAATTGTGGGTTAGGGGGAAGACAAGGAGAGGAACAAGAATGACTTCTGAAATTTTGACCTGACCAGTTTCGGGGGAGGGGGTGTGACTATGGCATTAACTGAGATGCAGAGAAAGGGGACATTCAGAAATAGGGTGTGGGATGTTGCATCATTATGATGTACACCTGAAACTAGTAGAAAATTATATATCGATTACACTTCAATAATAAAAAAGAAGAAATGGGGTGTGGGAGAAGGAGGAATCAAAAGTTCTCTTTTGAACATGCTAAGTTTGAGAAACTTACCAGACATCCAGTGGAGATAACCTAGTAGGCAGGTGGATCATGAGAGATGAGACTGAAACTGTGAAATTGGGAGTCAAAAACATGTCAGGTACTCAAGAAGTCCTAAAACCGAATTAGAATATCAAGAAAGCAACGTATAGACAGAAATGAGACCGTGGCAAAAAAAAAAAAAAAAAATGACTGGGGCCTCCAAGATTTAGAGGATGTCCACAGGAAGAGAAACAAGCCAAGAAGACAAACTGAGCAGCAAATGAGACAGGAGGAATCATGATTGTGTTACAAAAACCAAGGGAAGAGAGTATATGAAGCAGGATGTCAACCTTGCTGAGTATCTCTGACAGGTCAAATAAAATGAGAACAAAGTATTGAATACAAAATTTGGCAAAATGAAGGTCACTGGTGTTCATAAGAAGACTTTTCTATGAAGTCATGGGAGAAATGTCAGATACCAGTGAGTAGAAGAAAGAACACAAGGTGATATATCATTAGTAATACATCTTTTTCAGGAACTATCACTTCCATGAAGTTGTACTATCAAGGAAGGCAGAAAAGTGTAAAGCAGCTTGGTTGGAATGTAGGATCACAGAAGTTGTCATTTGTTTTTAGTGGTAAGTTTTCAAACATAAAATGATCAATAGCAAGGGAAAAACATGATGATATAGGGAAAAGGAAACATAACAGCTGGAACAAATTTCCTGAAATGACTAGTATTATGCAGAGTTTAGGAAGCAATAGAAGATTTGGCCTTAGGAGCAGGGTTAACTTTCTCACTATAATAGAAATGTTCTCATCATCATTATTAATGTTTTTGACATTTTCTCAATATCATAAAGTATTTCCATTATTTTGCTAAATATTAAGCAAATTGCATGTATACATATTTAAAAATTTTAAATATAATCATAGATTTATAAAGCATGGTCTAGTTTTAAGATGATCTCTTATGTACCTATTTAAAAGTTTTTATAATAGCTCTTTAAGTTTTTAAGGCTATACAATTAAAAAAAATTATTCATTTTGGACTGATTTTTAATATGTAGAAATTATGATCAAAACTCATCTCAGAGAAATAGAGTTTAGAGTTATCATTGTTATTTGGTGGTGGCTAGTTTGTTGGGTTTTTTTTTTTCCAAAATCAAGACAATTCAAAGAAATATTTTGTAGATTCCCTTTTTCTTTGAAGAATACACATGGAGGTAGTTTCTTGATTAGGCATCCGATGGTCAGTTAATGCATTCTCTTTCTACTTAATCCAAATTTATTTACTCATTTTATTATTATCCAGTCAGGGATAAATTTTTTTGCTCAATTGCTTCTGGTAGTTGACAACATTCAAAGGTGAAATGCTGGAATTTATATTTATCAATGCACACTGGTCATGTCATTGCCTAACATAGATCCTAATATGTGACTAAACATAAGCATCTATGAATGAAAAGAACAGAGAATAAACACACCCAAGGATTGGTGTGGCCATGCCTTAACACCGAGGGTAGATAATGCTTTTGATCTTACTTTATATTTGCTACAGGGATGTGTCATAGGAAGAGTAAGGAAATGCAACACAGAAAATGTTTTTGAGACAGAGTAGTTTTATATGACCTCTTTCCACAGGTTATTCTCTTCTCATATTAAACCTCTGAGGTCAGCAAGTACAGCCTCCTGCTTAGAAACTACAATTTTATCAAATGACCTATAGAAAAATTATGATTTTGAACAAACAGAGAAAGGAGAAGATAAGAGAGAAAGATTAGTATAGGGAAACAGGAAAAAAAAAACACACAAGGACAAGGCCAAAGCTGTTTCTATGCACTTGTGGTAGACAATTCCAAATTTCATTTCAAAGAAAAAATCAGGCAAAACAGAGGTAGTCAAAGACATAGCCTTATGCAAATGATTCAAGAGCAGAATGGGATTAATATATGTATATTTTATAGATATCGATAGAGTTATATAATAAATTTCAAGAAACCACATCACAAATGAAAACAAAAATACATCTAGTTCCAGGATCACTGAGAGCTTGCCCTAGTCAGCCAATGGAAGGGTCAGTACTGGTTCCTAGTATGAAGGGTTTGTTAGCTGGTTAACTGATAAACTTATAGAAGGTTCTTGAAATTGACTGTGCATATTGCTCACTTTTATATGAATCACTTGGGAACATTTAAGTTAGAAATCATAGAGATTGGCACAACTGTCACCTATATAAGAAGAACCATATTTCTCTCACCTACAGAATGTTTTAAGGGTCTGCAGTTTGGGGCTGGTTTGAAGGTTTCACATTCTTCAGGGACTTAATTACAGGTATAAAGGGCTAAATACTTAAAAATGAGTACACTTATAAAATGCTCTTGTATTCAGCCCATTCATATGTATATTGAGATGTAAACATTCCCAAGTTGTTAATAGGGGCATCTATTAGAATTAGTTGACAACTACAGAAACTATGATTAACTAATCTTACTTTTATCTTGTGCTCCATGATTCCCAACATGCAGCTTCAAACAGTCAAAATGATTGCTGGACATCCAACAAGTCACAAATTATAGGACACCAGCAAATAGAATCTGCTCTGTCAAAGAAAGGTACACAGTCTCTTAATTAAGCACTCTGACTGGAAGTTAATGCAACAATTCCACATATATTCTAATAGCTAGAATATAGTTCTTTCGTCACAACTTTTGAGTCTGGGTAGCTTGAAAATATAGCTTTTATTCCAGATTTCTATGTACTTACATGAAGCTCTGAGAAAAGTAGGAGACAACGGATAGTGGGGGACAACCAGCAGTTTCTGCTACAAAACCACTTATATGTTTATATTTATGTATGGACATATAGAAAAATTCATAGTTAGCCAAATAGATATTGCTAAGAAATAAAAGGAACATGGGTCTAGGCAGACAACTAACATTTGCTGCTACAAAACCATATGTGATATACGTATTTATATGTTTGTATACATATTTATGTGTGTGTATGTAATTATGATCCCTCACTAATGTTTCTGGTACTATTCTAAGTTTTTTTAATTTAATCTTAAAATCTGTTCATGTTTCAGATGAGGAAACTGATGATTTGAAAATCTAAGAACTTGCTGAAAATCTTGCAGTTTGGCTTGACTGACTTTAAAATTTGTGTTCTTTATTAGGATGGATGGATAGATGGATGAATGGATGGATGGATGGATGGATGGATGGATGGATGGATGGATGAATGGATGGATGGATGGAACTTGAGTAGATTGATGATGACTGGAATTGATGGATGCATAGATAGATAGATAGATAGATAGATGCTTAAATATTTTTTTCATTTCCCAGGGCTACTTTAACAAAGTACTACAAACTGGGTGGCATAAAATAACAGAAATTTATTCTCTCATAGTTCTGGTGGCAAGAAGTCCAAAATCAAGGTGTTGGTAGTGTTGGTTCCCTCTAGAGGGCTCCGAGGGAGATTTTCTTCCATGCTTCTCTCCTGGCTTCTAGTGATTTCTGGCATTCCTGGGCTTCAAGATGCATCACTTCAGTCTTGGCCTCCATTGTCACATGGAGCTGTTCCCAGTGTTTCTGTCTACTCTGTGTGCAGATTTCCCTCTTCTTATAAAGACACTATTCATTGGTTTAAGGTCCCCTCTAATCCAATATAATCTCACCTTAACTTGACTATATCTACAAAGACCCTGTTTCCAAATAAGGTCATATTTACAAATGCCAGGAGTTAGGACTTCAGTACATCTTTTTGGTGAACACAAGTAAATTTAAAATGGAAACCTATTTCAATATGCTTAGGTTGACTATCAACAAAAATCAACACTGTTTATTCACAGTGATATTCTGATCTCAATTAGTTGAGTTTCTTTCCCAAAATTCCAAAGCAAGAATATCCTCAAAATCTGAACTCAAATGTATTCGATTAAACATGAACATTTCCCCTATTTCAGGGTCTAAGGAACAGTAACTTAATCCTGTCGTATGTGGAATCACCTCTAAAAGGAAGAATACTGTAACATTTGAATAGTTGGGAAACAAAAATCCCTTTCTATCTAGATCTTTTTGTAACTACTTAGCCATCTCTAATTTGGTTCATTTCAATATAAATTAATATATACCTTTATCTTGAAAAATGCTGAGTGAGAAATAAATAATAACTTATTAGATTGAAATCAAAATCTAGATCATAGTTATAAGAACTATGAATGAACTAAGAATCAATGCAGGCATTATATGATTCAAGAAGAGATCAACTTGAAAACATCTGAAAACGATTAGAAAAGTCATTTTCTAGTAATGGTTATTATTATCTCAGTCTTTAAATCTCAATTCAAAGCCAAATTCAAACAAGTACCAGTAGATATCAAAACCCTGAAATGTAGAGGCTGATATAATTTAAGCTAAAGTTATATTTGAGATATCATAAGATATGTGGTTGTTTGGATAGAGAAAGAGAAACATTACAGGATGTACTGTTGAAATTCATTGTGAGGGAGGAGTAGATAATGATATAATTTCTTTAAAGAAGATTTAAGCAAGGTTCATCTGTTATTTGTATGTAGGATGGAGCAGATGGAGGAGATAAGTTAGAACACGTAGGAAGCTCTTTGATTCATCTCTGAGTGAGGTGATGAAAGTGTGGATTAGGATGTTGATAATGAAAATAAAGTGAAAAGAACTTGGATAAGAGGTATCTTGAAAGAAAACTCCATAGAATTTGGTGATTAACTGAATCTTAAAAAGAAGGATTGGGATGAGTCACATATCATTTACACTTTGGAGACTGAATGACTAGCTTGAATCAAGACTAAGAGGTGAGATGGGGCGCCTGGGTGGCTCAGTCGTTAAGCGTCTGCCTTTGGCTCAGGTCATGATCCCAGGGTCCTGGGATCGAGCCCCGCATCAGGCTCCTGCTTGGCGGGAGGCCTGCTTCTCCCTCTCCCACTCCCCCTGCTTGTGTTCCCTCTCTCGCTGTGTCTCTCTCTGTCAAATAAAGAAATAAAATCTTAAAAAAAAAAAAAAAAGACTAAGAGGTGAGAGTTTTTCATTAAATACAGTTAACTAAAATATCACAAGCTAGGAAGAAAAATAATTTACAATATGTTGACTTCCTATCTACTAGTATTTGGAAGAAATCAGGTGAATGCCAACTCAATGTCTTTCTTCCATCTTCAGGTATCTAAAACCTTACAGCACATTGCTATGCTCCTTCTATTACTCCTTTCAATTTTTCCCTGGTCTGTACCATCCTCTCTAATGGAATTTTGGGACAAATGATGTGCTAGTCACCTCTAATAGACATTTGTATCACAGATCCCGCTGTACTTTCAAATCACATTTTTCCCAAGTTCAATATAAAGAAAGATACCTGCAAAAGAAATTATATAATGGACAGCGATATGCTATATCAAAGAATATATACACAAAATCTGCTTTGCTCCCCAGAGCTTAATCACCAATGGAGACTTTATAAATTTCACAATTAATTTCTGTTCATTCTGTTATATTTTTTTTATTTAGGTAAATTGACTTTAAAGTGTTACAATGATTATGCTTTAATGTTATACAAAAGACATTGTTTTAAAAAGTCATAGATCTTATTTCAAGGCCTTTTAAATTTGTTTTCTTATTACTGAGACATATTTGAGAATCACATGGGCAATTACCAAGGGAAGTTTGGCTAGTAAATTCCTGTATGTTTCACAAAAATTGCATTTCAAACTTGATATATTAAAGTGGATGCTTATTCTAAGAATATCTTAACAGGTGATGGGAAATATAATTTATATAAAGTAGATATTTTAGGGGTTGTTCCATACTTCAGTGTTCATGATTTCAATGAGCTTTTGCAGCTCTTTGAAATTATTTTTAAAAGCTTAGGACACCTTGTTGTGCTCTAGTAAATGATACAATTAGCATTCATAGTTTTACAAAAATGCTGACAATGAAAATAAACAAAACTATTTTCTATAAAAGTATTATCAAATCTCTTAAGGAAACAGATTTAGTATTTTGATCAAGACTTAGTTTTGGACATCAGAGATAGATTTAAGGTAATCAAATATTAGGTAGACTTTGAGATATAGCAAAGAGATTAAATTATTGGATATACTTGAAACTTGTACTAACCTGTGGAAACAGGTTTCATTGTGTGAAGCAGTTTTAGACTAAAATGCCTTCACACCACACACAATGGAACAGCACTCATAAGGATTCACAGTACCTCAGCTTTGTCCATATTTTAAAGTAAATATTATACAGAGTTCATTTATTTTCATTATAAAGCCATAAGACTATTTTGTAGGGCTTTCTTATGTAGTGTTTTCTTGTATTTATTTCAAACATGTCATACACTAGCTAATTTATATACTGCTATATTTTAACGCTGATACCCCAACAAAATGGACTGGAAGGAATTTGGGACTGATTATTCTTGACTTTGACAACACATCAAATTCAAGAATACTTTCTAAGTCAATGAAGAATTGCTTGAAGCAAAAATAAAAAAAAAAGTTAACACCTAATTGATTATCTTGCCTAGATCCATGAATGTTTTGAAAAACAACTTACTTTTTAGTGATAGCATAAACATGATATATCAAACAAACATATAGTCATCTTATACTATTTCATGGAAAATGATAAAGCAATCAGCATATACAAATGAAGTTTGTTCACAAATAATTATTTCCAGATACCTATTTTTCTTATTATCCAAAATCTATGTGAGTACTGTGGGTATGAAAACTCTGTGCATGTATATATATGTATATGTATGTTTCTGTGTATGAATGTATGTATCTATCTATCTAGAAAGCTGCCTTGAAAGTTTAAGACCTTACTTGAAGAATGGCTTTGAGCACATTGTGAATTTCTAATGATAAAGAACAGATGGGATTGATTGCTAACTCAGTGTGAAACAGGAGGAAAATGCCTGCAGAGATTCAGGCCTGGTATGGAACAGCTATGCCAGCCCCAGTATCCAGGGCTTATCAGGGTGAAAGAACCAGGCTGATGAACACAAGGCAAAGTTTGTGCAAAAGAAGTGAAATCAGCCTAGTAATTACTTGATTATTGAAAGGAAAATATCACTTCTGAAGGGAGATGTTTTAAATGAACTGAAAAATAGAGACATACTGGTCTCAGTAGGCTTCAATTAAAAAGTTGCAGGATTTGTTTTACTGGCACTAGGAGATGCCCAGTAGTAATTTATGTTCTGGGAGGGCTTTGTATACAAAGTCAGTGCCTCTTTTATTTTTAGACCCCCCCTAAGACTCCCAAGAAAAGAAATATGCCAGTCAAATGGCAAATCAGAATCAAACATCCACATAATCCACAGTGGGAAAAATTATTTAAATACCTAGGAATATGTCAAATAGGCTGTTTGGAAAACTTACTCTGTTCTACTGAATATCTGAGGAAAATAAAAGAAGAAACATGATTATGGTAAGATAATGAAGGACAGAAAGATCTTAATTATCATCTGAGGATGGATAGAGGAATGGACTCTTGACTCATTTGGTGTAACACTTTTATAACACTTCAGGTGCTTAGAAATGCATGGTGTGTATAAGCCATTATTCAGCTAATGAGATGCTAAACCACAGTTTGCGTTGAAATTGTCCAGTGTTGCTTTTCATTAAAGAGATAATGACTCAGAAGATATTTTAGGTGTTGCTACAAGCTGCTGTTTTCATTCCATTTTTATTTGGCAAATTGGGTCACTTTGTATTACAAGAAGATAATCTAACTTCTAATATACCCATGTTACCTGATTTTGCAACACAGAAATGATGAAATGTGATAGCCCTTTTGCACCTGGCATGCAATCTCAGCATAATGCCATACTGAAGCGAGTCAGCAGACCTTTATTCAATAACCTAAATTTTGCTTTAAGGCACTTTTGTGTATATTAAACTGTGCTCTTGAAGGGAAAACATCTGCAGCAGTTCATATGCTAAAGTAGACAATATCACAAAGTCTGATGGGTTAGAGTTCTTATATTTCTCTTCAATTTGTTGGCATTGTAAACTAGCTGAGGGTGTTCTCTCCGTAGAACTCATTAGCTAGAAAGAGGAAGCACTTGGTGGTCACTGATGTGCTAATGCTAACTCCAGAAGTAGTCGACTTTCTTTGGAAGGATATATAACCAAGGCTTCAGGGCAATTTTCTAAGCTGCCAGGCCCCTTGGTACAGGGTCTAGATCTCTCAATCTTCTTTTCAGAACAAAGTGCGAAACTATAATGGAGAAAAGGCAATTCATAAATGTTTTACAAGTTTCATAATTCTCATCACAGATGAAGGTATGGTGAAATCAGTCAACTCTTTGTAGGTACTGAAAACTGCTTCTCAGAAATAAGTTGAGTCTTTGCCTTTAGGCAGAGGTTGGCCAATTTTTCTGGAAAGGGCCAGAGAGTAAATATTTTCAGCTTTATGGGCTAAACTATTCAACTCTGCCCTTGGAGTATGAAAGCAGCCATAGACAATATCTAAATGAATGAGTGTAACTGTGTTACAGTAAAACTTTGTTTACAAAAACAGGTAGTGGGCCAGACTTGACCCACAGGTTATGCTTTGTTGACCCCTTTTCTGATCCATGTAAATGTTCATGCCTTGACCCAGTAACTTATTGCTAGGTGTGTATCTTAAGGAAGATATTTACAAGAATGATTTTTTTTTTTAGGGTAGAGTCTTTTGGGTTTTCCACATAGAGTATCATGTTATCTGAAGAGTGAGAGTTTGACTTCTTTGCCAATTCAGATGCCTTTTTTCTTTTTGTTGTCTGATTGCTGAGGCTAGGACTTCTAGTACTATGTTGAACCACATTGGTGAGAGTGGACATCCCTGTCCTGTTCCTGACCTTAGGGGAAAAACTGAGGGGGATAGAGTTCAATGTGGGCTTTTAGTATATGGATTTTATGATATTGAGGTATGTTCCCTCTATCCCTACACTGTGGAGAGTTTTATTTTTTTTCATTTTTTTTAAAGATTTCATTTATTTATTTGAGAGAGAGAATGAGATAGAGAGAGAGCATGAGAGGGGAGAGGGTCAGAGGGAGAAGCAGACTCCCCGCTGAGCAGGGAGCCCGATGTGGGACTCGATCCCGGTACTCCAGGATCATGACCTGAGCCAAAGGCAGTCGCTTAACCAACTGAGCCACCCAGGCGCCCCACTGTGGAGAGTTTTAATCAAGAAAGGATGCTGTACTTTGTCAAATGCTTTTTCTGCATCGGATCATATGGTTCTTGTCCTTTCTTTTATTAATATATTGTATTACATTGATTGATTTGTGGATTTTGAACCACCCTTGCAGCCCAGGAATAAATCCCACTTGGTCGTGGTGAATAATCCTTTTAATGTACAATTGGATCCTATTGGCTAGTATCTTAGTGAGAATTTTTGCATCCATGTTCATCAAGGATATTGGTCTGTAATTTTCCTTTTTTGGTGGGGTCTTTGGTTTTGAGATCAAGGTAATGCTGGCTTCATTGAAAGAGTTTGGATGTTTTCCTTCTATTAACAGTTTCAGAAGAATAGGTGTTAATTCTTTTTTAAAATGTTTGGTAGAATTCCTCTGCAAAGCCATCCAGCCCTGGACTCTTGTTTTTTGGGAGATTTTTGATTACTGCTTCAATTTCCTTACTGGTTATGGGTCTGTTCAGGTTTTTTATTTCTTCCTGTTTCAATTTTGATAGTTTATACATCTCTAGGAATTCATCCATTTCTTCCAGACTGCCTAATTTGTTGGCATATAATTGCTCATAATATGTTCCTTTAATTGTTTCTATTTCTTCAGTGTTGGTTGTGATCTCTCCTCTTTCATTCATGACTTTATTAATTTGGGTCTTTCTCTTTTCTTTTTGATAAGTCTAGCTAGGAGTTTTTCAATCTTAGTAATTTTTTTCAAAGAATCAGCTCCTAGTTTTGTTGATCTGTTCTTCTGGTCTTTTGGTTTCTATTTCATTGATTTCTACTCTAATCATTATTAATTCTCTTCTGCTGGGTTTAGGCTTTATTTGCTGTTCTTTCTCCAGTTCCTTTAGATGTAAGGTTAGGTTGTGTATTTGAGAATTTTCTTATTTCTTGAGAAATCGCTATAACTTCTCTCTTAGGACCACCTTTGCTGCATCCCAAAGGTTTTGAACAGCTATGTTTTCATTTTCATTAGTTTCCAGGAATTTTTAAAATTCTTCTTTAATTTCCTAGTTGACCTATTCACTCTTTAGTAGGATACTCCTTAACCTCCATGTATTTGTGTCCCTTCCAACATTTATAGCAGCAGGGTCCACAACAACCAAACTATGGAAAGAGCCTAGATGTCCATTGACAGATGAATGGATAAAGAATATGTGATTATATTCTATATATATTTATATATATAAAAACCCCAATGGAATATTATATATATATAACTGAATATATGTTATTATGTTATATATATATATATCCCAATGGAATATATATATATATATATATATATATATAATTGAATCCCAAGTCTGACTCCGCACTAGGCATGGAGTCTGCTTGGATTTTCTCTCTCTCCCTCTGCCCCTAACTAACCCCCCTCAAAAAAAAAAAAAAAAAAGAAAGAAAAATAAATTTTATAAAATAATTAACACTGTTCATTTTTAAAGAATAAACATATAATTGAAAGATATTATTACAGATTATAATAATATAGGTTAGAAGTATTAGAATTTGAATAAAACTGAATAATATCAGTTTGAGAATAATAAAGAAAATGTATAGATATATTAGGGAAGCCTCTGGATAGAAGAAGGAAAAGGGGACATCAAAATTAAACTTCTGGGCAATTATGCCATTAATCTGATTTGGAATTACATGAAAAGGAGCCAATTTTGGAGATAGATACTTGAGAATTTAGCTTACCTTGGAAAATTATTTAAAATATTTGAGGTATAAAAATATTAGAGTCTCACCCAGTATTGATGGGCAAATATGAAAAAATAAGACTCCATTGGGATATACAGAATGTGTTATAACAGAATACTGTCCTGGGCTGAGTTTACAGGTGTGGAGAAACATGATGTGAAGAAGAAAGAGGAGAAAACATATCTAAATATATGACTGAAGAAGTGCAGTAAAGATCTGTTTTGCCATTGTTTGTATGTGTTCTTTGGACAGAATTTTCTAATTATCCATTGGTGTGTCAAATGGCATGAAAAATATAGTTATTGTGGATGAAAACACCTTAATATTTTCTAAGGAATTCAAAGCCAGTGGAAAACCAAGGAAATAAATTTCTAATAATAGACCTAATTTGATCTTAATTTGTTTCAATCAATACTATTGATTGGCAATGCTAGTTTCATCCCAGCTTTCAATTCTGTTCCTGTTAGCAGATGTCGCTTTGAGCAGAGATGGCATGTAGGCACAGCTGTAGCCCCCTCTTTCTATTTACTTCCTTCCTTCTATGTAATCTGGAATGCCTGTCAATGTCCTTCACCATTGAGCACTTTTTTTTCCCCTTTAGATGCATAATTTCTCCATAAATAACTTGGTAATTTCATGTTCTTGTCTATGATGTGGTAGCACGTCAAAAGAGGCTTTTTAATCTGTAAACAAATTATGTCTATTGCTTTACCCCTGTCAAGAACTCATTGACTCTCTTGCTTGATGAAAGTTAATTGGTTTGTTATGCCTGACACTCATCTTTCTTTTTATCAATCCATGCTAAATTTTTTACATACCATTCTATACTTGCTTAAGTGTTCTCACATTGTTTTTCATAATCATTTAGTGCAATATATTTCTCCTCTCTGGAGTTACAGTTCTCCTTTCAGGGGCTTAATATCTACTGAGTTCTGTCCATTAGAAGAAAATACTTGGCTGAATTTTGCTCAATTTGATATTTATACTATATTTTAGCAAATGAATTTGTGTATGTTCTGAGTTTGTTAACTTAACATTTGTTAAGAGGAGCACATGGTGCCACAGTTCAACAAGAGACCACAAGAGAAATTGAAATAGAGTTTATCACTCATATGTCCTGGAGAAGGTACATAGCATGCCTCAAGGGGCCACATGGGGAGGTCAAGGCAGAATGCAGACAGAAAGCCATAGGATCTGGGGCACATTCCTTTATTTGAGCCCATGGGTACAGTGTTTTGGGGTTCTTGGACTAAAGCCAGATTGGTCAACTCAAACTAAAAAAAGCAGGAGTTTGATAAATTCCATGAAGTCTTGTCTAAGCACAAGGGGAAGAACTTAGGGGGTGGAAAGACTGTTGATCACAGTTTGGGTAATCATATCAAGAACCTGCATTTGTTTGTGACTCTGGGGGCTGTTATCTAGGGTATGTGCTGCCTGAGGGGCTAGAGTTAGTTTAAGGTCCCTGTGGGTCAGTTGGCCAAACAAAATGAATGCTAGGCATCAATACCATGGAGAAGCTTAGCTAAACTCTTGACAGCCCCAATAGAAAGAATGTGACTCAAGACAGTGGTCTCTGTCAAATATCTAATCACAAATAAATAAAATTCACATGAAATTAAAAAGTACAATCAGTACTTATACCTCTCTGTGATGAAAGAAAGATAAGACAGGAAGGTTCCAGAAAAGCCAATTTTAACTTTTATCTCCCCACAAGTCACATAATACCATATTAAATCATGCTGTCTGACAGTGACATCCATTCAACAACAGTTCTGTGAGAATGTTCTTATAGTGGTCAATTAAGGGAAAAATGTGACTTCTAGATATATATTCTCCTAGATATTTTAAATACTAAAATTATACTTTCCAGATACTATAATTGTTATTACACTCTCATTTTAACTTAGTGAAATAGGATGCAATATACCATTAATTCAAAAACATGACATTATTAAGTGATCAGATGGTGAGAAGCTGTATTAAACTTTCTATCTAGTGTGAATTATACCTGTAAAATGATATTGTGGTCATTTAGAACCAGCAAGCAGACCTAAATAGCATAGAACAAGTAATAAATTATGGCTGAAATGGGTAATTCTGAACAATGAAGTAAAATGGAACAATAAAATATGTATTTAATGATTGACAGGAAATCAATGAAGAATAGACTTGGCCATTTGGCAGCATACTGAAGAATTATAAATTTTAGTAGAAATAGTACAATATTAATTCTATTCCTTCCACATATTGTCTGTAATTTAGTTAATCAAATTGATTCAGCATCTATTTCATACAAAACACTATGCTAGCTATTGGGCAGGAGAAGTCATATTTTCTCCACTTTTAAATAGAGCCAGGAATGTGCACAAATAATATGCAGGTATTAACAAAGAACACAAGAACAAGAGAGAGCTAAATATGATCTAAGAATATGTTCAAAACATGGATGTGGGAAGCGCCTGGGTGGCTTAGTCAGTTAAACGTCTGAATTTTGATTTGGACTCAGGTCATGATGTCAGGGTTGTGAGATCGATCCCCATGTTTCCATGCTGGGCGTGGAGCCTGCTTAAGATTCTCTGTCTCCCTCTCCCTCTGCCCCTTCTCTCTCAAGAAAAAAAGGGTATGTTTAGTCTCAAGATATCAAAATAGAACAGAGACATAGAATTTTTTTTTAATTTTAATTGCAGTATACTTAACATACAGAATTGTATTAATTTTGGGTGTACAATACAGTAATTCAACAATTCTATATATTACTCAGTGCCCATCTCAGTGTATGTGTTCCTATCCCCTTCAGCTGTATCACCCATTCCTCACCCACCTCCCCTTTGGCAACCATTAGTTTGTTCTCTATAGTTAAAAATCTGTTTCTGGGTTGTCTCTCTTTTTTATTCCTTTGTTTGTTTGTTTTGTTTCTTAAATTCCACATATGAGTGAAATCATATGGTATTTGCTTTTAAATTCTATTCCAGCAAGGGAATTTCAGGCAGAACATCTCTTCAAATCTGGAACCAAAACACTATCAGATCCTGTAACTTTTACTAATTAGTGAATGCTAAACTATTGGCTAGAGCCCCAAACTCTGTCATGGATATTTCAGATGTCATTTTAACACAAAAATTAATAAAACAAAAAAAACCAATATCTATAAAAATTAATACAGAGAAAAATAGGTGATGTTTTCAAATGAGAAAGCAAAAGAAAACAATATATACACATAGTATTTCCTTATTTTAAGAACTCACTCATAGACACAAGAATAAGGAAATAGTGACAAACATCATGCATAACACATTTTAGTATTCTGGAATGCATTATCATAAATTATATTGAGAAAAATCAAAGAGAATAAATCAGTGTTTATACTTTTGATGCCAGAGCATTACCAACGTTTCAACAAACCTTAGAATAATTTTATTGGAATAGTATATGATACTCACATAATAATCTCAGAATGACTGATATCCATATAGTTCTTATTTATTCACACAAAAAAACATTTTTAGTGTATATTATATGCTAGAAAGTTTGCTGGGCATTGGGGGTACATTAGTCTGTAGTATTACTAATTTCATGGGAGAATAATAGAAGATGACAAAAATAAATGGAATTTGGGAGCAGAACAGTGGCTTGGAATGAAAAGGAGAGAGTAAATAAGCTAGTTAGAAATATTACCTTGAGGGAAAATGATTAAATACAGAAAATTTAAGTCAGGCAGTTGATTAATCCAATTCCAGATGTATGGGGTGGTGGTGGGTTGTCAGAGAAAGTGAAAATGGTGCAATTAAAAGAAAGTACTAATTTTATTGCTTTGGGCCTAAATATCAGGCAGATGAAGTAGCATGCTCATTCCAGGCAATACTGTTTATGAAGATACCTATCTATCTATCTATCTATCTATCTATCTATCTATCTATCTATCTATCTCAATAAACTCCAAAGTAGTCATACAAATAGCCTGATGAAGATCTGGAATCTTTCCCATCCAAAAGTGAGCCACCGATAGTTCTGAAAAAAAATTCATTCTAACTAGAAGTAGACCTGTGGGAGCAGTACAGCTCTTTAGAGCACAGACATACCCCAAAATGAGGAAGTTATGATTGTTCTGATTCTGACAAGTCAATCTTCTAAGTTCCAGATAGTGGGGGAGGGAAGCAACAGTTATTTTGTTCATTTATCTCCCAAATCCCCTTACAAATTCTAAAAACATTTGTAACAGCCTTGTTTCAACAAGTCTTCTAGTGATGTCTTTTAGACCCACCCAAGAGTAGTTTTGTGGGAGAGGTTTGGCCTGAGGTGCTACCGAATTGCCTGGATTCCAGGTACCATTTAAGGAATATTACTGGATTGAGTATGGATGTATTGATCAAAGCGCAGGAGCATCATAAAGGTTTGTAAAAACATTATCCAGTCTTTCTGCCTGAAGTTAGTCTGTCCTGTTAGCTAACTCCCTTTGAGTGCATCTACCCCATACCTGTTTAAAAGTGAAAGACAAAGAGGAAATACAAGAGAAATGATTGATTACTTAATATAAGATATGTACCAGTGAAAAAAGACTGCTATCGTAAAAGCAACAACAAAAATCTATCCAGATAAAACTAGAGTCAGGTAAAGTGCTCTTCCTAAATTGAAAATAACCTGTTCTCAATGACAAGTCTGGAGGTCAGTAGTGACAATGCATCTTAAAGTGAAATTACCCAATATTGAAGTTCTATGCCAGAAACCACAAAACTTACAGTCAACAATCTGATCAGTTTTCACTCTCAGTGGGGTAATTATTGGGAGTAAAAGATAAATCACCTAACTCATTCACAAAAGTAACCAAGTCGGTGTATGATCCTGTGTGTGGAATTTGTCTGTGGGTTAAACTCCTCCCATCCCCACCCCTGGAATGACCATGTAGAGCTGAAAAGTCTCCAGGTCATATGTACCCTCAGCACATCCCACCACCCTAAAATGAGTGCACAAACTGTGGCATACTTTTCTGTCTTCTGGTCCTACAACTGCTTCCTGTGGATGACAGCAAGTAAGTAACAGGACAAGCTGCCTAGAACACTTTACTTCTCAAAGTCCCCAAACTGGCAAGAGGTGGGTAGGGGTTGGGGCTTCCTCCAAGTTGCAGTAAAGGATTACTAGCACAGATGAATCGATGATTTTTTAACCATGCTGATCTGACCAGAATCAGTAAGGAGAACAACTCATTAATTCATATATAGCATCCCAGAAATTCTCAAACATATTTGAATTTATTTATTAATGAAAAATAAAAAAACACTCTTTCTTTAGCCTTATTTATTTATTTGTTCCATTCCTGAACTTCTTCCAAGATGGTTTGTTGCCACATCTTTTTTTTTTTAAGATTTTTATTTATTTGACAGAGAGAGACACAGCGAGAGAGGGAACACAAGCAGGGGGAGTGGGAGAGGGAGAAGCAGGCTTCCCACCGAGCAGGGAGCCCAATGCGGGGCTCAATCCCAGGACCCTGGGATCATGACCTGAGGCGAAGGCAGACGCTTAATGACTGGGCCACTCAGGTGCCCCTTGTTGCCACATCTTAAGATGGTCTCTATCACTTCTCTATCTCTTTCTATCTCTGTCTCTCTCTCAGTGTGGTCCATACCAATTCTTCCATAGTCTCAAACGGTTACCTAATTCTGTGTCCAAATTATGCTTGCAATCTATGACCTTATAACTTCATGTCTTTATGATATGGAGAATGCCATAGACTGCCTTTCTCTTGCTTATATGCTGTATCCTTGGTGATAACTCTCGTACAACTTTGGTGATGATGTGTGCAAAATATTCTGTGATCAAAAATCACACACACAGGAACTACTGATTATTTACAGTATATCTCACACTCAGCAGTTGGTGTTAAACTAATCTCTCAGTTTTTCCAATGTCATTGTGTTATGTCCTGATTTTAGTTTCAAAGTTTTCCTCAGATTACTAAATGTACATTTTCTGGTATACTAATATATTTTTTTGTGAATTTTACTTTTTATTTTGGCTAACCAAAATAGGGGCTAACTCCAAGGATGGTCCTTCTCTTAAAAAAAAAAAAAAAGGACAAATCTTAAAACTTTAAAATTTCCCCAGTTCACCAGATGAATTTTCCTTGATGATTATTTGTCAAGAATAATGTTAAAAATTTCTTTTCTTGGAAGGAGTTTGGAGATAATTGAAGATTTCTGAGGCTCTCATAAGTGGTAGTTTCTAAGATGTTATAATTATTTGGATTCATAAAATACATGTGAGTACATGTAAAATCAAGTGACTTTCATAACAATTTTAACTAGTTGTATTGGGAAATTTTTCAACCAGTTGGACTGGTGTCACACAGAAATCCTATGTGATGAAAATGAGGTTCTAAATAAACAAATAAATAAATAATAAAAATAAAGCCCTAAAAAAACATAATTAGTTCTTTCTAGTGAACATCCATTTTTTAAAAAATAAACTTTTTGTCATAGAACAGCTTTAGATTTATAGAAAAATTGCTATGATAGCACAGAGTTTCCATATACCCCACATTGCCTCCACTATTATTAACATATCATAGCAGTATGATATGTATGTTATAATTAATGAACCCATACTGAGACATTATTAACAAAAATCCATACTTTGTATATCTAGTTTTTACCCAATATCCTTTTCTGTTCCAGAATCCCATTTAATTTTCAAGTGTCCTTGGGCTCTTCTTGGCTGTGATTAATTATCTTTATTTTTTACTAACATCCAATTTCTTCTTAATTACTTTAAAAATGCCTCCCCAAAACATTCTGACTCTAAATATTATTGATTATTCCAAGTGTTTAATTTCAGTTTTATCCAGAGAATAAGCTAACCCTTTAAGTAAGAGATACAGCATTGCAGATTCCATTTTTAAAAAACCTGCTTCTTCTTTCTTCCTTTCCTTTTTTATTTTCTTTTTCTTTCCTCTCTCTTTTCTTTCTGTTTTTATCCATTCACTTATTTATTTTCTTTCTTCCTTTCTTAAAATATTTACTGACTGCCAACTGTGTATGAGGCACTCTTACAGGAATTCATCCAACAACCAGCCACTGGAAAACCTGCTTTATGGGCCTTATATTTTAGTGAGTAGAGACAAAATGTAAAAAAGAAGCATGATAATTAAATTACATGGCACTTTATAAAGTGACAGATGCCATGAAGGAGGTAAAACAGTGCATGCAGTCTAAGGAAGATTGGGAGGGAGGAAGGAAGGGAGTAGTTAAGGTCATCCTCAGCTGGAAAGAGCTAAAGGAAATCAAGGAGTGAGCCATGCAGGCATTTGGTGAAAGAGCATTATGTGCAGAGGCAAGAACCAGGGCAAAGGCTTTGAGGCAAGAGCTCCTTGGAGTATGTGAGAAAAAGATAAAAATTCTGGCCCAGGTAGCTGGAGCAAACTGAGAATGGGAAAGGATAATGGGCAACACTGTCAGCAAGATAACACAGGGCCAAATCTAGTTGATCCTTGAAGGCCATTGTAAGGATTACAGCTTTAACTCTGAGAAGTATTGAGAAAATTTGGAGAGTTTGAGCAGAACTGTTCCATAATCCCTGGTAAAACAGAACTGCTCTTCTTGCTATGTTGGGAATAGATTACAGGAAGCAAGGGTGGAAGCTGGAGGATTGTTGGAGGCAACAGTAGTAACCCAGGCAAGATATGGTGGTGCTGTGGAGCTGGTTGTAGAAGCAGTAGAGTTGCTTAGGCATGGTCTAGTTCTGGAAATAGTTGAAGGTAGAGCCAGACCAATTTTCTAATAAATGAGATGTAAGGTACAGAGAAAAATAAGAGGATTCTAAGCACCTGCGTCTAAACAACTGTGGGGCAGAATTGCCATCAATATGACAAAGACTAAAATGGAGCAATTTTGCAGAGGTTGGAAGCAGAGTTAGGAGTTCAACTGTAGACATGTTGAATATGAGCTGTCTATTGGACATCCAGCTAGAGATATTGAGTATACAGTTGAATGTAGAAGTCTGGAGTTCAGGGCAGAGTTCTAAAATGTATATGTAGATCTGGTGCCATTAGCCCACAAATCATTTTTAAAGCTACAAGATTGCAAGCAATTCCCCAAAGGAATAAGTGTTTAATATAAATAAGTCAAAGTACTACCGCCTGGGACCTTCCAAGAACTAAAAGTTTGGAAGACAGAAAGGGTTGCTAGTGAGCCAAGAAGAAAACCCGGAGGAGTGTTGTCCTACAAAGCATGTGAAGGAATAAAGGGCCTCTGGGAAGAGGGAATGATCAACAGAAGCTATCCACATATTTACAATTTTGGATTGAAGTATTACAAGTTATAGTGAGATCATTTTATAGTCACTGTAAATGTTGATTAATATAGAGGAAAAAGCATGTGTTTGGATTCAGACTTACATAAATGCAAATCTCTTCTCTGTCACTCAAGGTGTGCCTTGGGCAAATTGCATACTTTCTTTGTATCTCAGTTTCCTGAGAAAAGCATCCTCTGATCTTCCCCTGAAGTTGTCAGTTAGCTGTATATTGTCAGCCTACATTCGATGAAAATATTGTTCAATAGCTATTCAGTTTTTGGAAGTGTTTAATTTTAGCTTTGACTAGCTATTCGGTTTTTGGAAGGGTTTAATTTTAGCTTTGACTGTACATTTTTCTCCAATAAGGGTAGAATCATATTTATAAATTGGGGTCATCTTTTTTTTTTTTCTTTAGGTACCCTTTTTTTTTTTTAAAGATTTATTTATTTATTTGAGAAAGCGAGAATGAGAGAGAGAATACATGGGGGGGAGGGTCAGAGGGAGAAGCAGGCTCCTCACTGAGCAGGGAGCCCGATGCGGGACTTGATCCCAGGACTCCGGGATCATGACCTGAGCCGAAGGCAGTCGCTTAACCAACTGAGCCACCCAGGCACCCTGTTTTTTTTTTTTTAATTTAATTTTATTATGTTATGTTAATCACCATACATTACATCATTAGTTTTTGATGTAGTGTTCCATGATTCATTGTTTGAGTATAACACCCAGTGCTCCATTCAATATGTGCCCTCTTTAATACCCATCACCAGGCTAACCCATCCCCACTCCCCTCCCCTCTAGAACCCTCAGTTTGTTTCTCAGAGTCCATAGCCTCTCATGGTTCATCTCCCCCTTAAATTGGGGTCATCTTAAAAAAAGCCATGCATCTGGCTCCTTTTTCTCCTTGGCCTGGCCTTTGTATATACTATTTAATTATATCTTAGCTACAAATTACTACAGGGGCCATGCAAAAGCAGATGGCCTGTGAGTGCTAAGATGTACGTCTTTGTCTTTGTAACTATAACAGGTGGTTTTAAAATTTAGTACTTCTCCCTAACTATATGAAAGAGATAAGACTATGGAAAAGCATGGCTAAAAAACTGGTGACCTAGGGCTATATTTACAAGATGACCTAATTTGCAATTTGAAAATGGTAAGATAGTTTTGTAACTGACAGCC